>NW_024581137.1:17210205-17304631 GCF_017639235.1 Corvus kubaryi | reverse complement strand
GAGCCCCGGCCATGCGGCTGGAGAAATAAACATCTCTCTGAAACAGCAATCAAGAATCTGTCTGTCCGTATATATTTCCTTTCCACGGGACTCCTGGTTTGATATATGCGTGTTGCAGTATCCCCACTGCAACACATAGTTACAGACATATTCACACATTTTGAAACATTAAGCTTTAATAACTCAATAATGCAATAATACATTGAATATCATATTCATGTTTCTCATAATTAAGCCATTTAAAACCCCTCATTTTGTTGAGAGCCTTTTTAATGTCTCACTTGAGGACAGGCATATCGCTTTGGAGGATTATCAACTGTGGATGCTCTGCTGAAAGCTTCAAGCTGTAAAGATGAGAATGTCAAAGAAATAAGCATGAAACAAAAATACCAAACCAGTTTCACAAATATGCAAGTCATAAGCAAACACTGAAACATATGCTAAAGGTAAATTAGGTCTGTAACATGCCATACCTTCTCACGGTTCTCAAGCAGCAAAACATTTCAGCAACTCAGTAGTTGAGCCAAATTTCAGCCATCCACTAACTCACTTCAAAAAAAGGAGAAGAAAATCCCTTTCAGAAATGGACATGGGTATTTTCCCCTGTTACTTACCAGTGCATTTTCTAAACCCTAGCTGATAACTTTTAAAGTCACAACAGTAATATAAAATTGAGCAACCAAATATAAAACCTAAAGCTTTGTGTAAGAATCTTTCTGTTTCCTCTACTAACAGTGAGTCTTGCCAATATTAAGAGTTATTACCATATCTTGATTTGAGAATGAACATTTAAAGGTACTCCAGTTAGGGAAAAAGAACTCCTAAGAATTTTAAAAGCAAAAAAATAGAAGCTTTAAGCACTAACACATGGAATTTCATGTAAATTTTTAGTAAGTCCTACACTCAAACAAATATTAATACTTTAAAACACATGTGCCAACTACTTTACGGAAGGGTAATATAAAACCAGAGGAAAAAATCACTGTCATACAACAGTGCCTGGGAATCTTTCTCAAAGGTTTGCTGACATTCATAAAAATGAATTAGCAATTCTTACCAGTAACTTCTGCACTAGGCAACTGTAGGCGAGAGTTTTCCAACAGGAGACAAACCACTTGGCATGTCAGAGTGCAAACATACAGCTAATTATTAGAGATTATGAGGTAAGCTCCCTATTGGCAACGTTTTCCATCTTTTTTTTTAAATACGCTTTGCACTTTTCAGAAGAACATGCCTGCTACGTATGCTGTTTCAAAGCACCTGAGATGAACAGCTGTCAGAGAAACATCGTCCGTGTTCCAATACGCCATGACACTTCCTATGCCTACTTTGCAAAGCACTTGAAGTTTTAGAAGTGCGTATTACTAATACAAATATACTTAACCAAGAACCTAAATTTTTACTAGAGGCAGATAGTGGGAGGAAAAAAAATACTGAGCTAAAATAGCCCTAAAACATTCGATAATTTTTGTTTTCTGATTTTCAGCTAGGTGGGCAAAACAGCAACCGTATCATTTTCACTGTCTATAACAATAGTCCTAATCATAAATTAAGTTAAATACATTAACAAGCTCTCTGGTCATAAAACCAGTTTTCCCTCACTGTAATTTTAGCTTCAGGCATTTGGGTAGAGGATGGAAAAAACTCAACAATCTCGCTTAATCCGCGGTGACACTTTATATAACCAGACAAAAGCATCATTGTTTCTAGCTTTAAATGCTCTATTAACTGCTTGGAAATTGGTACGCCGCTTAACTGAAAAACAAAACCTCCTGGTTTAGACTAAATTTCACCTGCCCCCACCTCAAAGACAAACCCACTGAAACATAACAAAATATGAATTATGTTGCAGAAGCCTTTGGCACCACGACGTCGCACATCGCTGCCACCTCCCCGCTCAGCCCGCCCTTGTCTATTTCAGGTGTTTACCTACACTTGAGGCAGCACGGAGAAAACAGCGTGAAAATCAACAAGATGACAGCAGCGCTCAGAAAATAAGCTCGGGAAAACGTGACTCGCTTACTGCTTGAAAGCAAATAAGCTGCACTGGTCCGACCATTAACAGTTTTAACTACTGAAAACAGAGCCCCGGTAGAATTCGCTTTAAGATCCACTAAAGGCAAGGTCTTCCCAGAGGGCGGCAGAGCTGACCGCGATCCGGCTCACGGGCCTTTCGCACCCTCAGGAACAAGGCGTGCGGTAAGGAGCCGCCGATGCCGGGCCGAGCCGGGCCGGGCAGCGCCGAACCGAGCTGAGCTCGGCCGAGACCCGGGGCTGCGCGTGCCCGCGCGCACGTACCGCCACGCGCGTGCCAGCGCAGAGGCAGCCCCCGGCCCCGGCCCCCGCCCCGCCCCGCCGGCGGGCACCGAGCGACGCAGCCCGGCCGGCTTCAAAGCAGACCCCCCCCCGCAGCGCCCGGGCTCGGCCGCGCACCGTCCTTCGGCCACCGTCCCAGCGGACCCCCCGCGCAGGTGGGCGGTGGGCCGCGCTTCCTTTCCTCATGCCCTCCCCTCGCGGAGAGGCGCGCCGAGGCCCCCAGCCCGGCCCCGCTTACCGCCGCGGCCGGACGGCACCCGCCGTGGCTCGGCCCCATCGCCCCCGCCTACGGCCCCGGAGGGGGCGGGCCCGGTGGATTCCCGCCGGGGGCGGGCCCGGCGCGCGCCTGCGCTCCCGGCCCCTGGTGGCTCCTCCGCTGAGCGGCCGCTCGGGGCGGGCGGGGCTCCCCCCGCCCGGGCCTCGCCCCCGGCGTCAGCCGCGCGCCCCGCAGAGCCCGCCCCTCAGGGCCGCCTGAGGGAAGCGACTCCTGGCAGTCCAGAGGCTGCCGCGGCCGTCAGACCCGGGACGCCTGCAACGGTTCCTCAGGGATACAGAAGGGAAAACTCGACGCAAGAAATGCCTACCCTTTTGCAGAGATGATGGGAGCAATTTAGCCAAATGCTTGCGTGCGCTTCACCTCTCCTTTTGTTCTGCAGAAAGAAAACACCAAGTAGGCGAAGAACCAGGCATGAGCTCTGCAGTCCCGAGGGGAATGCAAGAGCTTCTTTCCTGGAGTTACACAGAATCACTTAGGTTGGAAAAGACCTATGAGATCATCGAGTCCAACCTGTGACTGAACACCACCCGGCCACTAGACCATGGCACTGAGTGCCACATCCAGTCTTTCCTTAAACACCTCCAGGGACGGTGACCCCACCACCTCTTTAGGCAGCCCATTCCGAAGTCTAGTCACCCTTTCTGTGAAAAAACTCTTCCTATCGTCCAGCCTAAACCTCCCCTGACACAGCTTACGACTTGTCTTATGTTAGTAATGCTCGATGTACACATACATTTATACATCTATTTTTCTTCCAAGGTAGTTGGTGTCAAAATGCAGCTGACACAGGGACATGGAAGCTCGGAGCAAAAATGTCTATTGCTGCCAGTGTTTGAGAACAAAAGGAGATTAACTGTTAGGGATTGGAGTTATTTGCATGCGATCTATTGCATTTCCAGCCAGAAAAGGTTAAAAAGAGAACTCACAAGGTTTAGGAACTATCTGTAGTTCAGTGAAGCTTTAAAACAAGTTAACAGTCTCACAGCCCTTGGGGGATTTTTGTAATTTCTATGACGTGCAGTGTGTTTCTTGCTTCCCCATAGAAGCCAATCAGTTATGTAAACAAATTGGTTGGACAATTATGCAAATGAAAAAATAAATTTAATTGATTCAACAGAAAAGTGTGCTGTTCGTTTCACCTGGAATTTATTTTAACTCGTTGAGGAATGAAATAAATTGGGAGAGGTCATCAGCAAGTGCCAGCCAGATACCAGCTCCACTGCTTAAGGTACACATTTTCAGAGCCCCCCCTCCTGCCCCGGCAGAGGAACTAACTCCTGCTTTTTAGCTAAGTCTCAACGTTTATTTTGTTGATGGGAGTACTACTGTGGCTTTATCAAGTCAGAACATTCCCTATCCATACCCAGGGCACATCCCACTTAGCTCAGCAAGAGTGGCATAGATTTCCAAATGCAAAGCTTGTTTTATACCAGATAAACTTATCATCTGAAAAAGTTTGTATTTTGCTGCCTTATGCCCTAACAGAGGATTTTAAACATTCTTTATTCTTAATTCTAAGTTGCTACAAGTCGCAATTGAAACTGTTTTCTCCTTGCTCGTTTGTTTCTGTTTTGGTCCTTGGTCTGTGGAAGGTCAAAAAATAGGATCAGTTTCTCCAATCTCATCACATGCAATGGTCTAGAACTCTGAGACGATCATGTCAGCATTCATTTCTGATACTACACATCATTCTAGTAATTTTAGAAAAAAAAGTTATGCAGGAGTTAAGACTGAAAAATGTAGAGCTGGGATTTGCAAAAAACCCCTCCATTAAAACCACAAAGATGCAAGATGCATCTGGAGAATGTGAAAGGACAAAAAAAGTGAGTAATTGCTTTTACTGTGGCTAAATTTTACTAAGCTGAGGAGTATGGCTTGAGACTAGTAATTAAACTTCTACTACTACAGCAGAGACATTTTACTATTTCTCCTCAAGTGAAATCCACACTAACATCCATCTGAATTCTTCAGTGAACTGAGCACAGCCTGTAACCCTGGCTGTAGCCTCCACTTCCAGTTAAAGCTGGAAGCTGGCCATCTCCACAGCTGGGAGTTTCAGCCCAATTTATTCATGAGCATTTGCTACATTGCGTGCTCTGGTGTGGTGAAGAACTGCATAGACTCTGACTGATTTCATACTTTCTTAACCTCCTCATGCAGCGTATTACTCTAGATTCTTGTAGTACTTACAAGATATTAAACTCTCCACAGCTACTTTGCTGCTTGCCTATCTTCCTGCATATTCATTACAGGAATCTGAATATAATTAAATAATTTAATGACAAAATGCAGACTCACAGATATTTTGAATGCTTTATGTAATAAAAAACGTTTATTAACAACTTAAGAACTCCTCCAAAATGCTCCTCCCCTTCCCCCTCGTTGCTCTTTATAAAACACCATAAAACTTTCAAGCTCCTATTTCCAGCTTCTCACCTCCATCCTGCATTTTGAAACTCTCAAAATTATCAATACTTTGAAATAAAATTGTGGTAAGTCTTCTGAACCACATTATTCTGTTTTAGTTACAAGAAACTGTCCATACCCAACAAAAATAATCTTTCCAAGAGCATAGTGTGTAATCAGTGAAAACTGAAGATTTTCACAGAGGGAATTTCTCATGTATCTAACAACATACTGAAGGAGCACAGCGTTGTTCACTCCAAGCTACTGAGCACAGCACAGGGAAGGTTTTATTTGCACATTTTTCCATCTCTCTCTGCAAACAGGTAAACATACATTTTATTTTCTATATGAAAAATTATATCAAATAAGTTGCTTAATGTCAAACATGGAAGTTTTTTCAGCTTAACTTATACTGGGAGAAAGCAAAAATATGGATATTGTCTACTGAGTGGCTGGCTCTGCAAAACTGCATTGCCTCTGTTGTACTTAACTTTATTCTTCAGGATATTTTTTCCATCTTTCCAGGCTTGTTTCCATTCCACACTGGAGTTTTGTCCTGTTTGGCACATGGAATTTCTGTTACCAAAACACCGAGAATGTTACTCAAGAAACCTTTCTGGCCTTTTGATACACATCCAAATGACGAGATTTGCATTGTATTTCATGTGGACCCAGACAGAACACAAACGTGAAATACAGGACTTAACATCAAAGTTGTTTAAATTGCCTACTGGTTTATCATGGGGATACAGGGAGAAACAATATATTGGCAGAGACATCAGAAGCCTCCATTGCAACAAAACTTCTGAGCAATGATGTGGGCAACTTGCTTTGTTAATATAAAACATGACTGAGATTACATCCTATCAGCTGAAGATGATACTCAGGAGATGGAGCCAAAACATTGCAAAAATTTTACACAGTTCCAAGTTAAGCTTGAAGGTCAATGATTAACCTCTGTCTGAAAAATAAAGTAACATTTGGAGTTTTGTTCTGGGGATGATCCAAGTGAAAATTCAAGGTTACTTACAGAGGAAAAAACTCTGCTGTCTCTAGAACATCCCAAGTTTTGAAGCCATACAGATTACAAAGAAAATTTTGTCCTTCTGTGTCTGTCAAACACACTATTAGCCACATTGGGTATTGCTCACAGAAACATGGGATTTAGTCGAGGGTCAGACAGCCTCTGTCTAATTCCAAGGGAGATTAAGCCACAAAGGATCTTACAAGAAGTAATTAGGAAAAATTACTTGCTATCTTACTACCAGTTCTAGTTTGTTGGAACCTTCCAAAATTGCTCTTTTCACTAACACTGGAGTGGCTGCAAGAGCATCAGTTTAGATCCCTCATCTGAAACCTGATTACTTCTTACCCAGTCTTTCAGCTACTGGGAAGCAAAATCAGTAGAATCCAGTCGGATTTGACCACCTGGATACCCTTAAAAATGGCAGAGCCATCTTTGTGAATACAAAGGGGTGGAACCCAAAGTTTGTCTGAACCAGTGCCAACTGTACTCTAAGACTGAGGTCAACGGCTTCTACAGAAATGCAATCTGGTACCATTGGTACTGAATCTACCATTTTTTACAAGGTAGGCAGATGATCCCTGCAGAAGAATGATACCCTGTGAAAAGACAAGAGCCTCTATCCTTGCATTTTTCTGTACAGGTGGCACAGGAGGAAAGTAGTGATCTTGGCGGTCATCAGATTCAATCCTCTCTCTTCCAGCAGCAACTCCCTAAACAGACTGGATGAGAAGTGGTATTGGAAAAGGTCAGGACCTGGCCCTGAAGACATCAGGAATCTAACAAATGACAATCAGATTCATGACATCAGATTAATGGCATAAACCCCAAGACTGGAGTGGCAACCTCCCCCAAAGAGAAAAACCACTGACACCAAAACCCTCCACACAACCCTCCAGTACTAAGATCATGATGGCTTTCATAATTTAGAGCTGCGAAGAACACCTGAAATAATGCGGCAGGAACTGGGAAGAGACTTACGCTACCACAAAGGAGAGACATTTTTCAAACACTGAGGTCCTATGCCACCATCCACGATGGAACAGCCTAAAAACTCATGAACTTCTATATCCAAAAGAGCCAAAGTGTTCAGAACAAAAGGCTTTAAAAAGGATGGAGAACAGGACCAAAAGAGCTGTATTATTGGCAGGTTTGTGAAGGTTGGTACTGGAGGTCTAAACTAACAACACTACAGAAGTGGTGAGCTCAGTAAGTATCAGCTTTGACAGAGGCCGTGTTGTTTTGCCATGGGATGTTTTCTGATAGTAAATGTTTTGTTCTTCTTACTCAGGCTGCAGAGTGTGCCTTAAGCAACTCATGCTTTGAATGTGGTTCAGGATTTTCAGGTGGAAAAAAAGCAGAACCAGGAATGGTGGAACAAGCATGCTGGCAGTCTCCATCTCATCGTGCAGTTAGTAGAACCTAAAAGATGGGCAAACTGACCTCTCTCTACAAGCACAATCAAGGGAGAAAGCAAGTTTTCCTTTTCAGTGGAAATATCCATCCATACAAATGTGAAACCATACACAAGCTATTATCTAATTACATTTTTATCAAATAAATATCTAATTAAATTGTCAAGCAAACCTTCAGCTGTGAGCAATGTGTAGGCTCTCAGTTCTGTGAAGAAAGGTATCTTAAGTCAGGCATGTCTCAAGTGATTTTGAAGTTATTTTATTCTCAGTGCTTTTCATTGGGCTTTTGGAGTAAAGAAATTAAGACCTAAGGTGCAAACAGTTAGGACAGTAACCTCACACGTTGCTGTGAGAGGCAGACAAAAGAACACATGTATTACTTCTACAGATTATGAATGAATGTGAAAAATGTCTCACTCAAGAACAGTAAATGCACTCAACCAATCCACTTACCTATACTTTTATCTATGCTTATACTATACTTATTTGATTACCTGCTGGGAGAAACAAGCTAAGTGCTAATTCTTTGTACAAAAAGAGAATGTAGGTTCTGAGGCTGCAACTTCCTCATTATCTGGTGATGCCATTGCAAAACAAATATAAAGTCAGTGTGACAGTTTATATAGTTAGGGAAAAAATTACTCTTTCTGTGCTACTATCTGCATTATCATCAATATAGTATTTATAAACAAAACCTGAGTTTGAAACCTTGCTGTAAATCAGTAAAGCACCATTTGAACACAGTGGGAACTATTTAATAACTACTGAAACAGCCAGACCTTCTCAGCCCATTTCATATTCTCATGAAGCCATTTTAGAGCAGATGAATGCTCCAGGCTGTAAACTTCTTCCATATTAACATTCATTGTCATATGCTTAAGAAAAAGCTTTGGATCAGATAAACGAGCCGCTTGGATCAGCCTCTCCACTGCCACATGGTAGGCACTGTTATTCTGAACTGTCTGATCTTCAGATCTGTAAGGGAATTTTAACAATCAAATTAGGTATCATACAGGCCCTGTGTCACTTGCCTGACACTTTATACTGGCAGGAAGATTACAAAAATATTAAAATAATGCCTCGTATTCACTTCACTAATAAACATTATGTTAATTTCTAGACAGATTAGATTATTATAATGAAGAATTAAGAAGTTATAGAAAGTATATTTTCAACATATTTAATGGTAATGAAAAGTAACAGGCTTTAACGCCAGTGCAAAGTAGCTCTGCAATATTCACAGCACATTTCGTGAAAAAATGTCTCTCGGCTGGAAAATTCAGTAAAGGAATGCAAACTATTTAATGAACCGGATATAGCAAGAATTCATGTACATGCTTGAATCCATAAGGTTTACTCAGTTTTGGCATGTAATCACTTTTGGAACAAGGTTGTGTCTAAGTAACACGCCTACATTTTTTGCAAGAGCAGAACTTACTCTTTAAGGAAACAGACATACAATAGCATAGTATTTCCATACACATGGAAACAAGAGATAAAAAACTTCTCACTTATCCAAGGAACAAAATTAAGAGATATATTCTTTGGGAAGGATAAGGAAAATAAGAACTATTACTTACATGATCACCTGAACAAATACAATCAAAATGGTACATGTCTGACAACGAACCTTTTCAGTATTATTTGAAGAGTCTGACTAGTAGTCCTCAGACTTTGAATATCACTGGCATTTGAAACAAGAAATATTTCAATGGTCAACAGCATCTCAACTTCAGACAGGTAAGATGGAATCTTCAGAAGTTTGTGACATAAATTTCCCTGCAGCTCTGGGTAGCAACCCAGCGATAAAGCATCTGAGAGTAAATGTGGAAACACAAGGAATTAGGATTACCGAAACTGAATATAGATCTGTTTTCTCCTGTGTGACTAAATGTGGAAAAACCCAAATCCCTAATGGATTTTACTATTTCATCTATGAAATGGCCTGATTTGAGAACACAGCACACAGTATTCACACATAATATTCACTGTTGTAAAATGTTTGTTGTTTTTTTTTTCAGTGAGTATTATCAGCTATGATTAAAAAGCTCTGTCAGAAGTCTGGGGACACCAAGTGTGTAATAATACAAGTACAATTTAGGCAGGTCAGACAGAAGCTGCTAATCATGGTTAAAGTGAGAGAACATCTGAACAGCATCTCCTGCTTTGTTCCCCTGTCTTCTGTCACGTGATCCCAGCAACCCAACCTATAGAGCATTTCAAAGGAAAAAACCCAAAAGAGATGAGGAAAAACAATCATTTTAATGTTAACAAAACCAAGTATCCATCCCAGCAAGGATGGACTCTTTATGAAGTCTGCTAACCTGAACAATTCTAAGACAGAATCAAACAGTAAATAATGTGACAATATGGAAAGGCCCTAGGCAGAGTGGCACACCCAGTATTAACTTAGCTCAGAAACGGGGAGCTGAAAACAATTACAGACTATTAGCTTTTAGTTGAAAGGAATTTTCTTGTAGTTAGGATAAACTAATGAGCCAGACTTCTCAAATCTTAAATATTAATAATATTACCACCATGGAGATAGCGGTTATACTTCTAGAAGTATCAGGAAATCTAATCTGCCTAGAAGAGAAAGTAAAGATGATGCACTTTTCAACCATTTCAGGGTTCACATATCTGAAATTCTGAAACTGAATGTAAAAACTGATTTTATCATTATTACATTTATTTCATGCCAGGTAGTATGCACTGATTCTTATTTTCAACTCACCATTTCCTAGTAAGTATTTTGGTTTCAAATAAATTCCCGAGAGTGACACAGAAAGTACTGTTTTTCTTCTTACTCATTTCTCCCCAACAGACTGAGCTGTTATGAGCATATTATCCAAAGAATGTAAGGGGAGGATATTGTTTAAGAAGCAACTTACTTTTGTAATAGGTCCTAGCTTTATACCATAAAGAACTTCTTCCCAAAGCTGTGATTAATCTTCTAAGTAAAAAAAAATCAATAGCAATTTTTTTGGAAAGCATGAAGTCTACTGCAGAAGACGAAACCCCGAGGTTCTTGTTCTCAAAACAGGCATTTATCAGCTTGTTAAAAAGGCAGCTGTATTGAGAAGCATCTACAATATCTGAAATGAAATTAAGGACGTTAACAGCTGAATTAATTCAAATGCGAATCTAGTTGAAGGATTTTTTATCAATCAGTACCTAAATCAGAACTTTTGCCTCTATCAGCAAGATGGAACAAGGTTGGACTAACATGAATGCTTTATTCATCAAAAGTCTTCTCATACAGTAGTTCATTCACATTGTGATGGAGAAGTGTTAAGGTTCAAGTAATAATTTGCTGCCAAAACCAAGAGAATCAGATAAAAATACATTCACTTGCTCAAGCCTATAAATACAATCTTCACCTGATCTCTAGATTTAAGATTTCCACCAATAAAAATCCCCTTGGTTTTCTGCTTCTACTTTTACTCTGAACCGTCTCCTTTTTGGCAGGACTGAGCAGCCTTGTATTCACCTCGTAACTCAAAGAACTAGATCCTCTAAGTAGAAGGTCCTCCAACCAATCTCTCCTAACATACCTAAAAGCATAACTGGCAGTAGACTGAGTCCTACACACAGGAATCAGATGAGGTTTCCTCAGTGGAGCCTAAGTAACTGTATCTCATTTTGAAGTACTCATCCAAAATTTGTCAGATAAATTGAGCCTGAAAGAGCACTCGGTTCTTGACATAGTATGTAAGAGACACTTATGCTGGCTAGCTCAGTTAAAGAAAAAGATCCCCACCTCATTCACCTGAAATTAAGATAAAACTAAAATATCCCTATTTTATCTCACTGTATAGACTGTGTATGATCCTTAAAAATTTAATGGGTACTTCCTGTTGCCCTGTGTAACTGAGCAAAAGAGGACAGGTCTGTGTGCACATCCATCCAAGTGTGTGCACATGTGCAGCAAGAGCAGCAGAGCACAACAAAAGAAACAGGCCTGTATAAACCCATCTTACTTCTTCAACAAATTTTAGCTAGAAAACACTACAAGAACAGCACAGAATCGCCTGTTAAATTTTTAGCTCTTGACACAGAGCTAAAATAAAATAATAATAAAATCTTTTTCTTTACTTACCAGAATGTTTCTGCAAACCTGGTAAGTTCTGCAGAACTTCAAATGCCTGCCTGTACAAACTCTTCCTCAAGTATTTGTGCACTATTGCACATAACAGATTATGTCGATTAAGGATGTCCATTTTATCACAGGGCCACAACGGTGCATCTGTGATCCACTCTGACTCTGTGGCAAACAACAGTGCAGTGTTATTTCTAGGAACTGGAACTTCTGGATGTTGAGACGTTTGACCATTAAGAATGTACTGTAAACTGTACCATGACACAGATTTCTGAATTGTACAGAAAGTGCAGCTCGAGTTATTAATAATTTGTTCCTTATGACCAACACTCCTCAGACTGATTCTCTGAACCTTTATATTGTAAATCATCCCTTTTGTGAAATATCACTGCAGTAAAATGGACTGTCAGTATATAGATAGGCATATATAGATATGCATATATGTACAGCTATAAAACTGAATAGCAAATTTACAACCTCAATATCACTTTATAGCATACATTTTATTCTTTATGCTTCTGAATTCCTTATCTTTTCAGCAATCAGAATTCTGAGAAGCCGTATGTAATAATTGCAGAAATATGATACTGTTCTAAAGCAATTATATTAAATGGGGATACTGTGAGGTGCAAAGGAATGTTGCTTCTACCCAAGCCAGAAATTTTTTTGACACAGAATGCCCCCTGGTTCAAAGGAAAACTACACATGGGACAGGGTCATTTTCCAAGCTGCACTCCTCCCTCATGGCAGATTTGTGGGTAGAATGGTGTTGATAGCAGAATACTGTGAAAACTGAAAAAAATCAGGCATTAGTTGTAATATTTCTTATACATTTCAAGAAGAATACTAACCAGTAAGATGGATCACATTTCCTTTGTTGCCCCAGTATTATTAACTGTATTTAGTAACACAGACCAACTTGTAACTTTTATCTGAAATCTGTCATAGAAGTGACAAATTCAAATGTGACTGTTCAAATTTAAGTAAAAACTGTAAGACAAGCTTACCTCTCAATACCCTTGTTGCTCCATCCAAATTGCCAGAATGAAGAAAGATTTCTGCAGCTTTATTAACAATCTGACACCTCGATGCTGACCTCGCTGCACCTACAAGTCCTTTCAAGAGTGTAAAATGTATCTGTAGCTCATGCAGTTTATCCAAAACCTTCCTTCCCTAGTATAAGAGGGAGAAGGGAAAGGGGGAAGGTCAGAGAAAGCAGTGACATTAATGAACACAGAGTATATTTACATAAAATAGAGCAGATTTAATTTAGTTTACATGTTTATAGGTATCAGCTCAGTTATCCAAACTAAGTCAGGGGTGAAGTATAGTAAAACTTCTAATGAAGAGTTTAGTTTTGTTTACTATGTAGACAAAAAAACTCTACCAACCTCTTGTCAAAGAGTTCCCAAGACACTATTACCCATAACATTATTTCTATTATACTAAAAATACTGTACTGACATTATATACTTTGTAATTAATTTGTATTTGCTTACTTTGGTTTATTAATATTTTTAATTTTGATTCCATTCAGTACTACACAATCTACGAAATTCTAAAGTATCATACAGAGAATTTCCATTTTGCAGCAGAGATGTAATTGTTAAACTGAAATAATTACTCCAGCATAAGTCAAAGGAAACACTGATGATTGTATGCAGCAGGACAATAAACTGGAAGAAGCTGGGCCTAACCGGCCAACACTGTAAGAACCAACAACTTTATCACTGGATTCCAGATTGATATTTAGACTGGTTTTCTAGAGAAACTTCATCTTAACTTTTTGGCTGTCCCTTTCAGTCAAAAATGGAAGAAAAGTAGCAGTCTCAATTAAGATCTGAATCTAAAAAAGAGGATGATCGAGTCAAGGTGAGGTATCAAAATCATGTCTCCAGCAGAGCAGGGCCAGGCAGAATTCAATACTTGTCCTGCCTGGCTGCACCTTGCTAGTCAAGGAACAAAGACAAAACTCCAAACCAGATGTGTTTCAGCTCTTGCTTAGCGGGTGCATCAATGAGGAGGTGGCTTATTAAAAACTGTGGTCGTGTGTGAGCATGCACTGTGGTGGCAGAGCAAGGGCCATGGAGGCAGAGGGAAAGAGAGGTTTAGGAGAACAGAGAACTTGACAGAGTTACTTATTAATAAGCTCATTTTTTAAAAATGCTTTATGCCTATGTACATATACACTATGAACTGGTATGTGCTCAAAATTGGACTCTTTTGAAGGCCTACAGGTATCTGCGATCATTTATTTCAGCATAACCCATAAAAAATACGAACATTAACTTCAGTTAACATCTAAGGTGTAAAGAACCCATTAAACTACAGATGTATGTGGCTGAAGGGGAAAATTACATACCAGAAAGACTCAGGTGAAACTTGAAATTTAAGGGCAAACCAGAAATTAAATATAAAATTGAGGAGGATCTGTGTCTATTCCACCCTTCTGGAAAAGAAGGGGCCACTAGGAAGTGGTCTTTATAGAAAGATGGAAAGTATGCAGCTATAAGCAGAAAAATGATCCTTAAAGGAAGGGCACTCAATTAAAATGCAGTTGTGGAATGAGATCCTTAACTGGACTAGAACCTCTGACCAATTCTCTGAAATATTAAAAAGCTGAGTAAAAATAAACCATAGCAATGTCTTTCAAGAAAAAGCTGAAATAGGAAGTGGATGAAACAGCTGCCAAAGGAGCACTGATGTTACAGAATTCTCTACAAGTAAATATCCAGAAAGCAGTCTAGAGTTGCTTGAAGAGCTGTCTCCATACAAGACATATTCATGTTGCATGTTTTTTTGAAGTACATCTGTTCTATGAACTTTCCTTGCCTCTTACAAAGAATATTCTCTTCAGGACCAAGGAGCATACATATTTTACCCCCAAGAGCCACTAATCACCAAAGCGCTGCAATAAAGGGGTTTGACATTCTTGAAGGAAAAACATTTAGAGTTTCAGGCAGTCCAACATATTCATAAAACAGCACAAGGCATGTCTTAAAGCCAAAATTAATTTGGGCAGAGCAGAAAGAGCAAAGCCATTACTACCTTACTTTCTGGACCACGTTTGGAGCAAGAAAGACACGGTATCAAGTTGATACTAGCCCATAACCACAGGATTAGGGATTTATCTGATACACATAATGGAGTGAAACTGGTAGAGAGAGGTAAGAATGACAGCTCCCTGAAGCAGGGATCAATTTGGGATCTGCCAGTTCTGATAAAAATCATTCAGAGCAGAGCCTCATTCACACTCTGATATGGTCAACACAGGTTGTCTACAACACTGTTCGAGGATCTTGTCAGTTATCTCTTAAGAAGTAGGTTTGAGGCCTAACAAAACACTCTCAAAGAAACAAAGATCTTTTGCTCTAGACATGAAAGAAATCATAGTATCATAAGAAGCACCTACTTTTAGTAACTCATGTTGTACAAGAATGACACTACACATGCTTTTCACACCTTGCACCTCTGAAATTAGGACATGAAAATGAATCTCCTTGAAATGTCAGGAGCTGTGCAATCCAAGATCAGGCTCTCCCTTAAGATGGATCTGGAAAACAGCTAAAATGTGTGAAGGCACACAAACATATGCTGAAGAAGACAGCCAAACCCCAAGCCAAACTAAATTCCTCAGTGGGCATGTGAGCACTACCACACCTCAATGCCAAGAATTTAGATTCTCTCTTCTGTGGTCAGGAGTATCTTAACTGTTCTAACTGCTAAGTTTTGTGGAACAAAAACGCCTAAAAAGTTCTAGCGCAGTATTAGTAAACTGCTAATGTAAAGACCCTCTCTCCTTCCTTTTACTCTTAAACAGTACCACACTGTGCTGTAGCTTGATAGGGACCTGCCAAAGACCACTCAACTCAAGAAGCCAATGCTGCAAAATTAATGATTCATCAGAACAGGTATCGTGCTGCTAGACTAAGCCCCTCTATCAAATATCTCCTGGGACTCGGTTTGATCCTGGAAACAGACTGAGCACTGCACAGGTTTTTTACATAACAGAATTCCTGAAGGTCATCCCCTAGAGACAATCGTACAAAAGACAATTTAATTCCTTGATGCGAACCAGAAAGGGTTCCCGGATGATAACTCACAAAAAAGCCAACCCAAAACCTCAAGAGACAAAAGGGGATGAGAGCATTTGCTTCCATTCATAAAAATTCATGGTAGAAATCATCTAATATGGGATGAGGAACATCCCAGTACAGCATAATTAGTAGCTGAAAGGATCAGGCCCAAGTTCAGAATGTGATCACTGACCAAAACACACTCTAAAATCACTGGTGGTTTATATAATTTCTTATGCTGTCACTTGTCATGTTGCTTTCTGTAAGAGATCTGGTTTGGTACGCACTGGCTCCTTCCAGGAAGAAAAAGACAAATTTAACATTGAAATGGATCTTGCTGCAGTGGAATTATGACCAATACTGCCTGAGGCCTAAGGAATGTAAAACATCCAGTCAAAAGTCTAGTCTCTTAGCCCTGGCCCTGTGTAGTATTTGACAGCAAAGATATGATTGCAAAGGTATTTCTTTGTGATGTCTGAGTTTTGCAAGATTCACAGAACTTAGATTCAGTGGAAGAAAAGCACTTCCAGCAGTGTTCTGGAGAATAAGCAGTTCATCAAGTGCAGCCTTGATATGTTGCTCTTCTGTCTTCCTGGCCTTAATCTGTTCCATTTGAGGTCAGATGCAGAAGCACCAAGTGCAGGAAATAGCCCAAACTTCTCTAAATATCACTTGAGTTGGAGATCTCAGAATGCGGCATGATTGCCAGGTGGAAGAAAGTGACATTTCTGGGAAACAATCCCATCAGCACCTCACCCCAGAATTTCAGGAAGACCCGTCTCTTTGTTCAACCTCAGCTCAGAAAAATCACAAGATGAACACGAGCAATCAGTTTCTAAGTTGCAAGACCAAGTTATGATGGGCTATGATGTAGAAGACCACTGCTCAGAAAGGCATAATAAAATGCTTCGGTCCAGCTGGACAATTAGGAAGTAGTAAGACAACTGGGAGGCAGGTGGCACACCCAGTAATTCCACTAGAGAAACACTGTTTAATATCCAGAAGAGAAATAACTAATTCTTTTTCTTCCGGACAGGTTCCTCTAGCCCTGCATACCTTTACCCACTGCAGTACTTTGTGATACGAATACATTACGCTTATCCCAGTCCTTCCAATGAAAAGTCTGTCTGCTTCATTATGGTGTGAATTTTTCATTACTGGAATGAAGAACAAAAAGGCTTTTTAATCTTCTTTTTTTTAACATGTAAATGCAGTTTTAAAGAAATCACACATTTCAAAAACACAGTCATTGTGAAAATACTAAATACATGTTCTGAAATATTTTCCATTGAAAGTAGCAACTTCCTAAGTCTTAACACCAGAAGTAGGGTAAATAACTATAGTTTTTTCAGACAATATTCCATAGCAGTCTAAGTCATCCACAAAATGCTTGGACATGTAATGGCATAATGTAATAACATCATTATTTGTAAAGTAAGCTTTACATTTTCTGACACCACAAAGAAATTTTGGTAATTGCAGAACTAAGTAACCACAACCTCTTTGGAAGCACTGTTAGTATTTCAGAGCAGTGGTCTCAAAGTAGGGTGTGAGCACAACAATCCATTCAGCTGTGGGAAGGAAATTTTTTTTGTACTATTTGAAAATAAAAATAAGTAAAATACTTTAAAATGTAGTGTTTATTTAATATTTATCTCTTATTTGTAATTCCTATTTTTGTGTATGGTTTATAATGAATTTAATACGTTGGTGTAGTAGCACTTGTATATAATATATAAATAAATAAACTGTGGGTGCTCAAAAATTTTTTACTGATGGAGATGCTTATCAGTTAGGAGACCACTGCTCTAGGGAAGGCAGACTAAGTCCCAAGCTCTGACAAAATCTTCTCTCTGTGTCCCGACTGGAAGCTCTGATGGCTTTTTTATAATACGAAAGTCTGTGGTCAGAAAGCATATGTCACATATCTGGAATAAATATTCACTACGTTTTAGTAGATAACACAGGTTGAAAAACATCTAAGTAATCCTTTATAAAATGATTTAATATCCCACTAACACTTCACCAAGCCTCAGCAATCTGCAAACTTATCAGGAAGAATGATACAGATATGCAGATGAAGGGACATAGAGAGCAAAGAGGCAAGAAAACCTGCCACAACTATTAAAACATTGGGTTCTTGAGCACCCAGCCCTTGCAGAAACCATTGGTTCTTTAGAGAATAAAATAATTCTAAAAATCCAACTTACTAAAAAAGAAGTACAAATTGTATACATGATGTAACCTGTTCAATGTGTTTTAAAATACATAGCTATATATATATTTACAGCACTGAAGTTTGTTTATGCTATTAACACAGTGTGACACTTCACATGACAATACTTAAACACATTTGCCTTTGTCCTGAGCATAGACCATTTTTATTAAAAGATCATGAATTCTGGGTTCTCTTTTTGATTTCACAAAACTACTGTTCCTCCTTCAGTGCCTTCCTTGACTTTAAGTGTAAGCAACTATGCACTTTACTTCTACTGGAAAATAGCTTCTTCTGAACACTACAGTTGATTGTATTTGCACCTCAAAACATTCAGAATATTGTAACATAAAATTAACTAATAATCAGAAAACGATATGAATTGATTTCTAATATCTTTTAAAAACTCTACAAAAAGCACTTCTTGCATCTTAATTTTACCTGCATCAGCAAAATCGCAAAAAGGGACTCCTGGTCTGTCTGTCTCAGAATCTTTGGTTAGAATTTCAGCCATAGATAAAAATAATTTCTGAAGATCATCAAAATGTTCACATCCAGTTCTTGCATTAAGATACAAAGCTCCCATCTTGGACCAATCCCTTTTCTCCTTGCAATGCTGTAAAGAAGGCAAAGGATAAATGTAAGTAAACCTGTTTCCAGAAAACCAAACAGAAAATACATTGAAATTTGAGATATGTACCTGGGATAGGACTTAAAGAAGAAAAAAATGGAGATGAAACGCTACTGCCAAGAACCTTCATGTTCATATGGCAGTTACATGTTGCCAAACTTTCATGGACTGCTAATTACTTCTGTCCCTCAAAAAATTAAATTCCTTTTTTCATGTCATGACCCCAATTGAGAAAGCTCATAACTTATTCATCCTATTTAGGAACTCGCATTTATACAGGTTTGGGTTTTTTTTCCCATGATGCATGCTGAATTTATGGCTATTTTCTATATGAATTAGTCTTTTGCTTCCCAGATCACTTGATGACTTCGGTGTTAAAGGAGTAAAAAATCAGTCCGGTTTTTTCCCTTTTTATATTTCAATCTCTGGATCTGCACAGGATGTGTGATAATATGTAAATTATATTACAACTGTGCATAATGAGTAATCTGACCTTGAATAGGAAAGACACAAGTGTCCAAATAATGTTTCAAAATATTTTCTTATTCTTTAAATTACCTGCTCAATGTTGTCAATTGCAGCTTTTACAATTATGTTTTTTTATACTAGATATGAATTCTATCTGCTAAATAAGGTATTAAATAAATTTTTGGTGAATGATGTACCACTACCAATTACAAGCACAACAAATGTAAAGCAGAGGAAATAAATACCTGAAGTTACAAAATCTTTGAATTTGATGCAAAACGAAGATAAAAACTACAAGTATGTAAATTGAAATACTGACATTACAGAAAGGCCCTTGAGAGTTTTCTCCTGCATGAGAAAGCCTTCCCAATGCAAAGCCTTCCCAAACATGGCTTTGCATAGATGTATTTTGTCTATAAGCTCACTATACTTAACAATAAAGCCCACTAATTTAAAAAGGTGTAGAAATTGCTGTATCTTGTAGGTTTAAAAGAAGTAATGAAGAATGCACGTACTGTACCTGAATTTCAGCCACTGCCAAATTGAAGTCAAAAATCCATGTCTTTTCAAAATATCTTTCCTTAATTCTTCCAAATGAAAAAAAAAGAATACTTAAATTTTAACACATCCTATTGAACTAGCAGAAGGTGAACAGCAAATTATAACATATGAACAATGAACTGATGTGATTTTTGATCCTATTTGCTTCACATTACACAAATGTGTAATGCACACTGAAAACACTCATTTAAAATCTTGCCAAGGGAAGTTAGCACACGTATTAAACAAATAACTGAGCAGAGCTATTTTCACAGAATATATTCCCTTCCCTCAGTAGGAATGTAACTGAAAAGGTACAAATAAGACTTGCAGTCCACCAAGTAAATGCAGAACCGCGTTGTCTGTATGTCTGACATAAAATGACAAGTGCTACTTTCAAGTACCTAGGAGCACAACACTTCATTCTGGTGCTGCTACTGAAACAATGGATTCATCTTCCCAGTGAGATGCTATCATGAAGAGATACATAACCTACACAAGAATGTGCCAACACATGTAGCTGAAGCAGCACAGCTGCTCAGTCTTCATAGATACAGATCATTTCTCACCTTCGGCTGAACACACGTACATACTGAGGCAACCTGCAAGAGGTCATGCCTTTGTGAAGCAGATTCCTGATAAAAGAAGTGATAAAAATTACCTCCAATGTGTGTGGTAGGTTGCACTAGTAAAACACTGAGATCCATGGCTGAAGGTACTGTATGAGAAGAGTATGCAAAAGCAGCAAGTAATTTCTACAGTGCTTTCAGTTGGAACTGTGGTGACTTGTTTTCAGACAGCAGAGGTTGCATGTTTGGTTTGCTCTAAGAATTAAAGGTATGTTTATGAATCAAAATTTAGTTTCTCAACTTGTGTGTGTGTGTGTGTGTGTGTGTATGATGCAGATGATACAAAAAAGAAAAAGGATCCAATCTTGTTCAAGCAATGGGAAGTACCAGCAGTTTTGGAACAGATTCGACATTTTGCCCAGCATATTCCAGCAGTACTCAAAAAACGACCCTCCTCCCTAGCAGTGTTGGCACAAATGTTTATGTAGTCACACTGTAAAGGAAACTAGAAAACTACTTCATATTATAACTAATCCTCTTATGCCTCGAAATACTGTTTGCTTATGTGGGCCTAAATGATACATTAAACCATGATATTTCTAATTTGGCTAGCTATATAAACTTGTATCACAGCTGGCAGCAGATTGTACAATGATGACTGATACGGAAAAAACTAATAATTGAGGTCAGAATCTAAGTTTTGATTTAACAATCCTTGATCTTTGAAACACAGCAGATTGACAGTGCTTTAAAATACAATTAGGCATGATATGATAGTATTTTCATCCAAAACATCTTACAGATTTCACATAAATTTATAAAAATAGATGCTGAAGAAGGAACTAGACAGCTATAACTAGAACAGCTCCTTAAAGACATACCTGGATTTTATGTTCAAAACAGAACTCATTTCCCAACTGGAAACTTGCAATTGGTGGAGTAACTTAATAATGTAGTCAAAATGTTCTAACTCAAGGTACATACCAGCATCAATGAGCTGTAATATCAAACAAGGTAAGAAAAGTAAGTATACAAGAAATTGTGATGACTTAACATATCTTCAGAAGTAAGTGGCAAACAACACTGGGAAAAATCACAGTGAAACTCACTGAAAAACGAAGGAATAAATGAAAACTGATACCACAAATTCAGCTTCTCATAGTAACACATTTAATATTATTTCAGTATTGTTTTTTCAATTGATATGTTTGAGTTTTAAAACAGGCAACGTATTTCAGAAATTCCAACAAGCAGCAGTAGAACAAACAAAACTCATACCTTACAAAAGGTACTGATTAATGCAGGCACAGCTTTTCTTATATTCAAAGAAGCCACATGCTCAAAAACTTTCAGAAGAACATCTACAGCTGGCTAATATAGACAAAAAAAGCACAATCAGTTTTGCAACTCTGTTCAATTACAAAGCTTAGAGATTTTATAATAGGGTATTCTGAATTACTCCCCTCACCCAAGATTTGAGTACCAGAGTAAAAACAAATGGCATAGTACTCAAAAAACTAAAATTATGAAACTAAGGTTTAAAAAATACTACAAAGTCACCTACCAGTGTCTTGATCTGTACAATTGCATTCAATATCTGAAATACTTCCTGCAACAAACAGTTGTTGAGCAATGAAACAAGAAGACCATTCAGCACTTCAGAAGCAAAATCTGCACCAGGAGTAACTTCTTTGTAGTACTGCACAAATATTTGGACTGCAAAAGCAATTAAATTGAATTTCACTTTGGGGTTAACTGATGCCAACTATTTAAACAAGTTATTTCCTTACATTTTAGAGACAGTGTAACAACACTTAATTGTCCAAAATCTTAGGGACAGGGATATGGAGAAATATGGGTGAAAGGATCCAGTCTGAATACAGTGTTAACCTTACCAGAACCAGACTGACTATTCTGAAATATGTTGTATCACTGAACTGAGCACTGTAAGCCCTGAAGGTTCCAAGAAAGCTTAGCTGATTTGGTGCAGCACAAGAAGAATGCACAAACCCCCGTTAGATTTGGTATGTGCATCAAGGTAGTAAGGCCTTTCCAGACAGGAAGCTCTAGGAAGTGAAGCGCAGTGTTACAGTGGATGCTCTTAGAACCTGTTCCAGTGCTACCCTTCCTTGATAAACACATCCTATAGCCTGCTGGTAGCCAGTGTTACCCACGTTAAAACACTCATGTGCTCAGCACAGGAACATTGCAGCACAGGGTGCAACTGAATTCCCCGTTCTCATTCTGCTACACTCTAAGAAGCTTTCAAAAACTTAAAAGAATGCTCAGGACCGGTATAAAAGGAATCACTCTTCAGAGTAGAAACAAAATAAAAGCCCTTTCTGACTGAACTCAAAGGCTCAGAAGGATCTGAACGAACTGCAGTCCCTAAAATGCGTTAATCAAAATTGTTCGCATATATGGTGTAAGGACTAAACTAAAGCTGTTTGGGGTGGGTACAGTAGCAACACTTAATTTCAAGAGCTTCCATTCTCAAGTTTTTCAGTTTTTGATGTTTGGCCAGGGTGTTCAAAAGCACCTTAATAAAATTTGGGTTCTTTTAAACCTTCTCCCTGCCCCATTTAAATATTTCTACTCCCAAGTCTAGTTACAGTCAGGTTAGGTTCATTTTATGTGGAAGTAAGATTTCTAACAACCTCCCCAGGCAAGTGCATATGTAAATTTCTAGCCTTACTGGGAAACTGAACCATGAAAACGGAGGGATTGAATGTATTCTTTCATTTGAAGTAAGAACTTTTTATTCACTACTGAAGAGGCAACCATTTCTCTCTTAACAGACTATTTAATTTGCTTTAAATAAGGTAAGTATCAAAGATACATCAGCAGCTACTACTATACCATACCTGCACGTTTTAGGAGACCTGATTCTTTGATACTAATGTATGTCCTAAGAATTGCCATGCAAATCTGTTAAAAAAAAAAATTATAGTAAAATGTAACCTCAGTTTATGCCAAACAAAAGAACTACCCACAAACATGAGTTCTATTATATAATGAGCTTTACATTGCTTCTATTTAAGCCATACATACTGACAAATGATGTAAGAAGGTAATGGGATCTGTAGGCAAAGGCTCTGTCAAAAGGCCAGCAAATCTAACAGAAAAATAATGCAGATAAATGTTTGGGAAAGAGGCTGCTGGGACCACAAATATTTGTATGTGTGTATTTACTCACAGCAAACAAACAAAAAAAGAATTTGAAAATGCAGTCACTTCAGAATTAGTATAAATGTGGCAGACTATAAATGAAGAAAGGGAAGCAAAAATGTGAAAGTGAAACATGGTAAGTGAAAATTACATTCATGTACCAACTAAGAAGTCAAAAAATCATCCAGAAATGAAAATGGTAACACTGATTTGTCACAAAGAATCACTCATAAGGACACAGAACAAAAAACTCAGAACTAACTTCATTTAATGAGCCATTTCACCACAGACTGACTTGACCAAAAAAAAAAATCCACACCTAGGTATTTTAATGTTATTTGATATTGGAACATTCTTGTCTTAACATCTTAAGCTGTCAGCTTTGTGATACTTATGTTTTGCTCCATCTCTGCAGATGAAGAAATAAAGACTACTGATATTACATCTTAGAATTCCAAGTTAGGGAAAACCTCCACCCCCTTTTTAGAAAGTCTGTGTCACTTCTGGAGCATTTACAGTCTTTCTGCACACCAATGTACATCGGTCATATTTAATACAATTTTGTTAAATAGTTAAACATCAAGAGACAAAAAATGCCCTAAATGTCATGGCATTACAGAACTGAATCAGGTATATTTTTACATGCAACTTCAAAATAACACAGGATTCACTCATGAAGTTAATTATACAGCAAATGAATTGTCATCAAAACAGAAGACACTGGTTTATGGCCAAGACATCTTTCTTTTTTTAAAACCATTAACCTGTTCAGATTATCAAGCCAAAGAATACGAAAACACCTAAGTATAAATAAATCTTACTGTTTTTATTTTGAAGCAGTATTGTAATGTTGAACTATAGTCCAGGATATATCTTTCAGAAAATCATGTCAAATTTTTGATCATTAATATATGTGAAGTGTCACTTGAGAACAGGTTAACTCATTTAATCCAAATCTATACTCCCAGGTGGCTGAGGGCATTTCCAGAAAAAATTTCAGCACATGCTTATAGTATGGAAATCAGTTTGCTTTCTTTTGGAATTTGTTTTTCTCCTTCTTTGGACTGACTCCCAAAAAAAGCCAAGATTGCATCTGGAGCTCTGACTGTTCCAAGTATTGTGAAATTGCTTGGACAACCCACTTGTAGTAGTATTTAATCATGGGACATGCTGTAATACATTAATAAAAGAAACTAAATGTGTTATTCATTTACACCTTCTAGAAGGCTTCAGTTGATTTAGTTGTTCCAATTTTGAAAGGTGTAACTGCACCCACAGACTATAAAAATATAAGAATCTTTAAATTTTGAGTTAGCTGTAATAGATTTTGAATTAAGGTACATGAAAGAGATGATTCCTATTTTCAAAAGGCAGTGTAAATCACACTATTCTGTCATCTATCAGTTGATTCCATGATTCATTTAACATGACAATTTAATAAAAACCATAGTAAAGGCCTCTCTATCTTATACAATCAACCAACCAAATCTCCAGTAAAACATGGTCCTACTACAGTAACACAGATGTGCTTATTCAGAAGAACAAGCACAGGAATTCAGTAAATACTTCAGCACCTCCACTCAGTGCCCACTCTATTGTTTAATAAGGGAGAAACTCCCATAGTGCAGCCTTTATCTCAGTGAGATCAAAACCAGGATCGTTCTTACAGGAAGTTTCTGTAAGCTGTGGAAGCTTTGAGATGCACACTCTATTCAGCGTGGCTGAAACTGACCAAAAGGTTCAAAGGTCGTTTAGTGGTGGTTAGAGACAGTAACAAAAGGACAATGTAGAATCTCATTTCTTTAGGAAGCCACCTTAAAAAAACAAAACCAAAGTCCACCACAACAGAAGCATATACCCAAGGTCTCAAAGTTTAAGACAACACTAATGAAGGCAGAAATCATCCTATTTTATATCCATTTTGTTTCCAGGTAAGAGGTTCATAGGATTAAGGAATAGGAGAATATGAAGCCACAAAAAGTAAAAATTTCTTTAATGGATAGGAGTCCAAAAAAATTAATGAGTAAGGTACACAAAGCTAAAATAAAATCACGAAGAGAAATACAGCTTGCATAAAGACATGTTTTCAAACAACTTATTTAACCATGAAATGATTGTCTGTGCTACACCTGAAGTGTCATTTGAACAAAACAATTTCCTGTATTAAGCTCACTGCCTCTTGCCCCTTCACCGAGGACCACTGAGAAGAGACCAGCTTCATCTCCGTTACCCTCCCTCCATCACTGATCCATATTGTTAAGATCCACCCTCCCTTTACTTTGGCAAGTATTTAAAACAGTCTTAACAGTTTTGTTTACCTAATACAAAACAGATTTCACTGTTTGAAAATGAAAGGCATCTTCTAAAAAAAGGACAAAAAACTGGTAGCGTGTACAGCTTGCTGAGCTCAAGAGTATGCTGATTTTCAAAACATATGATGTTTTTATGAATTCAAGCACTACTGTGTTGGGTAGATCAACCACAACTTTAAAGTGTTATATACTAGGAAGTTATGCCTTAAAGCATCAACCAGTTACTTAAAGAAAAAGAAAAAAATACACATTATGTGGAAAGGTATTTCTCTTCAAAAACGCTGGAAACTATTATCACTGAAAACACAGCTCTAAGCAAGTGGACTATCAGTCTGCATAACAGTTCCTGAAGAGATTTATTCCTCTTGTATAAGATTAGATGCCTTTGTCGCTTCTTTACCTGTTTCTCGTTTATGTACTTTGGTGCCACCATGAGGTACTTGGCCTATTATCATTTTTAAATTGACAGGTCTAAAACCATAAATACATACACAAACAAACAAAACCCAGGTATACTTTCAGACTACCACAAAACTTTGGCTAGGGTTGGTGGGCAGAACTGTTGAAAGTGTGCTGGAGTGCTGCGCCACAAGTAAAATCAAATGGAATGGATTTTTAATAGTTTTAGGCAAATAATTCTTTCATGTGCCTGTAATATAATGAAGCACTACAAACCACAATTACTTAGATAAGCCAGCTGAAAATTGCAAATATTCACTACAGCCTGCCAAAGATATATCACACCTGAGAAAAAAGGAAAAATGTTCCATACAAAACTAGTCTCAAATTATCTTAGTATTTTTAAGATGTCATACAAATTTTCAAAGGGGTTAGAAAGCATTAGAAAAAATATAAAGCAGCTTTTTTCTTGAGATATATTAAGGAAAAGAGAAAACATTAAGAACAATAAAACCAAATCACACTGATGTATTTCTAAAATTCTGACACAGTATATCTAAGATATCAGGAAGACAGACAAGCTCCTTTAGATGTTAATTTTTTTTTAGCAATTATGTGTAACAGGTTAACTGCAAGTTATTTTCTGTATTTCGATTCTGAAATGTTTTACCTACTGACATTAGTATAAAATTGCACTCATACCAATAAGATGGTAGGTAAGATATAAGTCTTGTAAGACCTTGTGAGGACAAGTTTAGGCGTTTGTTATTGGTTACTTGTTTCGATGTTTTTGTTTGCTTCCAGTTAACTTACAAAACTTTCATACAGCCAATTTCAAAATCTTATTACATAATGTCAGCACAATTAGCTTGCCTTGCACAGTTCTTGGAAGCATTAAAATCATAATATCTCTGTTAAATGGTTTGAAAACACATTTAATTTGCCTGTCACTGGAAAACTATTTTTGCTTGCAAATATTATGAGAATTGTTGCTCCATTTAAGGAGATTATAGCATTTTAGAACAACTATGCTCGTGTTGCACAAAACATGCAGGAAGTAATATACCACAGATGACTTTTGGCTTTAACAATGCATAAAAAGCCTTTGCAAAGGTTTGCTTAAAGTCCCTGATGCTCAGGATAGAAATGTCTCAGAATCTGCCCATTCTGCTACTCTGTATTTGTACAGCCTAATTCTTGCTCTTTTGTTGATGCATGTTCTCTCAAAATATCTACTAGTTCAAAATTATACCATGTTTAAAAAAAACTTTAGAAGACCTTGAGAGGAAGAATTTCTGAACAATTTTTTCATCCATCAACCCCTGAAATTTGCTCCCTTTCCATATATAAATGAACAAAGGAAACGATATTTTGCTCTAAAAAGTGTTCACACTTACAATCTTTTCCTTACTTCAATACATTTTTTTACCTTTTCTTCCCCTTGTCCAGGAACATGACAGAACCAACATTTTGCTCTTTCACACCCACGTGAAGTCATGAAATAATATCTGCAGTATCTACGGGGCAAGTTAAGTGCATCAAGGATCTGCTGGACTGAATGAGAAGCCTGGAATAAAATAAAATTAAAACAGGCAGAAGAAGCCACCTAGTATTTCTTGAAAGCAAACATGTTCTTTGTTTTTTAGAATTTCAAAATATCTACAAATTATAAACAAAAGCAGCAGGTGTGATCTATAATTAAGCCTCTGAAACAACCCTCATCTCTATACTGTACTTGCAGCTTTTCAAAGGACACAAAGATCAATCCCTTGTCCTGTCACATTAGTGTCTAACACAACAAAAGGCTGTCTTGAAGACCACAAACAGGGATAATGCAAGAACTGCTAAATGAGATGGACAATAAGTAAAGAGGAAGGAGAAAGGTGACAAGATCCTGCAAGGCTCTGAGTAACCATCTGAGAATTCTGGGACATAAATTTCCTTTACCCTTTTTCAGCGCCCAGCATCATGGATAAAGCAGGCTGTCCTAAGCATGTGAAACCTTGTCTGTTTTTCAGTTCTACAAAAGCCAATAAAGCAAAAAGCATTATTTGATTTTGCTTAAGCTAACAACAGAAATCAAGAAAACTCCACTGTGAATAGCTGTCCCTTCATCACTGATTTTGTTCTCAGAGTGATAACATCTTTAAAGGTATAAAATAATTTCTGACTTGATATATGGGGAACTGTCTGAATAGCCATACGAAATTTAGTGCCAAAGGATCAGAAATCAAAGATTTAACAACTCACAATTGCATTTTTCTCTGTCTTCCATGGCTCAAAATCTCCACAATTCTTCAATGGCAGTAAAGTACTTCTTCCTGAAGATTTGTAACCTAAAAATTGGGATGAGGGCAGCAAGTCACATAATAAAAATGAATCATACTGAAACCTCTCTCATTTATCTTATTTTCCTTTATATTTATAGTTCCTTCAAGTCACAGCAACTATTAATGAAAACTTGATTAATGCAGTCTAAAGCCAGTAATTTAAATTACAGTTTTCTTAATCATCCTGAAAGTGAGACTTTACACAAACTTCAAGAGTAATCACATTTAAATTAAAAATTCACTATTTTATCCAAGCTTCCTACTCTACTTACAGAGATAAGAAAAGAAATAAAAATATCTAGAAGTTTTAATTTCAAAAGGAAAAGAACCTACCCACTTTATCAGTAATCTTTGCATTCCAACATCACTAGCCCTAAATTTAAGCTATTTTTTCAGAACTGATAGAAAAACTTTCATACTCATATGTTTTAAGCAGTGCAGTAGTGAGCTTTAGCCCAATGTAAGTCACTGGTTTCTTAACCGTGAAACTTGGTTTTAGAACTTTAATTATTACTGATTACAGTTTTCTTTCTTTGAAAAATGAATAATGTTAATGGAAGATAAAAGTTCAAAATTTCAGCTCCGTATCTAAAGACAAATGAGAGCCTTTGAATGCCCTGCTTTCTAGGATTCCCATTTGGCTCCTTCAAAGAACTGAGTGTTCAAAAGACAGGGTGCTTAGCCCTTTCTGATAAACTATAGCTACTAAAGGGCATCCAGTAACAAATGTTCTGCTAGAGACTGGCACTAGGTACTCGGTTCTTAATTTGCATGTCTTTCTAAACAGATAGGGCCATCACAGGATAGGAAGGCACAACATAGTGTAGAACAATGAATATTTAATGTCAGGTACTGTCACATCGCAAAACCTTGTGAAGTGATGGTGGGCCATCGATAAATTCAGGATTGGATACACTTAGTGACAAGAAAAAGACTGAGAAAACAGCCAACCACTATCTATGGAAAAATGCCACTGGGAATTTGATCTTTCCTCCAGATTCTTCCCATCCCCAAGCACAGAGTTTTTGACCAGGTCCTTTCAAGTGTTTGTACTCTTCCTGCGGACTGTAGGTCAGACTTGTAGGGAAGCAGGCACTAAAGTGAAACAGCTAATCCTGCCTGTACAGGTCTGGGAATAAAAGGCTGTTTTGCCCTGTACTAGCACAGAAACTCTTGCTTTGGCAACTTTCAAATGATTTTAAGAAGGAAGATGTAGAAGAACTCTTCAGAAGGCCAAAGACATGAGCAGTTTCAAACAACTCGAGTCTGAAGACATATTCAAAGTTGCTTTTTATAGCATCTGTGTTTCTTGCACTACCTCAAAATACTCTTAAATGACATGATGATAAAATTGTTCTGCAAGCTCAGACTGACAGTGTAATTTGAAACTAAACAAGAACCCCGTCACTGATCTTAATTCAAGAAATCCATGTTTATACACATCCATATTAAGCAATAATTCTAAAAACATTGATTCTAAAAAATTGATTTCCAAAGCAGCTGTTGCAAAGAAACAGAATGCAATATCTATCCGTAAGTAATCAATTCCTGTTTTTTCTCTATCTTGTACACCAAATAAACCATGCATTTATGTAAGGCTAAGTGTCAGATTTGTTATGTGCAGTGGCTACAGTTCCATTATGATTTCTCTGGTGGCAAAGATACTAAGGAGGTATCTGTCCCAGGTGTGAAATATACTGGGTGAATATGAAGTGCTATTTATTAAATCCACGTAATTTCCTTGATCCAGTCTAGTGAATGCCTCAACAACATTTGAATTGGCATAAACAACAAGGTTCTGACCTTCAGTAAGGTAGGCAAACCATTTAGCAATTTTTATTAAGACCAACCAACCAACCAAATCTGCAGTCACATTCTCTGACCACAAATAAAGGAAAACAAGTTACTTGCTAATAAGGCACCTCAAACACAATGTGTCAAACTACTAAGAATGCAGGCCCTGCTGTACCATTAAAGTATCTGAGAAGAATAAATATTAAGATAGAATTATTTCTATCCGATCCTACCAAATAGAATTCTGCTAAAAACCCAACCCAAAACCCCTCACTAACCTATCACATGAGAGCTTTCAGTTTTGCTTTTATACATGCAAAGTAAAATTCCAGCCAACACCCTCAGGAACTGAAAACAGTCCTTAAGATTTCATAGGTAAATAAAGCACAAAAAAATATTCCGAAGGGTTCACCAACACAGCATACAATACCATTTGTCCAGGATTTCATCTCTGTAGCTTCACTGAAGAGATTTACTTTTCGGTCATTCAGTGACAATCCTGATAACAATTCGCAGTTCCCTTTGTATTTACAGTCACTGTTGAGTATTAAAAACCAAAAATTTGTTACAATTAATTTGTTTAACCAAATTAAACAGGTGTTTCTTTCATGTACTGCATGCCTAAAAAGAGGGATTAAGCATATAAAAGATGAGAATTTCTTCAATAATTTACTCAACACTTCAAAACCTGCGGTAAATTAAATAGCTAGCAGTCCCAACAATTTTACTTTCATTACTCTCATTTGCCTGGTCCAATCTGATTATGATTTTAGCTGAGATTATTCTGCCCTAAGGCGTAACTATATGAAATTCAATAAATAAGTAGAAAAGGCACCTGTGAACCACTCCTCCCCCCTCCCCATGCTGACAAGAAGACTGAGATGATTTGTCACCACTGAAGAAGTATCTAATTTACAGTAGTCTGTTATGTAGTATCTGCCAAAGGAGGAAGCCCCAAGGCTTTTCCAATTACATTTGAAGAGTCAACTGTTTTCTTTCCTAAAAACTGACTACGGGACAGAAGATTTAGGTGATTTCAAAGGGAACTCCAATTAAAGACTGTTCTGCTTTTATTCCCAAATATGTACATTCCGGAGAATTAAACTACTAAAATGTGACGTTTTCAAAAAGAAGCTAAAAATATTGCTAGCAAAATACTTAGTAATCTCTTTCATATTTTTAAACAAAGCCACAGGTAAAAAAATCATCCCCTTTCATGAGATCTCCCTCCCCTTCCCCCTTTCAATTAAGAATCCTGGTTCAGTACAAAGGACATTTCAACCTGCTTACTCCTCTGCAGACAGAAACTGAGTTGCTATCTCCTATGAGGGATTCAAGATACCTAATACTTCTCATAGCCAGGATAATTCAAATAGTTCCTAAACTTCAGGATGTTTTCAATGCAATTTGAAATAAAAATGCTACAGTAGAGAGGAAGAAATTCCATCTAACAAACCCAAATTTTTCAAGATCTTTATTCTCATCAGTGCATTGGGTTGGTTTCCAGAGGGAACAAAAAATCTGCAGTTTCAGTTACTCAGAAATTTCAAGTTACCACGTAAAATTTTCTTAGGCTTCCTCAGGATGCCAGGCTCAGATCTGACACAACAGGATTTTCATAGCAGTTTACCTTCAGAGCTCTTTAATCTAGACATGAAACTACACACAATTTTGCCAGGAACTGTAACCTATATAGCCCTACAAGCATTTTTTTTAGTAACAGCATCACTAGAAGTGGAGTTTGCTAAATAAGAACAGCAACTATGTTTTCTTCTAGATAAAACTTTGCAATGTAACATTTTTCAGTAAAACTAGAGAAAATAGTTCAACTCCAAATGAAGGCTTCTTCTCTAACCACACAGAGTACTGCTTTGCACAAACATATTTTATTCAGCACAATCTACTTATTCTACAGTATAAAGAACTATTTATGCTACTAAGGTAAATTTAAATGGGTATTTTATAGCAGGAGGAGCTTGGAGCTCTCTAGTGGATTAACAAAAAGATGCAGTATTCTCCACCAACAGACTTTTGGCACACTCAAGTCTGTTGCAGAATGTGAGTGGTGTTGGAAAAAAAGCAGTACTCTCTTCTATGTCAGCTAAGGTTTATTGGTTATTTTGAAGATTACTGTGTCCTAGTTCCAGTCAGGACAGGGTTAATTTTTGCAGTAGCTAATTGCTGATTACTGCTCCTAAACCACAACACTCTAAAATATGTTATTTCTCTTCTAATTACTTAAGATTCCATCTTAAGTACACCTTCCCCACAAAAACTAATTTTCTGCCACTTCTGGACTGCTGATGAATGAAAATTTCTCAGTCTGACACTAATTCAGGATCGGACAATCACACACCATATGAAGTCCAACAAGGGAAAGTGATGGATTCTGCACCTGGAATGGGGCAACCGTGGATGTACAGACAGACTAGGGAACAAGAAGCTGGAGAGCAGCACTGCAGAAAGGGACCTGGGGGTCCTGGTCATTGACAAGTTGAACATGAGCCAGCAGTGCCCTGGCAGCCAGGAGGGCCAACCCTGTCCTGGGGGCATCAGGCACAGCTTCACCAGCCAGGCAAGGGAGGGGATTGTCCCACTCTGCTCTGCACTGGGGCGGCCTCACCTCGAGTGCTGGGGGCAGTTTTGGGTGACACAATGTAAAAAAGTTATTAAACTGTTAGTGTGTCCAGAGGAGGGCAACGAAAATGGTTAAGGGCCTTGAGGGGAAACCATATGAGGAGTGGCTGGGGTCACTTGGTCTGTTCAGCCTGGAGAAGGGGAGACTGAGGGGAGACCTCACTGCAGTTAAAACTTCCTTGTCAGTGGAAGAGGAAGGGCAGGCACTGATCTCTTCTCTCTGAGAAGAGATCTCTCTGTGACCAGTGACAGGACCCAAGAGAATGGCCTGAAGTTGTGTGCAGGGAGGTTTAGGTTGGATATTAGAAAAAGGTTCTTCACCCAGAGGGTGGTTGGGCACTGGAACAGGTTCCCCAGGAAAGTGGTCACAGCACCAAGCCTGAGAGAATTCAAGAAGCATTTGGACAGTACTCTTGGGCACAGATTGATGTGCTGGGCCAGGAGTAGGACTTGATGATCCTTACGGATCCCTTCCAACTCAGCTTATTCAGTGATTCTGTGATTCTGTGAATCAGACTAATAAACAATGTGTACAATAAACACTGCAAACACAGCTTGAAGCTAGAAGAACAGTAAAGCATGTCCTTAACTCCATGTGACATGTTTTTAAGCACCTTTTTTCTACTGCTGTACAAATATTTGTCAGCCTGAATCTGAATGAGATCTTTTAATTCTTTCATAAGCAGAAAAGAAAAATGAAAGCTTCATGATTTATTTATTACTATTTTTTGGTTTTGTTAAGTTCTGGTAAGCGCTATTGTGTCAAGAAATGCATTTTATGCTACATTAACACTGAGATGCAAAAGTGAGACACTGTCATGAAGTGAATACATTTTGTTACCAGTCATAAAAAAAAAATAAGCCCTATTGTCCTGTCAGGCTATGACTATACTTGTTCTGTACTTTGTAGAGTGAAATGATATTATTTCACATATTTATTTTCTTCGTCACATAGTTACAGTAACATAGAAAATTGAATTAAATACTGATGATGTTTAGGTAACAACATCACGTTTCATTTGTATAATAATTGGGGAACACCACAGGTTACATGAAGGACACGCTATATGTACCTTTTTTCAGCTTCACTCTTATTTTCTTCTTCAACATCAGGCACTCCATCTGCAAGCTTGAACTGTGAAGATATTGAAAAGTTATTTTCAGGTACAGCAAAGCACTACTAAGCCTGTTATGCTTTACTCTCCAGACTTAAAACTGTTAGTGATCACTGCAAGGTGTGGTAAGACAGTCTTAACTGTAGGAACCATAATTTGGTGTGTAGGGTTACTCTTAAAACATCTTTGTTAACGGACGTACTGCCCTTATACTCTGTGTTCTTGAAAACAGTGATTGTTAATTGGAAAAAAAGGTGATGTGACTGCCTTCACTCCTCTTTGCTCCCGTGATAATTTCAGCAATTTTTAGGCCCACTGCCCAATTTTAACTGTGCCTGGCAGATGTGTGGAAAACCACAAGTCATTTCATCAAGTTTAATGAAATTTAAAACTGAACCGAGAAGGAATCTAAGCCTTTTGCTCAGCTGTACACCATCATGGATAGTTAAAAAATCCCCAACAATATGGAGAAAAAAGACAGCATGAAACATATTTGGAGGAGAGAATGTGAAAAGACTAATACAGAATGCAGTCATAAAATCCTGGCTTTGTTTCATCCATTATTCAGGAAGTAACTTAGGACTTAATATTCTATCACAAATTTATGATAGCCGAAGAATGAGAGATGCATATACTCTCATCAGATTTCCAAACTTTATTTTACCAGGTCCCGAATATTTTTAGCCTTTTCTCCATGGTCAGTTTTTGCCCTTCTCAAAGGATTATTACCTGGAAAAACCATTAAAAAAGCAAAATCTGAAAATCTCCCCAAATGGCAGAGTACCTGCAATAAGTGTTCTGCCATTGCACTCCCCCTGCAGGTGTGCAGGTATTTTCTACCCACATACAGAACAGGTTTAGGTAGGGCTTAGGTAGGGTATGCATTTTGTGGTTTAAGTTTGGGTTGAGTGAGATCATTTGTACATATTTTCTGCTGTCCAACACAGCACAGAAAAGCAAGCACTAGCACACTGATTTTACAAAGCAACAAGACTATGAAACAACCCAACTGGGACTGACTGACCTGGCAATATTGCAACAAGCACCCCACCATCAGCAAACTGTACTATTTGACAGACCCTTTTTGTCTCTCTAAAAGGTCAGGAAACAAAGCACTACTAACTTTGTGAATCGCATGTTAGCAGCCCCAATTCCATTTGCTAAAGGAAATGTTTCTCTTCTTTTAAATGATTTTGAAAGAGAAACTGATTCTCTGCTGTTCGATTAACTTCTCAATCACTTACCAATTTTTAACCATGTGAATTTTACATTTTAACTTATCCAGTTAAAACCACTAGCCACTCTTGAAGTAGGAAAACAGTAAATGCTATCAGCAACTATGTATGAGTGGCAGAGAGACGTAAATTCCAATTCCTTATCAAAAAAGCAAATAGTGTAAAACTTCAGCAAATCTTAAAAGAGCTACACTTATTATCTAGAGGAGGGAGGACAGAGAAAGTAGAAAGGTCAGATAAAGTTAGTGAGCATGAAAATGGTTCCCTCTGAACAGCTAGAAGTCCGTATGTTAACGTAAAGGCCCTTTTGCACAAGTAATGAAGCACAGAATGATTCTTCTTGGATGCATGATGGCTGTGCAGCTCCCCAGCTTGCCAACACTGCCCCATCCTGTTACTGTGTGGTGAGAGGCATTTAACAGCAACATTTAAAACTAGGTATGTTATGTAAAGATGTTACATATGCAAAGCAGTACTCATAGGTGTTCATTGGAACAGTAGTTTTCATACCATTAGGAATACAGCATTACTGCAACAACTGACATAACAATATCCTGTTTCATTTCAAATGCGAAGCTTAATTATTGGTGACAATAAAAAAAAAATCAAGTTCTGTTAAGCAAAGATTATATTGTCAATACATATTAATCTATGAAATGCTAATATTCTTTTTATTACAGAAAATTTAAAATTTTGTTGACAAAACAGCATTAGTAATTGAAATTATCCAATTATGTGGATTGTAATTTCCTAAACTGTTTAAGGAGAGAAAGTGTAACTTCTCAGTACCTTTTCATCCACATCAAAACTCTTCAAAAGTTCATCTAGTTTGCTCTGTTGCCTGTCTTTAAGAAGGTCCTCACTAACATCTCCCAAAGGACTGCTTCCTCTGGAGGAGTTGTGGGTTTTCACATCTGCAGCTGAAAATGTATAAACACCTTGCTTTATATGTTTCATATGCTACAAGACAACAAAGCTTTTATTTCCTAAATATTACAAAGGCTTAGAACTTAATGACATTTAACAACTCCTAGGACTTCCTAAATGTGAAATTTATATGGAAAAGTATTTCACGCTTAAGGCCAGGACCATTTCAAACAAATATTAGGCTGAATCTGTAATTAAAATTCTATCCAAGCTGTATGTTCTTTAATGGTCCCTGTAGAACAGTACAACACGTTTATTTATAGAATATTGAATTCAGTATTTTAGAAACAAATTCAGTTAAGCTTTTTTTATTAAAACACAGTTGAAGATATGTGTGATAATTTGCTAAGCAAAAAGACTTTAGTCTTTGTTAGAAAAAGGCGTAAGTTAATCATACTGACAGGATGCAACCCTGAACTAAATATAGATAGCTCTGAGAAACTCCAAATTCCTGTATTATAGTAAGCTCAGTAAGAATTCAGTGTCAGGAAATTTCAGCACCTTTTGCAGGTGCCATAGGAAATGAAGAATACACCTGGCTGTAACTTCCTGAAATGGCTGTTTATGTACAACAGAAGAGTTCTGCATAGAAAAGAAAATCACTACTGGATTACATGAATGAATTTCAACTGCACTGTGTTGTCCAGACACAGGAAGAAAGAATCAGATTAGTATGGGAAAGGCTTTTCTCTTACAGTCAGTGGTCTCTCTGTGTGATCACCAAGTACAAGACATATCTGGTTGAAGACAACATACACAAGATTTCCACTTGAAAGGTGAAGAGGACTGATGTCATCCAGAATACTTTTACTGTAGTACTTTTCCCCCTTCTTAAATGGTGAAGCCACTAAGACAAGCAGCCATGACCTCACTACGTAACACACGACACCAAAGCAGTAACACATATTTCTAAATGAACACATAAATAGTCAGTAATTAGCAAAACCAGGCACCTTTCTTTTGTTCTGTGCAGGTCTTTTTTAAAAGTCATGTCTTAAACGTAAGTTACTGTGTGCATATTCATCTAAGATTATGATGTGATCTTGTTTCTCAGATCTGGAAGAAGGACTTAATTTTCTTTATTTTAAGCACCACATGAAGAACCAAAGACTTTTAGCCTCAAACTTCACTAGAACATGAAGTAAAACAGCAAAGAAAATGCAGAAGTTAATGAATAGTACAGAATTTGCTGCCAGGTTTGGCCTCAATCACCTTAGCATTGCAGATTCCATGGCAAAGGCCCCTCTGTCTCTTTACGTGACCAGAGGCCTAACTGTGCACTTCCTCTCTACTTCTCCTCAGGGAACTTGTGTTTATTTCTTGGTATCTGAGCTCTTAAAACCTCATTACCTTTTATTCTGCCTTCTAATCCCTGAAGCCTGAAATCTTCTCTTCCCCTAACAGTCACTGGGCACTTCCTTCCAGGAGGCACTATCTGCCCAAACCACTCTTTCTACATGAACATAACACATTAATGTGGAAAACCAGCACAAGAGGGACTGTCACAGACACCTTTCAAGCCTGAAGCAAAATCAACACATAATGTCAGATTAATAACAAGCTGACAAACTGATACCAGAAACACCATGAACCTCCAAAACCAGTCTCAGCACTCCATGTGTTGTCCACTAGGTCAGTAACAGGCCTCTATTCAAAGTCAAAATCCTTTTCCTCCAATCTATGTAATAGAAACTTCCACACCAGGTATACCTTGCACAGTAGGTCTGGTATGCAAGCTGTAGAAAACAAAACAAATCATATTCATGTGCTGCCTAGCTGGACTGTTCTGCTTTAAATAGGAAGAAAAACCCCACTAAGTCAGAAGTAGCCATATCTTACTAAAAAAGGGCATCCTTTAGAAACAAAACTGTGTCTCAATGGAATGGGCATAGCATCCACAAAAAACCCCAAGAAGACAACCTGGAAATATACCTGATTACAGAATTCTGTGTGCCGATGAACACAAGAGAACAACCATCTCTAACTGTGAGCTAAACTCCAAAGCACGACTCAGCACCTTACTACAATCTCAACAACTAACAGAATTCTTTGCCTAAACTATCGGAGAAATGTAAAAAAACCCACAACCAAAACCAAACTAAACACCCCACCCCAACCCACCAGTATTACCAACAGACAAGTACTACAGAGAAGATGTTCCCTGTATGACTCAGACTTGTGCCATTTTGAAAGATGTTGATTTATATGCATGAGGAAACAAACTGCTGTTACAAGAAAAAGATAATACAAAACCAGATAAGTTCTTCTTTTTTTTTTTTTTTTTTTTTTTGTGGAAAGCAGAAAGTTTTGGCGTTGCTACAAAACATCTTTTTGGTTTCCTTCTTCTTTTAATTACATACCAAAAATTTCCAGAGACCCTTACCTTTTAACACCAAATAATGGGAATTTTCAGTATCACTTGACACTCCAGATTCTTGCATGCATCTGTTTTGAACAGAAAGTGTATTTAAGATTTCCATCTTGCACAAAAGCAAAAATAATCTACTAGTTACATAAAATCAAAAGTTCTCAGTGATACTTTTAGTCATGAACAGTGTCCTTACATCCAACACACTGTTTTAAGACTCTTTTTAACTTTCTCTTTTGGCTTTCTTATGTTCATACCTTCAGGTATATGCCTAAACATTTTAAGTAAAACCAAGACATTTCAAAACCCAAAATTTTCAGTAAAAGCTCATTATCTCATTTAATTTTTGCTTAAAATACCGAGAAGGGAAATTTTCTCTGCATAGCAAATCAAGGAAACACTGTGCTAATGAGCCAATTCATCAGTTTCTAAAAAATGTGATTTATAGTAATTTTATATTCAAGATAATTTGCATAACAATGAATCTCAAAGAAAGTAACAAAAACAACTGTTCATAGAAAGATATCTATTTCAAAGATAAGTTGGGAAAAAAATAAATATTTCTCCTTAGAATCAGGAGGTACAAATACATATTTAAATGTTACATACAGAATATATAAAACATCATCATCACAGATTTTAGAAGCTTGTACCTGGTGAATAACACCAAGTGCAATGACAGCAAGCTGTCTAGTCAAGGCAACAGAAAATGACAAACAGAAGCATATATGAGAAATGAGTTCTACTGCCCCATTCAGGCTTCAGGCCACAATGTTTTCCTGATGCCTGGAAGTGACCAGCACTGTTCTCTATGTAAAATGCAAGCACCAGAGAAATAACCTGTTGAAGTTCCAACTGTATTTGGTAAAAGTCAACAACAACAAAAAAAATTAGCATGAACTGGCCATGATCTGGTATTATCTGGTGATACCACGAATTACCTGATAAAACTGTGGTAAGGTCTATTGCCTTATTTCAATATTCTCGTATTCCGGTTCATTAATATGTTCCTGACTGCTACCAGCTATGGTTAACCACCATCTAATGATCTTTGCATCAAATTATAGCAAGTAAAAAGCAAAGTAAGAAATTTTGCCTGTTTCTTTAGCAAATCAAGAGGAAATTCTAAGAAAGAATCACCACGCATTTTTATTTGCCTTGGCTAATGGCAAAACAATTCATCAGAAAGAAAGTTTTAGTGTGACTTGCAAACAAGTTCATTGTTCATCTAGTTAATAATCTGTAATGTTACTCTAAATGTAATTAATAACTAAGGGAGTATTTGTCCTCCCCTATAAAGTACTTACAAGATCCAACAAAATTTTCAGTTAATATTTAGATAAACAGCAAACTTTATTACCATAACCAATACACGAGGGCTCAGAAGTTCTGGTTTCCCATTCTGTGCAAGAGTTGTCTGAACAGTCAGTTGGAAACCACTGCCATTATTACCCTGGGTAATATACAGTAAATACTCATTTTGTTATACAGTGTGTATGAGGTATTGATGCCTTTCTTGATTTCTCTTAAAATCAAGAATCAAACATGGTTAGAAGGGAAAAAGGGATTTTACCTCGGTATTTATTGTAAGGATCCTTAGGTGCACCAGGTCCAGGTGGAATCCACCGAAATGCACCCCGCAATGCACAAACACGATAGATTGGGTATAACCTTATAGGTCTTACTAATTAGCATATCTACCAGAGGTTCCCGGGTGAGAGGCTCGAGTGAGCCCCCCTCCCCAAGGAACCTTCCCCTGGATGGTTCTATCTTAGTTCACAAAATGTGTTCTGGAAAGGACCTTGGTGTCTGGGGCTTTCTGATCCGTAACTACGAGCCTTCTAAGATGTTTCGTCTCCTAGCTTAACAAAGTAAGTCTAAGAATGTAGGCTAAAAATCACTAAGAATACAAAAAGCTATAAAAGGGGTATAAAAGAAAATGCAAAAAATCATCATGGCATCAGTATCATACACACTGTGCCCAAAATGAATACTCCTTCTAATGAATTTACTATGATACAGCCTAGCAGCTTCTCAAGAAGTTGGATGCTCCTACTACGGACTTGCCCTGTTCCCTAGAGGCTTGTTTTAGCAGAAATTGTATTCTATTATCATCTGAAAATTTTATAGTCTCATGTTCAAAAAAGTGTTCAACACCTCAAAGAAGATTTTCTTCCTCTTTTGCACATGAGTTTAATGAAAAGGAAAGGATAAGGAGAGCAGCGAGTAAAAAAAGAGAAGAATGCAGTTGTAAGGTGACACAATCCTGAAAATAATTGAAGTGTTACTTAAAATACAGGTAACATAAAGCCACCTAGAAAGACCACACACAGAAAATTAGAACACCCATCCCAATAAAAAAACTAATCTTCAGAGAAAAATCTTGCATTATTTCTATTTAAACCTTATGTTTTTCTTGGTAAAATTAAAAACTCAATCTTAAAACTTTTTTCACTGAACACAAGTATCAAAGCTTAAGAGAGAAAACAGACTGGACAGTAGATCCAGTAGTTCATCCATTCCCTGAAGAACTACTACGTCATTTACAAAAGATAGTTTCTACTTTAAACTTCTTTTCCTCCTCCTGTGACTTTTATTATTATCTCAAAACCCAGTAAAACATTAACACCTAGTGATTTACACCAGGAACTTGCTGAATGAAGATGCAGGATTATAAACCTTTACACCACCTGAGCCAAATTACACATTTGAAAAATATTCATATGGCTCAGGATAGGAGAAAAGGAGGGAAGGACAATGGCAGAATGGAATACTACTGTAGAGAGAACCATTTACTCTTACAGATCCAAGAGAAGAATAAGATACACCTAAAAAGTAAAAACATTTCTAAGTATTATACCACTTTAAAACTAAGAAAACTGCCTTCAAAGGGGTATCTGCTATCTCCAGTCAACCAGATTGAGTATTACTTTTAATTACCTTTGTTTCTATTTTCATAATTCACTTCGTTTAAACAAGTCCTTTAGGACTACCTTGTCCTACAACTCAGAGTTTATCCCAGCTCTTACGAAGAACAAATTAATTTATCTGCATTCAGAATACTGTCATAGCTCAATCAAACTTAGCCACTTAATACCAAATAAAAAATTAATTTCAACAGAAATTAGTGAAATTCTCTAAGGAAGCCTGACCACTACAACCAAAGTATACAGATATGAGATAAAAGTACTTAGGAATATTGTGATTAAAAAAATGAATGATATGCATACCTAAAACTATTCTCTACTGAATAGGTCTTTTCTGAGGTAACGGGAGACTCAGGCTTAATATACTGCCTTGTGTCTTTAATGCAGTTTGCAGAGGATGCTTTCACTGGACAATTTTCACAGTATGCAGGTGCAAACTCCTCTTCATTACTGGTTCCAAAAAGGTCAGGGTCATTCTGAATCACATCAATGACAAGAACGTCTTGGTTGTAAGCTTCAAGGATATCTGGTAAATTTTCACTTCTGTGTTGTGAAAAATTCCCTCTTGATTTTCTATCATCATTTATTTCTAATCCAACAAGATGGTCGACTGCATTCCAAGAATGACCAGGAAAACTAGATTTCAGCACACATTCAGTACCACAGAAATCTGGCACAGATGACTCCAGCTGTCCATCACGAAGAGGATGCGGATATGCTGAAAAACTTTCAGGGAGCACAGACATCTCATTAGAGAATTTTACAGAGCCATCACGCTGGAAGTCCTTACTGTCAATGTCATCTGTTTTTTTCTCTATGGAAGGTGGAGATGTTGCATCACTCATGACAGGAAGAGGACACTGCTCAGAACTCACCAAGAAAGTATCTTCACCTGTCTTCTGCCTTCCTGGAGCACTAGTGCTTTCAAGAAGCTCTAGTGGACTGCAAGTTTTTCTTTCAAATGAATGGACAGATTCCAATTTCTTGGATTCAAGTTTGTTTCTGCATAAAGGAATTTTGAATTTTGTAAGGTTTCCAGAGGTTAATGGTTTAATTAGGTTTAAATGAGCAAATGTCTGGTTCACTACTGATACTTCAGGGCTGGAGTTTATTCTGCTTGTGTTATCTGTAGAAGTACCATTCTGGACTGTTGCAGGCAGGTTTCTATTTGTCACATCTCCTTCATTTTTATCCTTTTGTTTTGTTGTGCGATTCCGGACTGTCACAGACAGGTTTCTATTTGTCACATCTCCTTCATCTTTATCCTTTTGTTTTGTTGTGCCATTCTGGACTGTCACAGACGGGTTTCTTTCTGTTACATCTCCTTCATTTTCATCTTTTTGTTCTGTTGTGCCATTCTGGACTGTCTCAGACAGGTTTCTTTCTGTTACATCTCCTTCATTTTCATCTTTTTGTTCTGTTGTGCCATTCTGGACTGTCACAGACAGGTTTCTTTCTGTTACATCTTCATTTTCATCTTTTTGTTTTGCTGTAAAATTCAAGGTTGCTTTAACTTCTTGCACATCATCATGGTTAAGAGCCACAGCACTTCTATCTGTCACAGCACTTTTATCTGTATTAACTGGTGATTCCCCATTTTCATTGCTCATTGTCAAAGTCTCATAAATATCCACAGAAGAGGATTCTGGTGTTTCAAGTGAAGTCTGACAGTCAATATTTGGATCAATCTTTTTATGCATAATTTCCTTTGTAATGTCTGCCAATGATGTATACAAATCCAACTGTCTCAAATTCCCAGTCACTTCACTATGTCCTACAGCCTTAACACTGCTTTTATCAGAGGAATCCTCCAAAGCAGCCTTTAAAAGTCTTTTTCCTTCTGAGATGGACCCACGATTTTTAAGAAACCATTCAGAAGTCCTGGCACAAGATTCAACAGGCCAAACTTTTTTACCAGTCATGGGAACTGTTCTTTGACAGGTAAACTGCAGCAATTTCTTATTAACTTTGTTCAAATTTCCTCCTGTCTTGCTTTTGTGACAATCAGAAACATCATGGATGTGAGCTAACACTCTCAGGCTATCTGAAGCAGCTGCACAATGTGCCACACGGGTTGAATTTTCTCCTTTTGCTATTACAGAGAGCTCAGATGTCTTCTTAAAGCCAGTTTCAAATGCAAGTAATTTGGTACTATTATTTCTCCAGGCTGATACAGTTTGTACTTCATGAGTATTTTTTTCTGTATGAAAATCTGATGTATGATCACATGAAGCTGACAGAGTATGATTTAGTCCTGAAACTGCAAACGAGCTTGACATGGCAACTGCTGCTTCTGTTTGTAACTCACACTTTTTCCATTTACTAGCCATGTCTGCAGATTCCTCTGTGATTTTCATATTTTTTCTAGGCTTTCTACCAGTATTCCAGTTTTTCCCCCTTAAACACTTATTGCTTTCACTCAGGCAGCTTGAAAAACAGCCTTCTTCATTTTCATTCTTTTCTTTATTAGATGATAAACCACCTTTTATGAGTGATCTCTCATTCTGCATTCTACTAGTGCTGCAAATTCTATCATTCAGATCTCCAGTACGATGGGCTACATGGAAGAATCCATTTAATTTATAACTGTTGGTAGTTCCACTAGCTGAAGGCTTCACTAATGTATTGATGTAACTACAATCCTCTAACATCACAAATGGATTCTTTCCTGTTGCACAGAGCAAGCCACTACAGCGCTTTAGGGCACTACTGCAATGTTCAGCATCACATTTTGCAGATGTATTCATCACTTTTTCAGCTGCGGTCACACTTAAATTTTGCAAGTGCTTGATTCGACCAGATCTGTTCTGCCTTTTTTTATACTGCACACCAGGCTCTTTTGTTACAGCATGGCATAGAAAGCTCTTGCTTTCAGTCCCACCTGAAGTAGAAACTGCAGAAGATCTAGAATAGTGAGATTCCTTTTCCTGAGAATCTTCTGCCCTGTTTTGCTTTGTCTTAACTTTCTTCACAGACTCTAAAGTACCAGAGTCCTGCTCAATTGCTTTCAATTGTTCCTCTGCTGATTAAAAAACCAAAGAAGTGTCATTAAAGAAAACTTTAAGGGAAAAAGACTACCCTATTGAACTCTTTTATAGAGAGAACCAAAACCCCCAAACATTCAAGGCTGCTAAAGAACATGACACTGTATAAGGCTAAAATATTTCTGTAAAATTCTATGATGTTTTTTTTAAATGAACACTATTGTGAGACTTACAGTAACAAAGGATGTAGTATCTTCAGAAACAAATGCAAAAAGGAACAGACCCTTACAGTGTCATAAGGACATTGGAAGTTGTGTATCTGTTGTGTATTCCACATAGGTGGAAATAAATTAGAGCAAATCTAGCAAAAAAAGGCAGATGCCGTTTGCACGCTCAGCCTTAAAATCTTTTGTTTACACAGCAGATTCTAGTAGGAACACTTATTCATAGGAGTATCTTCCAGAGACATAGTCCAATCAAATGCATCAGACTGATCAAGAAGATCCAGGAAAACTGAAGGACTTGCATTTTTAGAGACTAATACTTTTTATTTGAAAGCAAATACAGATTATGTAAAAAACTGTATATCTGAAAATTTAGACTAGAGAATGAACTCAAGAAGATGCTAGTATAATGTCATTTTTTTAAGACATTCCTTTTCAAGGTAAGACAATTTTAATACCTCAGTTTTTCAGAATATGGCTTTTAGATAAAATATTAATAATCTATAGTAAATATTTGTCATTTGAATGTATCCACTTTGAAAGTAAAAATCATCCTGGAAAAAAAAGAGACCTTTAGAACTCCTCTTTCAGAATTGTTCCAGTTTGACTCAACATTCTCTTAAAACATCAAAACACAATCATTGCTTCTACATCTTTTGGGATTTTGCAGAAAATAGCAGCAAAAAAGTTCTGAGAGCAAACCCCAGCATCCTATAAAGGCAGACATTGAAACAAGACAGCATGATACATATTCAAAAATAAACAGGTAATAGATGAATGAGGAATTGACTGTCTTTTATTCTGGCATTGCTGAAACTACTGCCTCCTTTCTTGCTTGTGCCTCACCACCTCTGCAGAAATGAGGAATGCTTTTAGGGGAAACAAACTCCCAACACTTCTTACCAAAGGCCTGCCTATTGCTGCCCATACCCCTTCCTCCCTCCCTCCCTCCCTCTCTCTACCCCCTCAAAAGGCTAACTGGTCTCCTCTCCTTGGTGTTAAATAGGCTGCTTTCCTCCTCCAAGAAAAGCCTTTCCTTTTTCTGAAAATCTGTCTTCTTCTAAGACTGGTGGTATTCACAGTACTGGGAAGCACACCCTAGCTTTTCTCAAACTAAGCCAGCAGCCAGTTTTTAAAGGGGTCTTACTGCAGGACCAATTTAGGAGCCTAAATTCTGTATCTGTACTTCTACAATGGAGCTCTACCAGTGCTTACCCCTTTCCCCTGGGCTGTCTGGTCCTTTCTGATGGCTTGAGCTCTGCTGCTCTTCTTTCATGCAACGCTTCTGAGTCTTTCTTCTGGTTGTTGGCTGCTCTTGTCCACTCGGACCCTGTAGCCGCTGTGACAGGAGTGCATTTCTGTTCCTCATACTCAGAGCTCGTTTCCTAGACTCTGGAAACAGTGTATGCTGTTCTAGCAAGGCAGAACTACCCCTCTCTCTGGGACCATGTACTTTTGGTTTCACCACCGATCTCCTTTTCCTGCCCAAGCATCTCTTTTCTTTTTCCTGTATCCCTAGCGTTCTTGATCTGACTAATGGACACCCCATCAAGTTTTCTGGTATATCAACCTCTTCCTCAGGTTTTGGTTCAGGCATGATTTCCTGAGCCCCCAAATTCTTCTTAAGATCTGGGATTTGCATGTCCTGTGTCATTCCAGAGTCAGTGCATTTCATTCCAGTACTCCATGTGACCTTTCTGGGTTGCAGATCTTCTGGTTCTGGAAAACAAGAAATTCTGTGTCTCTCCGTGCTCTCAATCTCCCCCTTCAAGGATGGGACTTGTAATTTTATTTCCATACAGGAATATTTGCCTTCTTTTCCTGAGCTCCTTGAACCCTCCTGGAAATCTGAGAGGTTCAGGTCTTCTGAGAAACTTTCATTCCTTTCAATCCCTGCTGAAAACTTATTCTCCAAAGTAGTTCCTGAGAAGAACAGCTGTTGACTTTGACCTGTCCCTCTTCTTACGGTCTCTTCCCAGCACATTGCTGCAGCCGTGGCTGCTGCTTGCCAATCGTCACACTCAGCTGTGTCTGAAACTGGTGAAGCTACACCCTTGCTTCTTCTGGTAGACTTCCTGTGCTGGATTCCCTTGGTTTTTTTACCTGGGAATTTCTGGTTGTTCTCACCTTGCTCCTTCTGCTCGGGCACAAGAGGAGCAAAACGCTTAAAGGAAGCACCGGAAAGCCTGGCAGGTTGCGGAAAGGAAGGGAAGGGCTGCTCAGGCTTTCTCTTTGGTGCCAGGCGAGGGCTCCGCCTCACTACCAGCTTCTCCCCTGCCTCACACCCTGCACCAGAAGAGCTGGGGCTGGTGACCTCCGGATCAACCGGCTTCACCTCGCTGGCTCTCACCACTTTCCCTGACCTCAACCGCGCCATCTCGGTGGTGCAGAGACAGCAGCAGAACCCACAAAACCCACTCGCCAGCGCACCTCTCGCTGCAATCTCGCTAGCCCAGCACCCGCAGTGGCTGCAGGCCCGACCCGGAGGTGGGGACAACCCCTCCCAGGCTGCCGCCTCAGGGGACAACCAGGGGAGCCCAGGCCGCCCAGAGAAAAACCACGGCCACCGACAAGCCCTTTCTGACACACACCCCCCCACCCCCAAACACACACCCGGAGCAACCTCTCACAGAGCAGGGCGGTGAAGGAAGCAGTCTCGCACCTCTTCAGACTCAAGAAGGCCGCTGCCTGCAGCCTCGCACGCCACTTTCCCACCTTTTCTCTCTCTACCCTCGTCTACCGATCCGTCCCTCGACGCCTCGTCCAAGCGCCCCCTGCCCGCCCAAAGCGCCGAGCTGCCGCCGCGCCGGCGGGCAATGGTGGTCGGCGGCGTGAGGCGGCTCCGTGGCGCGGCCAGGAGAGGCGGGGGGCGGCGGGAACACCCGCCTGGCTACGCTCGCCCTCTCGCCGGGCCAGCGGTGCCGCCTGCACGGTTAAACCCCAGCGCTGGGGATAGCGAGAGCGGTTCCTCCGGGCGGTCGTGCCTTGGTGTTTGCAGCGCCCGGGCCGGCGGGCGTGCGCCGATTTACGCTGCGCAGCCGTCGTGCTGCCCCGTGGCGCCCGAGGCGCTATGGGGAGCTGCCGGGCCCGGGCACAGCCATAGCCGCGGGCTCATGGGGCACCCAAGGTAACGGGCTTCGGTGTGGAACTGCCAGAGCCTGTGAGCAAACGCTCAGCTCGCCCCGAACTCGGAGTCGCGTGGGTAAAGACCCAGGCTCGCCTATTTCGTCGGGTGTTCCATCCACCTCAGGGATGCAGTATTCCTTCCTTCGAGCACAGCGCTTCAGAAGCTCGCCGACACTGAGGGGCCATGCGGTTCTTTCACAGAATCACAGAATGGGTCAGGTCAGAAGGGACCACACCCCTGCTCAAGCAGCGTCATCCCAGAGCACATGGCACAGGATTGTGTCCAGACGGTTCTGGAGTGTCTCCAGTGAGGGAGACTCCACACTGTCTCAGGGCAACCTCTTCCAGTGCGTGGTTGTCTGCACAGTAAAGAAGCTTTTCATGTTCAGCTGGAACTTCCTGTGCATCAGTTTCTGGCTGTTGCCTCTTGTCCTGTTGATTGGCACCACCAAGAAGAGCCTGCCTCCATCCTTTTGGCACCCCCCCTTTAGATACTGGCAGACATTGATGAGGTCCCCTCTCAGTCATCTCTTCTCAAGGCTGAACAGGCCCAGCTCCCTCAGCCTTTCCTTGTGTAATACTCCAGTTCTGTGATCAGCTATAAAGCTGTCCACTGGACTTCCTCTAAGAGCTCCATGTCTCTCTCATGCTGAGGACATCAGCTTTGTATTTCAAATAATACGGATTCTCAGGACTTGAGTTAGGGGGAAAAAAAATCATTCAAATAGATTATATAGTCAGAAGACAATGGAAGTTGGTGTTTGGGCTTTGAATGGGGTGATAGTTTCAACACAGGTAAAGCTTCAGGACCATCCCCTGCGTGATAATGTGAACATGTAGAAGTTAGCTTAAAAAATCAATGTTGTACAAAGACTGAATCTAAGTGGCAGGTGCTATGAAAATCCCAAATTATTAAACTTGATAAGGTGGTACTCTAATGCCAACAATGCAATCAGCAAAATTGCACATGGTTAGTAAATGACCGTGTCCTACTAGCAGTCCCTTTCTCTTTGCCTCAGGTGGTCTCTGAGGGATGAAGTACCTCCCTCAAATTCATTTCACCATGGCTTAGTGCTTTCTGGTGTTCACATTTCATACATGCTAGTTTGAGATCTGTGCAAAGAAATAAGGCACTTTACATCACAGCTTGCTAGATGTGCAGTCCTGGGGATGTAAAAGAGTAGTTGGAAAGGTGTATTTTACTAATTGGCATTGGTTCACTATGTAACTTCAGCCCATGTAACTCACTTTATCTCTGTTTCTCCATCCAGAGGTAGAGATAATACATTTCAATCCAAATAAAGACAGAGAACATAGGATTTTTGCTAAAATCTCTCCATAGATAAAGAAAGAACAGGAAGGCTGGGAAATGGTTAAACTTTAATTTGCTTATCGTCTTTTTAGATTGCACATACATGCTTAAATGCAAAAAGTCAGGAAATGGCTAACTAAAGCTAATCAAAGCAGAAAATACAGATTTCTTAGGCAGTTTCTCCTGTGGCTCAGTATTGTGCTTCTGGTCCTTGGGACAGAAAGGACCCAATAAAAGGGAGTTAACTGCACAGTATTTATCATTGTCAGTGTTCTGCAAGGCCAGTATTACATAAAACATTCAGCTCTGGTGAAATTTAACCATTTAACCTTTCCACTTCAAACTTTCTTCAGTGTGTAACAGAGTCTTTTATGATAGAAAGATGAAGAAGATATGCTGAAAAGCAGAAGTAAAGGAAATCTGGAAGAATGGCATATGAATTATCTTACTGCTCACTCTAATTTTTAGGATTTTAGTATTTAGTCAGTTATTTAAAATGATGAGAACTCTCCTCAGACCAGATTTTTATGAAATGAATAAAAAATCTACTTGAAATGAATACTAATTAAAGGCATTCTTCATTAAAGTACTTTGAAAAAGCACTAGAGCTTCAGAAAGGACATTTTGAAGCAGCTGTGGATTATGTTAAAAACCAGATTGCATTCAGTTTACAATACTGCTAAAAAGAGGTGGTATAAACATTGTCTTGCAAAGTGGATCAATTTAACCATCTTTTAAAAATACTTGAAAGATAAGAGAATTTTAATATATAGGCATATTTAAAGAAATTCTGTGTCAAGTGTTTATTAAAACTGTAGGTTATTAAAGTGGAAAAAACTTTCAAAAATCATATAAACAGCTTAAGGATGAAAAATTAGTTATTTTCACATTTCAACAACATTTGAATTAGTAATACTGCTAGGAAATGTTTAAACTTTATTTTTAAATTACATCTTGTTTAGAAATAAAGATAAATGCTTGTTCCTCTTGAGTTTTATAGTTCTCTATTTCAATGCCATATCTAAATTTTAGAACTAATTCAGCTTTTGCTGATCTGTTGCTTTGTTTCAGTGATTTCTTGTTATTCTAGACACTTCAAGACAGTTATAGAAAGATGAGGTACCAGGTGTCTGAAAGTTAAAAGGGAATCGTGGTGCCTAAAATACTTTTTTCCCCCAGAATTACCAGTATACTTAGAGATGTCTGGCAAATTTGAAATGGGAAAAAGGAACTTGTGTGACTGCATTTATGTGAAGTCCATAATTTTTTTTTTCCTCAGAGGAGTGTGTGCACTTAGCTCCCCAACTGATGTAATTTACATTGCTACTGCAGAGAAATTGTGGTTGCAGATCTAACAATGATACATTTGAGCAATCTTCCAAAAGTTTTTGAAAGATTGAAATTTATAAACACATAATCCAGCTACACAGGTGAGCAAATCATATAAATTTTTTATTGGGCTGTATTTTAGACTTTGCTAATGTACTCACCTAGCAACAGGAATTAAACTGTCTTGTTTTAGCTAGGGAACTGGAAAGAATTAACTTGAAAATGAACCTATTTTTTTTGTGAGGCAATGTGAAAAATGTCTCCCTGGACCACTTCTTTTTACACTGCTTTTTACACTCCCTTGGCTGAGGGAGAGATTTGTTATCTCTAGCAAACCATGGTGGAAAGAGTTTGGCTGTGCTGTAATAACTGAGACTGAGCTCTGAAGAATATGTCTAGTCTGTTACATTCTCAAAACACACCAAATTAAGTCCTTAAGTAATACAGCTAAAAAGAAACAGGAAAGTGTTTCATTCCAGTATGTCTAAGAAATGATCCTTTTGTAACCCCAGGGATTTATTAACAGTTCTGAGCTATTGGTTTTGCAAAGTTAGAACCCAGAGATAGTAAATATTTTTGTGATAATTTTAAGTAACTTCTTTATCCCCTGCTTTCTGTTCAAATACATTGGTGCTTTGGAAATACATGTGTTGCTAATCTGTTGAAGTAAGAAGTTGGTCTTTTTCTCAATCCATTCATGTATATCCCTCTAAAATTGCCTTTGCTTTTCACTTCCAGGCTCTTGAGTCAGGAGCCACCTTTGACATGGCATCTAATGAGAATGCTGCTAACTGCCCTTGTATTGGGCTTGAGGTACAATGTTCGTGGTCAGCTCATGTCCTTGGTACTCCTGTGTGTAGGTGTTGACCCAGTTCATACTGACAGCTGTTTCCTTGTCTGCCCTGACACTGTGAACTCTGTGAGACAAGGGCCAGTAGGGTGGTGAGAGCGAAGATACCTCGGTGAAAATACGTGATCTGTTTTGTGAAACTGCTGCGTGATTACACTCATTGTGAGTGATTACATGGCTTTGTGGTGGCAGACTAGGTGAATCCAGTGAGTAGCTGGATACCTCAACCTTTATTTTAATGTCTGTTTTTATTATAGAACTGTACAGGGCAGATTAAAGTAACTTCATTTTCCACCAGTTTAAAACGAGTCATTGGAGGAAAAAGGACAGCTGCTATATTTTGTAATGAACCATCTGGCATTTCTTGGTAGATCCTCTGATTCCTAATTTACTACTGAATTGTGACAGCATGAAAATCAAGATTATTGATTGTATAGAATCAGTGTTTCCCTCTGGCAATTCTGTTTCTGTCAAAGGATAGACATAGGAGGGATAAGGACCTCTCACACTGGGTTTTGCAAGCCTTGATAATTTGCCTTCTTTTTTGGTAATGGTGGTGCTTGACATTTATTCTGGAAGACTGACTTTCCAGATGATCACATCTGATCTGAACCTTACAGAAAGTGGCACTCATCAGTTTTAAGGTTCCACAAGGGAACTCCTGTGTAAGGTTCGTATTCTGTTTTACTCCCTTTCATTCATGGCTCTTTTTAAAATTTCAGCTGCTAGGAGTTTAAGAATAAACTAGCTGTCTAGCTGGAATTAGAATAAAAAATACACAAGCAATAGAGGATTAACTAGTCAAGTAGGGGACTACACATTCTGTCGCACTGACCACTCGCTGCTCTGCTCAGCTATCCCCTGCAGTGTGCGGCAGGAGTGGGGAGCAGCCGGAGGCCCTTGGCTTTAAAGCTGCTCCTCTGCAGTTCAGCTCTGTCCAGGGGGGCTGAAGCTCCAGGCACAGTGGCTGTCAGCAGCCCAGAAGAGGGAGAGGATAAAAAGTAGCGAGGAAGCTTGCCACAGGAGGTAATCCAGGTTTATTGAAGGGTCTCCTCAGAGAACAAGCCAGACCAAATCCGGGAAACATTTTATAAAGGGAGGCGTTACAATGGGGACGGCTTAACTGGAGACCAATTAGGGATCTCTTAGGGGAGGGATATGGACAGGGATAGACACTCATAGGGGCCAATAGTCTCGAGGAGTGGAGGGAAAGGGGTCACATGCCCCAATGAGGCGTCGAGGTTTAGCGGATTTCCAAGAGGGGAGGTATCTGAAGGGGCAGGATCTCGGGGGATTGACGGGGACCATATAGGGGTAATTAGGGAGGGCTTTGGTGACAGGCACAGAACGTTCGGGAGTAATGGGCGGGGTTTGGGTGATTGATGGGGAACCGACTAGAACACGGGGAGGAGAACAACCACATAGGGAACACCGGGGGAGCGGCTTGGGTCTAGGGCAAACCAACTGGGAATAGGAATGGGGAAGGTAGGGATGAACCCGCGGGGTACAGAGAACATACGAAAATACAATAAAAATATCGCATCACCACAACATTCAGTCTCAATTTATTTTGAAATTCTCTTAATAAAATATATCTTTGCTTTCACGTAGATAATACGTACCATGTTCCTACCACTAAGTCTGTCTTTAGAATCAACAACTTCTTAGTGCCTGGATGAAAAAGATGGAGTTAGGAGAAAAGCATCTGGACACCAGCAAGTATGTGACACCTCCATCTTGGTGCCAAAAAAAGATTATAAAAAGCGATTTTTAGATGAGAAAGTTAAAAGAGAAAGGAAAAGGGGAAATTAAAGTTGAATAAATCAGAGCTAGAAAAGGCATAGGATTAGAAATGATAGGGGTTCAGTAAGGTATAGATAGAATGCAGTAAACCGGTAGATAATCAGGGAAAACAGTGCTAGACAGAACACAGACGAAAATACCCCAAATTGCTTCAGAAAACCACAGAAAAGAGTGGTGAAGACTAAACACAGTAATAGAAAACTTTCCTGTGGTTCAGACTGACTGAAGAAACAGTGGGGGGTCGTCTTTAGCAGTGCTCCTAGGAAAAGTGAAGAGAGCCTGAACTTTGAATAGTGACAGTGATCAATCGCAAACTGGGGCCCCAATCTGAGACCTAATTCATCTTGCTGTTAGGCATTGAAAGTGACTGGCTCCTACATTCAATTTCTTGTGCCATGGTCATCCATTAGGACCTTACGTCTTTGTCTGCTTAGTAGTGTCAAGGTGGCTGACATACCGAGTGTGGAGCCTCAGAACAGCCTGCTGTGTCTTTTCTTCCTTAGGTGAGTCGTCCATAAGCATCAGGTCACTCCACATCCCCTGGTACATTACATAATTTGTATATATAGTTTTGAACCTGAAGAGTGCATTTGCAGTTACTCTGTGTTTTTAGAGCTGCAGATCTAGGAAATGTCTGCTACTTACATATGTATATATATTTTTGAGGCAGTATTACTCTCTAGTAATATGAAAGTACCTTTTACAGTTGATGAAACCATGCTGACTGTTGTGCAGTGCACTGACTATACAGCTTTCCCTAACTGCCATTTTGAAATGTATACTGACTTTACCACTGAACATTTTCCCCCTGACATATTCAGGGTAATCTATGGGAGGAGTTGCATGAAAGCTGGCATTATTGGTTCACATATACAAGACTGCAACATCTTGCTGTGTAGGAAAGAGCAGAGTGGATCGGATATTTACCTGCATTTGCATTTATCTGCTTACTTCTTTGCATGTAATTAACTATGCTATTTGAAAACAACAGAAAATGATCTTCAGATAAACCAGGCACATACTAGGTGCTGTAGCGGAGGTTGGAAGTAAAATTCATTGATGCTAAGTCAAAGCAAGGCACCCATTCAGCATGGAGTTGCATCCGGCATAAATTATTTGCTTAATATTGACATCACTTGCATGTCTTCATACTTTGGTGGGCTGAGTAGCTGGGTCATAACCTCTGAGTGGTATCCCAGCTATTTGCTGAGATATCTAAATATTCCTTGCCTGTTGTGTCCTACTGCTTAGCCAGCATTTGGGGACAGAAAATTTCTTTTTCACTTCTTCACCTAGATAAATATTTTTCTAATCAGCATGAGGTTTGTTGATGTGTTTGTGATGGCCCAGGTTCCATGCTGTGCTAACTGCAAGAGTGTCCACTCTTTGGCTTGGCTGTCACTTGGTGGGTCAGACTAAGCACATAAGTAATTGTGGAAAGTGTAATTTCTGGAGACATTTCCCCGCAAACAACTACTCTGTTACTGTGAAGAGCTGATCAGAATGTCTCCGTGCTTGCTGGTGTAGACAAATATATAATTACTGAAGACACTAGATGTTTCACTGTTACAGGGGGAATTATTTGCTGGACTTCCCTTCAGCCTTGCCACTTTCTAAAGCAATTCGTTTGATACCAAACAGAGAAAACATCCTTTAATAATATAACACAATAGCTCTGAAACCCCATTATGAGTCATGACTCCACTGTAGTTTTTCTGCATAATATTACTATTACTATTACTATTACTATTACTATTACTATTACATTGGTAGAATTCTTAAGTGAGTAGTTACATTCCTGGTCCCCGGATCAGTCAGCTGAGGACAATTGAATGAGCCATCTCAAGTGCTAGTTTTGTGAAGATGTGAAGACTTTCTGAGCAGAGACTGTACATGGATGGTTTAAAGACTTTAATTCATAATGATAATTAAAACCGTAGTTTCACATTCACAACATTTGGCACGTTGCTCAAGATGAAAATTGGGGTGCTTTGCATTAATCATGGTGTGATGATCAGGTAGGAAATGAGGTTATGTATTCACACAGCACAGGGTACAGAAACAAAGAAGAGCAGGTCTTCTCTGATGTTATAGTATCTATGCAGAAGTACCTTCCTTGCACCTCAGGAGCCTTTCTTTCAAATGCTTACCCACCTGTAAAAAGGCTGGCAAAAAGTGATAATTCTCAATGAATAGCAATGTTGTTGTCACCATTCAACACACAAGTTAGAACAGCAAGGCACTCAGTTTCCTTCTTGGCTGCAGCAATTGTGTTGCATTCACTATTTGTGTGCCTGCTTATGTCAGTCATTCCTTCCTGGTCTCTGAGTAAGTATTGGGGAATTTTGTCTAAATTTGACTGTTATGGGATAGAGAGCAGGGCTGTTAAATTCCTGCATATTTCATGAAGATGGACATTCATGTAGATGAGAAATCTTCCATGGAAAGAAAGGCTCACCCTTTATTAAACACGAATGAATTCACAGAAAAGAGAGATGTCAGATACCAGGTCTTTTCCCACTGCTTACAGAGCTACTGATTATAAGATCTTGAACAGGGTTTCAGGCAAGACTGGGTGTCAGGGGCCATCTTGCTTGTGAGAAGACCTGCTGGAGGGGAAAGAGCTTCCATGGGCGTTAAAATTGTTGGCAGAGCTTTATGACCAGAAGGCCGTAAATGTTGTTCCTGAGGATTTCCTAAAGTTGAGGGACACAAGCTGCAAAGCAGTATTAATCCCTCTGTGGAATAATATGTTTCCATATGTAGCGCATCTGAATGTTTTTCAGGACTGTTCCAATAAATGAGCCTCTTCCTCAGTCCATGGGAATTTACAGGAAAATAATTTATATATATAGTTTATGTTGTGTAGTGAAATTATGAATAAATGTAAACAATATATTTGTTTACATTAGAATGATGTAAGTTGCTTTTGTGAACATGCAAACAGTTATTTATCTTTGCAGCTTATGTTTGAGTTTCCTCTTCTGTTTTGAATCTTGAAAAAAGCCAGGTATTTGTATTCGTTTTGCATGCTCAACAGTCTGAGAACTGAAATCAGTCACTTGCCTTATGTGGGCTAAGAATGATGCTGGCAGGGATTCAGGTGATCAGGGCTGGGCAAATGCTGAACTGAAACCTCTTCCTGTGCTGCAGGATACACTCGGTACCTTGTCTTTTCCCCACCCACCCATAACATTTACGCTTCATCTTCACGTAGTAGTTTGTCACATAAGTCTGCATTGTGGTCTTCCTGGGGGCTGTTAGCTTGTTTTCCTGGCTGCTGAGGAAATTAGTATGTATAGCCAAAGACAAATTATTTCCAATCGGGAATCTCTTTGGATGTTTTTAACTAACATCTTTCCTTTGAAGTAGTTACAGGCTTCTGTGAATACGTTTCCTTACTTTATAGGCCGTATTTATTAAAACAGAAAGGTGAATTAACGAATTGCTGCCTCATTAAAAAAGTGAGGCACTATGTACAGCATTTGCTTTTTCAGAGACCTGTTTTCTGATACCCTCATTCTCCTCTTTCCCTGAATAAATGCTTTCTGTGGAGTGAGATGGGAAAGTTACTGTAAACAATTCAGGGGCTGCACTGAGTCCTTACATTTAATTTACTTTGGAATTTGTTGGTGCAGCTGAACCTACTGCACTGCCAAGAGGCTGCACATGGGGTTGCGTAGAGCTCTGTGATGGGTTTTCTTGGTCTTCCCCTTTTATGTGTGAGTAGATGCTAAGGACACACGCCAGTGTGAATGAGAACTTGTATTCAAATCTCGCCATGCTATAACCTCACCTTCTCCATGCTTGAACGCTCAGCTTGGATTTTGCGTCTGTTTTTCACTTTCAGGGTGACAGGTAAACCTCCTTGACCAGCACGTGCTGGCCCCATGAGCTGGAGTATGTGCTCTGCCACCACAGCCAGGCTTCACACATGTACAAACCTCCGCATTTTGGGAGAAGAAAAAGAAACAGGAGAAGCAGGAGACTATGGAAAGAGAAATCCTGGCATGCTCTGTGAGGAAACTGCCATTTCTTTTCTCTTGTCTGCTTGCTGCTCTTCCATGCATGAGGGCTTCAAGCCACATAATATGAATTAGTACATAGCCTATAAAACGGCTACAGTATATAGCTTATTTTTGCTATAAAAACCAAACTAAAGCAGCACGCCTCATTAGTCAAATGGAGATGCAGAAGAGATACTGTTCTGAAAAGGAATTATATACACTGCAATAGTATTCACTGGGACACCCAACCTATACATTTTTATTATCCCCTTCCAGATAGCCCTTCATGTCATCCTTTTGGGGAGGCCTGCCATTTAAACTGTAGGCTTTTGGGTCAGAAACCATTATTCTGGGTGTCTTTGATTCTCAGAGTGAGGAGCTGATGGAGCCTGCAAGTTGCTGCTGTGCCCTGAACATGTGAGATAAAAGTGGTAATGTTTGCAGGGGCAACTGAACAAAGAATTTTATCATATATAGCCTTTAAATATTGACTAATTGATTTAGCGCTTGAGAAATACTTGGGGCTTGTGGATTTGTCTACTGAAACTGTAAATAGCTGCTGTGAGCAGTCTCCAGCTGGATTCAGAGAACACTGCTGATCACAGTGACTTTCCCTCCTGTCCATTTTTGTTACTAAAAATAGTTGGAAAAAAGAATTAATCAGGACTGTCTTTCATATCCAAACTATATTAATTCATATGTTAAAATGTACTATTTGTGAAATGAAACCATTTTTATGAGAAGGAAACTAAACTATGTTGAAGTAAAATGCCAGAGCTTGTTACGGTTAGGTATTTATATGGATTTATACACTCAAATTTCCCAGCTATTTTATGAAATTCTCATGATAGAAATTGTTTTTCAGAATCATAAAATGTTTTAGGAGAAATATAGGCTGTGGGTAGTAGATTGGATTTTTCAGGAATGAATGGCTGCCCTGCTTGCAAATTCAATTGTGGAGGAGATGACATGGTGGTATAGTGAATTTGCAAAGCTGTAGCCAGGTGGTGATGAAAACCTAGTAATATTTTGATACATTGATAAACAGGAAGAATTTATTTGAAAAACATGATGGATGACCCTTTCTTGATTGTTAATCCATGATGACATTCTCAGTGAATAAAAAGTTAATTCTCACTGAAAGTCTGAACACATAAGCAGACTTGTCTGTGCTAGCTGAGTCCACAGGGTTACCAAAAGAAGTGGAAGAGTTTTTGAAGCAAACTGGATGGATTGGCTCTCCTAAGTGCCTCTGGTCTTTAAATCTCTGATATATTTTCTAATCTTGAACCACTTTACAGCATGCATAACTGGTTAGCTGATACTGAATAATGCCTACCACCCCACCAAGCGTTCCTGGACATCTTTCCTCTCTTTTACTCAATGTAAAGTTTCTACCCTAAGATAGTGTAATTTAGTTCAACTCACTCTAAGCTGCATCATACTAAGGGATCATTGGCTTTCAGAGGTTTTGGGTTGCTTTTGAAGGAGATCCAGGAATAAAGGTTTTGCCAAAAATGTCCCCCCCCCCAAACTGAAACCTCCAGGAGTATCACTCTGTATTTCCTTCTGTAAGCAAAACATTTGGACATTTTTCATTAATGTCTTTCTGGCCCTGCCTATGTCACTCAACAGGATGGGATGAGGAGATCCCTGAGGAAGGACTAATCAAAGTTTTTCCCACAGCAGCAACAGTATAGTTGCCTCAGTGTATTGCCTGTACCCTTAACCAGCCCTTCTGAGGTTGCAGAAATTCTGTCCTGCAGTATTTTTTCAGGGGAAAAGTTTTCTAATTTCTGTCAAAGGTTCAGACTCCTCAAATGTATGTTTTTCTGAGAGAAAAAATAAAAGCCTGCCAAAATTTTCCAGCTGGCTCTTGTTGTTAATGTAGGGAGGACGCATGGTGTTTTTCATAACTAATAAAGATGTTGGTATCCTACTTTATAATGAAACTTAGTTTTGACTGTGAAAATGTGACTGATTCTTCCACAGATTTAACTCTGACATAATAACTCGGCTAGTGCTATACTCATGAGCTTAGCTCTCTCACCTAGCAGCACCTTCTGCTGAATTAACCCTTATCTTTTCTGTCTCACTTTTGAATGTCTGAAACCAGTCTCCTTACAAGGGTTGAACACCCAAAAACATTGTTCAGTCCAAGGGGCCCTGCCTCCTGTTCCTGGCTTCATTTTAGCATCACTAACCTGTAACTGTATTAAAGTGACTTATTGAACAGGACCCTAAAATGCCAGCTGTGTACCCTATGGCTTTCTGCAAAGTCCTCTGAGCTTCCAGTTGCTCAAGTAATAGTCTGGTTAGTTAATCATTTCATCTTTGGTGGTTAATCACTTCATCTTTGTAAGAAGGGCAAAAAAGTGGGGAGGTGGAAATTTTCTCTGTGTGTCATGTTTAGGACAGGTGGTGACAAACACTGATGCTGGAAGGATTTGTCCAAAGTGTTTGTGTTCCCAGCAGATGGTGCTGCACTGGTGGCCATGAGCGAGGGATGTGTCCAGGACTGACAGCTCCTCGTTCCGGTACCTGCCCTTCTCCAGCACGTTGTGAGATGCAACTTAAGATGCAAAGTTTATGGAGGGAAAGGGATTCGGGGACACTGAAAATTGCCACCACGCAGTATGGAAGTGGCCTGTTTACACAAGTGCATAAGTGCTACACAATCTGAATTTCCCCTTGTGGAGTTTTGTTATGTTTGTGTTACTCTTTAGTTCATTTGCACTATTGGCTTTGTATTGTATTCCCTCAAGGTTTGCATAATTTGTATAAATATACAGCTTACTTCTGGGGCTAGAAATTATGTGCACCTTCATTTTGTCAGTCCTCTTAGATGGGTCAGGGCAGTGCTCCTCTTTCATTCTTGATTAAAGAATTATAGAACCTTTTGGTAAAGAAAGAAAAAAAAATATCTTTGTCTCACTTCCTAGTCTGCTATTTTGGAGTGATTTGTAAATGTGAAAAGCACTTAGCAGGTAGGTAAGCAAAACTGCAATTTTTATGGTTTGCTTTTTAAAAATCACATTTTTGCTACTGTAACCACAAGCACTGTTGTCAGGAATTAACACTAAAAAATTTGAGTTTTCCCTAAGCTCTGTCTTGTGCTTCTTGAACAGGAAGACACTGGCAACAGTCAGAAATTATTTTGGTGATATACTCCTGCCATATGGAGGACCTGTGACCCATGTAGTGACTATTAGGGGATCAAAGGTTCTGAGCAGTGGGGAAAGGACTTCAATAAGTGACCTCATGGCTGATAAGACCAGCCCTTGCAAAAGTAATTTTTTTAATAGTAAAGTCTTCTCACAGATTTTGTCTAATAGTCTGAGCAGACAAACTTTTTAGGGCAGACTTCATATCATTGAAATCTTTTGTGCCTCATCTAAATATGTTTCATAGTGCTTAAATGCTGTATTTTAAGTATGTGGGAGGAAGAAAAAGTATGTGCAAAATGCTGTAAATTGCCCTGTACTTTGGAATACCACTTGATTTTTAAAGACCTTACTACAAAGCTCATGGTAACAATATATTAGAACCCTTAGCATTATTTAGTAGTAATTTTTTTTAATCCTGGGGTCAGAAAACCAGATTGTCAATGTTGAATGTAATCAGGTAGAATGAGCATATAAGAAATCTTCACAAGCAAGAGAATAAACCAGCTCAACGTTTTAACCCTTGCAAGGCCGTGGCCTTTTCATCACATTGACCATGTAGATAGAGCAGTATTTTCTTCTTTGCCTTTGTGATTATCACTAAGCAACTGGCCCTTCACTGTTTCTGTGCTCAGATCTGGTTTAGAGAGATTTGCCTCATTTTGAACTTCTTCTCTTTTAGAAACTGTATCAGGAATTAATGGACTGAAAAGAGAGTGCCTTGGATGAGTGACATTTCTTTGTTGAAGAATTAGAAATTACATTATCTTCTCCAGCCCTCTATGGAGAGAACATGAAAAGTGTCTCTGCCACCCCCACAGCATCCTACTGCTGTTGAGATTTTGCAGGTTTGGAGAAGGTGAATTTTGGAGGTGCCTACAAACAATACAGCAAATGTATGTGCTTGCACATAAATGTCCTAGTTCAGCAGTTGAGTAAATCATATGCTGTCAGTGCAGTTCAGATGGTTTGCTACACTGCAGCACAAGACACAAGATACTTCTTATGCAGAAATCCAATTTATAGAACCTGTTTCCTCCTGAGGATGAAATCTACTGAAAAAAAAATCTTTCTGTACTGCTTCTTTTAGGTCATTTCCTGGGAGAGGGGAGCTCTCTATAATCACAGAGTTTGAACTGCCCTGGTACATAGAATCATAGAATCTTCAAATGTTAAGGGTTGGAATGGACCTTAAAGGCCATCTAGTCCCAGCTCCCCTGCCATAACCAATAAACCTTTCTGTCACACTCCGACATGTGTGTTGGAGACAGTGGGGTATCACATGTTAGCTATGGGACAAATAATTTTTAAATGTATGTCTAGATTTTCTTCCTAAACACTGGGCATAAAAACGAGTGTAACAAGGAGTGTGTGTCTTACACTAGTTCTATTCCATGCTCACTGAATCTGCTTAAAAAGAGTGGTAGCTTTTTCCAGAGATGCTAAGCTCTTATAAACCGCATCACAAATTTTTCAGGCTATCAGCTGAGTAAAGCCTTTTATTAGCCTCTATTTAGTATCGACAGAGAGAGATAAAAGAAAAGGATGTCCTGGAGATTTTCCTAGGGCAGACTTCATCCCTTTTTATTCTGCCATGAAACAAAGAGACATCCCTGAAGGTGCCACACATTTATGATACAAGAAGCACAGAGATGCTTTGTAGTAAAGCAGCAAGATGCAAAGATGATGTGCAACCCCATCATTACAAAGTGGCACATGTCATGTTTATAAAATGGCTGTTGCTGACATGAGTTCCTGGGTAAAGCTGACCACCCTCAGTGGAAAATATCTTCAGGAAATAAAGGAAAGTAAAGTGACTCTCAGTTCCTCCTTTTTTTTTGTGCTTTAATCTACTTCTGAATGTCATGGAAATATGGGTTGCTGTGTAGTAAAAATCCGTATTTGTAATTCAAGTTTTAATTCCATAAATGATTGTGTTCTTCAGTTCATCCTTATAACAGACTTTCATTAATAAGTAGTAGGAAATTATCTGAGAAACTTCATTGCTTGATACACATGATTGTGGCAAGTTAATTGCTGGTTCAAAACTCCCCCCCAATGACTAAAGTTTCAGAGAGCCTTGTGACACAGTTATGGGACACTACTTTTCTTTGAGATTAGTTGTCTTTCGTTAATGACTAGTTTTACAACTTCTGGTATTGGATGTTTCATTTGAAGAAACCTCATTTTTTTTTTCCCAAGCAGATAAGAGCCATTCTTCTCTCTCTGGTGAGACTGTATTGAAGGGCAGCATACTGTCTTGTGAAGATGGTATGAAAAATCCCATTTCTGGATGACAGGCATAATAGGAAATGCCATTCCTACACTCCACAGACACACAAGGGAAAACATGCTCCAGCCCCAGACAATCAAACCTTTAACTGTAAAACTAATGCTGATTTATTGCAGACAACAGTGTGATTTTTTTTTCCCTTGGCACTTACTCAGAATAGCCAGGTCTCTCCCCTTTCCCTTGTGCCATTCCCCGTGCATGGCATACGCCATGGACTAAGGTAGCTGCACTCATGCCTGGAGTTGCAAAACTTCCCCTTACAGCAGCACAGCAAGCTACCATTTATTTTTAATTGCTCCCCACCGTGTAGGCCAATTAAGGATGAAGCCAGCAGGGCAAGGATCACTGGCAAAGCCTTTGAAGGGAGCAGACTCAGCATTCGCTTCGCCGGAAGGCTGCCATTCACACATTTGTGCAAGAATGCAAACAATTGGGCTCACTCAGTGGGATCAAGTGCTATCTAGTTCAGTCTGAACCGCTTTCTAGTGCAGATGGCAGTGAGAGTGGCAGCACCACTGAATATTATCCTCGGGGTTAGAAACTTTCCAAATGAGATTTCCATTCGTGACCCTCCTCATTTCAGCAGGAAACACCTGCTAAAGCAGCTTTAGGAAATGCCTCTCATTAGCAGCTTCTGTTTGAGCTCAGGTTTTCCTAGCCATCAGAGTTCAGCAGGCTTAAGAACTTGATCTTTTGATAATATGAAAGGGAAAATATTAGAGGATAGTGGGTACAGCCAACATTTTGGGCTCATGTTTTCTACCACCTTAGTTATTCCTTTAAAATCCTTGTTTAACACATTTATTTTTCCTAGCTTTTGAACCTCCTAAAAAAGAGGATTTCTGGGCATCCTAAACCACTTGGCCATTCCCAGGAAATCCTGGATGAAGGGTTTACTGGTTAGATTGGAATTAGCAACCCGATATTTTTAACGGTTTGGGAAAAGAATGAGTCTGCAAATTTGGTCATGAGTGTTGTGAGCAGTCTGTGCTTTCCAGCTTCTGCAGAAGAAACCCAGGATTTACATCCTGTTTCACACAGAGCTGGGAAATACCAACCACCATGCACAAACCCAAAAATCACTGCAGAAAAGTAGGAAACTCAGTTTTATCCTGGGAAAAGTTTTCAGGAGGACTTGCTGTTCCTTGCAGTGGGCTTTTACAAGCTGTCAGTTGTGGCTCATACATCAGCAAGGTTGTGTCTGCTCAGTGTTAGGGACATGCAAACACTGGGCTTGGGAGGGGTTTGGCATCCCTTCATGTCTGAATGCACAACATGCAGGTAAATGTTAGTCAAAATAAGGCCAAATTCTGTCTTTGTTCTTCTTCTGTTCATTGCATGAGGAACATGCTGGTGTTTCTGTGAGCTAGTTCTCCAGGGAGGCTTTCCAGTCACCCACTGGTTGGGATGGTGAAAGCAGTGGGTGCAGCCAGTGCTTCTGGCTAATAACACCGATCTGCCCTGCTGATTGCATATCTCAGTGATGCCAGCTCCACAATTTTCAACCTTTAAAAAAACCATTTAATTTATAAATGCCTCCATGTTTTCCAGTGGAGAAGACTCTATCAGAAATCTTAGCTTATTGACAACTAGCCTTTCAAGAATCACTTAAAATTCTGGCCACAGCTTATATATATGCACAGAGGTCTTTTCTAGATGAAGATAGCTTTCCAAGTGCTCATGAAACCCCTTACCTGGGTAATTGTTTAGTCATCTGTCTGGGGAAGCCATGTATGACTGAAAGGGCAGATGTCAGGTTTTAAATGCTATTCTTTATATGACAGCAATGGAAAATTATGCAGCTGAACTGAGACTGCAATTCCATCATGAGTAAGCAGGTTTCATTTCACATGTATCCCATGCAGCTGGGATGTTGGAGGCTTTTGCATGTCATAGAAAACAGCCAGTCCCTGGTTTGTCTGTATATTGGATTTCTCCACAGAAACTCCTGCAAACATCTATGAGGCAGAAGGCCAGTGTGACTTGGATTATTCCCAGGTGCTTCCCACCTCCCCAGACCCCTGCAGCACATCTCCCTCCTGCCTTCCCTGAGCTGCTCCTACTGCCAACGCAGCCACTGCAGCCCAGCCAGCAGAGAAGAGGAGGAATTTCCTGACACATGCTGAGCCCCAGGAGCCCGAGCTCCCCGGGCTGCTGGGCTCTCACTGACATGGCATTGATGCTGCAGATAAGAGGACTGGCATGTCTCTAGGGCTGGAAAAGAAATGGAGCTTCTGCAGCTGCTTCTGTTCTGATCCTAGTTTCTCCCTGTATGACTGCTTTTTGAGATTTCCCTGCATGGAGACTTCTGGGGATACTGCAGCTTTCAGTGCCACATGAAGTCATTGTGACGATCAGTTACTGATGGCTGTTGAAGCAAACCAGCTATTAACATTGCTAAGGGTATTTTCTTTTTTGTTGTTACATTAAATGCATTTCAGCAGTAATGTAAGATTTAAATTAAATTTTGCCTTTCATGACACCAAGAAAGCACCGTTGTTTTAAAAATTGCTCACATTATCTGATGGGTGTGACTTTGTCCTAAATTTTAAAAAGCTAATAATTATATACAAAATATTTATAAGATGAATTGCCACATTTATGTCTTTTTTTCTTTAGATACCAGTGACATTACTGTGTGCTAAGGATGGAAATTCTCAAACAGTGTTTTCTGGAAAGAAATTCAGCTTCTTAAAACTGTATAAATAATAACTGAAAGAAGATGTATTTGTGCTTTTCTGATCATGGAGTAATATGGTGCCTCTGTACACTTTAATCTGGCATTCGGTGATTGTACAGCACGGTGATCTAACAGTCTGCAGACTTCAGAGCCTGGATTCAGCAGTACATTCAAAATTGTTTTCAACATGGTAGAGAATTGTAGCGAGGGAAGAGACAAAGCTGTTCAGTGTTAGACAAGGGTTTATCGCCCTTATTGCCAGTAGTGTATGTTTTGTAAGTTAGGATATGACTGAGTGTCTATTTATATGGCTATTATAGAAATATATGTGTGTGTGTGTGTGTTTGGAATGTGATTTTTCCAAAGCAAGCTGGATGTGCACTCCTGTATGTAGTTAATCATTTTACTATGATGCTTATATCATGAAAGCTCAATAATTGTGTTGCAAACCCCCCAATATTATGATGGTTTGTCTTGTTTTCCCCATGTTTGATAAGTCTTATGTTACACCAATACCTCAAAACCAAGTTTATATACTAAAACAGGAACCTGTCATTTCAGAGGAAAAAAACCCCGTTAGATAAAAGTAAACTGCTAACTTATATTCATGAGCACCTATCAGCTTTTAATAAGATGGCTTCCAGTTTACACCAAATGCCATATCCTGCCTTGTGTTGACAATGCTATCTCAGCCTGGGGATTTGACTTGCTGTATTTGCTTCCCATGTTTTTGTAGTCAGAAAGTCTTTGAAAGAAAACTTTTGTTCTGATTTCTTACTGAGATGAGAATCACATTTCCGTCAACGGGGAGTGGCTGGGTCTGCAGGTGCTGCAGTAGTTTTGGGTATTATTTTGTGCCTGTGGTCTGGAAAGTGCTCTCTTGCATCTCCAGAGCCTGAATATGTGCTAGGGCAGCTGAGATGAGAAGGCAGAGTCAGTCTGCCATGACTATCCATGCTGCTAAAACGGAGTGTAGGAAACATAGCAGGTGTTGGAGGCTTTAGGTATCATACCCATTGCGACTGAGTCATCGCATGCTGGGGAGGGAAGATGGCCATGGCAGTACAGGCAGGGATGGTCAGGGACAGAGGATGGCCAAGCCACAGGAAAGCAAGTACAGGTGGAAAGAACAATCCCACTTGGAAACAAGAGATGGGAAGAAATGCTGGCTTTGGCTGAAATTGTGAGCAAGACTGTTGGGACCCGGGTTCACTATTTGCCTTGGCTTGGGCTCCCTGTGTCATAGTGGGTAACACAAGTGCAGTATTTCTGTCTTTCAGTTGCCCATATGCACCCAAGGTGTCCCTCAAAGCTGAAGATGGTCATAATGTAGAAAAACTTCTGGTCAGCAACCTCCAAACACCTTAGCAGTGTTCTTTGTTTGAGGGAATTGCCTCACTGGGGTTCTGTACAGTTCAAGCCTCTATCACTTTTCCCGGGAACTGTCTATTGCTTTCAAAAGACAGGTTTGTGCTATCTGGGTACAAATATTTGCCTTTCAGTTTTCATCTGATTTCAGTATATGGGCAACACCCACTATTCAAGAAATGTATGTTTTCTCTTGCTAGAGGGATTGCTTTTCTTTCCCCTGTTGACACCAATCACGGGATCAAATGTGGTCCTGAACCCTTGCTCGGGTCATGGAGCTGTAAAACCAGCACTGCAAAGCAGCTAGCATCAACCTAATCCTGTGCTGGCTCAAAAAAAACCAGAGACACTCTCCAACCTCCCTTTACATGCACAGTGAGGGGAGAGAGCAAAACTGGAATTACTGCATGTCAGCAAGTATCTGGAATAGAACAAATGAGGATGTGTGTTTCAAATAGGAGCTGGACATCTAAATCTCCAGTTTGTTTCAGATTTATTGGTCTTTCATGGTCGTACTGAGAAGCAGTTGTACAGGGGATGATCAGTGGTATGCCACAAGAACAGTCCAATAAGACATTTTTATCGGTGTATTTCAAATCCCCACTTTTATCACATAAGCACTAAAATTAGAAATGTCCTCTCAAAAATCATTATGCCCGAAATGTTAGCAAAAATTACTTTTGCTAACAGTGGTGCAAATAATTCTCCTAGTGCAGCCCAGCTTCTATCTTATTAGCCCAAATTTGCATTTGATTTAACTGCATGCCATGGATTTTGTCACCGATTATCATTCTTTTCAAGGGAGGATGTTTGTGATTTGGGCAGAAATATGCTAATTACTGAAAACCACCGACACGTGAAGAACTCAGTATTTTAGCCTACTACCGATACCAGCGAGAGCGGTGAATGTGAAATACCACCTGTCAGGCACTCGTAGCAGATACAGTCCAAATTCTGCAGTGTCCTACGGAGTAAGAGATGTGGGAAATAAAACTGCTGGAGGGGGCGATGCCGTTGCTTGCCTCTACGTTCTGTGCACGGAGCAGCCCGGCAGCGTGGCATGTCAGGAATTCCTCCGCTGAGTGGGAAAGGCAGCCTCGCAGCAAGCTGCTGAGCTCGGCAATGCTGCCCGTTCCAAAGGGGGGAAAAGTTTGCATGGGGATTTTTTTGTTTCTTTAAAAATCCGTACTTGCAAACCAGCGACTTACACACAAGAATAACACCGAGGATTATTTTGAAAGTGCTTTAAAAAGATTGCAAGAGAAGGGGACTGCTGATTGTTCAGAGCCACGCAAAGCTGTTGCTGCCTATTCATTTCATTCATCCTAAATACCCAGTCGCAGTTTAATTCCTAGATGTGCTGTATGCCCTTTCGTGTATAATCAGCCTAATTTGTCTTCAGCTGCAAGCAAGTGAACCAAGATTCATTTAGTTAAGCAAGCTAAGCAAAAACATTCTTTGCTCACAGATGGGCAAGCCAGCCGATATCTTAAGATAAATGAAGGGAATTTTGTTTTCTTTTCTTAGCTACTGTAAGGACTCCTACGGACAGAAGAATGACAAAACAAATTTTGTCCCTCCATGTTTTTAATTAGTTAAACAGGGAAAGACTAATAGATCTCATCCTGGAATCTGGAATCCTAATTTGCAATATTGGATGTTGTTTTGACTTCAACTGGCACTTTTAACAAATAGACTTTTCACTAGAGGTTTTCAGAAAGACCGCATGTAATATTAGATGAGAGGTACTTAATTAATGTAGGAAAGCGCCAACAAACTATCAGCCAGCACTGACTTGTCTTGGATTTGAAATAAAAGGTATTTGCTCTGTGCTGCCTGCCTAGCAATTACCACTCAATGTGTGTGGATTTAGGCCAATTCTTAATGAAAAAGGGGCCAGCTCACAATAAATGTCACCCGTGTTGTCTTGGGTTACACTGATAGTGTGGTGAATGAATCAAACAAAATGCAAACATTAATCTGGCTGACCCCAGGGCAACCAGTGGGAGGCAGAGATCAGCTATGACCCCCCTTATCCCTGTGCCCTGTCTGAGGGCACAAGGCAAGAGCCAAATCTACTCATCACACCTCCCACACAGAGAGCAAAAAGATTTGCAGAATAGCTTCAGTAGGACATCATGTTGTCAAAAGAGAGTGTACACAGAGCAAAGTGCTGAGAACTAAAACCCTTTTAATCCCAGCGATCAATTTGAATATTAGCAGGACTTCCTACCAAGAGAACTGTGCAACCATTTTGCAGCCATATCCTTCCTCCTGACTGCATGCAGGTGAAAGCAGGTGGGGAGGGGAGAAAAGTGCACCTTTCCAGGCGCTGGCATGGTAGAGGAGGAAAGTTCAGGACAATTTGGAAGCGTCTCAGCTCTTTGTCTCAGTGCCGCATCCTCACAGGGTCAGAGAATAAGTGAGCATGAACTCTTTCTGCTCATCTCTGTCTTCAGAGGAGAAATTCTTGAAGGTGCAGGAGCAAGGGAGGACATATCCCATTCTGCCCCCTGGAACCAAGGGGGCAGTGAGCCCCTCTAACTAGGGATGCAGTGGAAAGAGGAATGGTTTGCTCTAGATTCAATGGAGAAGGAGACTTTGCAGTGAAGAGACTATATCTCTCCAAGACTACAGAGGGAACCCAAAGATTGTGAAAACTGCCAAAATCCTGAGAGCCCTTGGTGAAAGGATTTTGCTTGTTACAGTGCAGGATGATTCCCTTGTGACTGGTAAGAAATTAGGGACCTGGATACCCTTTTATGTCTTCCATTCCCTGTCATCATGAGCGGCCACCATGAAGGTCCACTCCCTGATTTCTCACCCATGTTCACCCAGTGGGCAGCAGGGAGCAGGTTGGCAGCTCCTTTGAGCAGAGGTAAAAAATCTGCTAACTCCGCAGCCTAAAGTCTCATTTCATCATCATTACCTTCCTTCTCTTCTTTTTGAACAGTTTGCAGATGGCAGCTTAAGGTAAAGATTTTCTTTGCCACTGTCCTACTGTCTTTTCCCTGTCCTCTCCCTGTCTTCACCTGCTCCTGGCCAATCTCTACAATAGACACTCCAAGAGATGCTTTTTGCATGGGAATATTTTTCTAATTCCAGTACTGTGCAAAAGGGAGTTCAGCCCCGCCTGGGGCCAGGTCTCTGCATGCCCTGCTGCTGGATAAAGCTTCTTCTCCATTTCAAGTTCCTTCAAGTCTTTCAGCTCCTCCTGGAGCACCTTAAAGCCAAAGCATGCCCTGTGTATTGCTCCTGCTGGCAAACACCGGCTCATCCTGAAGCAGGTCAAGCTAATTACTTGGAAAATAAATTCTGTTTAGAGAACTTGTTATTTCTTCAGGTTAGTCAGGCAGAGAAGTCAAATGGGGATTTTCCTCATAATCTTCAGATCAGAAGTATGGGAAACACTGCAGTGATCTGGGAAGGTACGGTTATATTTTGCACTGGCCGCTCACCGGTGTAATCACACCTTCAGTCTCAGCCTCAGCTTTTCTGTGGTAGTGGTGCTAAGCAAGTCATTCTCTTCTGACGCAACTTCAGATGCACTGATGGAGCAACCTTTGGTATCCACCTGCAGCCCTGCTTATGTCCCATTAATCCCCTTTGGCCTGCTGCCATTTGGATGAGCAAATCTTTCTGTTCTTTCTGTTCTTTCTGTTATTACCTTTTTATTTTTCCTCAAAAAGCAATCAAATTTGTAATAATTTGAATTACTTTTTCAGTTACCTGGTTGTTCGTGTAATTGAAGGAAGTGGTTAATTTTTGAGCACAGTGAGTTATTCACAGCACTAAAATTAGTTTTTCTTTTGTTAGACCAGAGATACATTTGCTGTTGACACAGTTGAGGCACAAACCAGTATTTAGATGAGAGGTGAGAAATCAAAAATCCATTGATTGGCCAAAACCTTCTGTGCCACTGAACACTGTGCAGTGATCTTACTAGCGGTGAAACAAATAACTTATCACAGCTTTGGAATTACATGCACGTATTGGGAAATTCTCTTCTTTTTTGTTCACAAAAGGACTTGATCACATGCCATTATTCAGAGACTAGCTGAAATCTCTGCAGGCCTTTGCTCTGTAATCTAAAAAGCCCTTTGCTTTTTACTATGGTAGGTTTGGCAGCTACAAGAAAATGCAAAATGATGGCTGTGCTTGTATCGATTATCATCCTAATTCTGCTCCCAGTGAAGTCCATCATAAACCTGCCACAGCCTCCCGTGGGAGTGAGTGCAGGCTGTGTATAATTGCAGTTACTTTAATACAAATTTACTTACTTGACACTTAAAATTCTGCATTCTTGCTGCAGTTATGCTGTGAGCAGCATTAAATTAACTGTCTCCCAGAAACAGGCTGAGACCACTTGAACTCACCTGTAGCCCTGCTTTCCTCACCTATAGTCCTATTTTCTGCCCGAGGAGTGACAACCCCTTGTCTGGAGCAGGTCCTGTAGCAGTACAAGGCTTTCTTCTGCTTCCCCATGTCACCTGTGAGATCCCTGTGACGTACCATGTCTTTGTGATGGATGTGCTGCACACTGGCAATTGCTCATTTGATGCTCTGTGTGATGTCTCTGCTTCACGTCTGGTCCTTATCTCCTTATTTATTTTGTGACCTCTCTACCCATTCTGATCTTCAGTCACTCCAAATTCTCTTTGTTGCCTACTTCTCCTGTTTGGTTTGCTCAGTTAGTAGCCCTGCATCTGGATTTTGGGTCACAGGGAATAAATAGGCTCTGGTTGAATGCCTCCTTCTTCAGGTGGCATGTATATATAGTTTTAAAGCCATTCAATGCCTTTTATGGGTTCTTTGCATTGTCCAAACACAGTATGTATAGACATTTAGCTTTGACAATAGGGCACCTTCAATTATATCTTTAATTCAGTCTGCACGAGAGGGGGTCACGAGGCTGTGGCTTTTTCCAGTCTATTTTAGGTTTGTGGGTTGGGCAGAGTAACAGAAATTGAGCAGTTTCTACCATCTCTTTAAGAGGTACAGTGTAAACCTGAACAGCCCTGATGCTGTGTCGCACTGGGGAGGATTCACCCGCTCACAGCTGCTCTCTAAGTGTGTCACTGGAGCAAAGCCTCTTGACAATAACCCACGAATTACCTGCTTCTGCTGTGTGCCAGGGCAAGGTCAGGACCTGGTTTTAACCTCATGTTAGATCTTAGGAGCCTCCATGCACCCACTTTTTGCATAAGAATCAGCAACTTAAAAACTGGCTGTTCTTTTTGCCTGCAGTTCACCAGCTGCCTGTCAATGCAATATCCAGGTTCTACAGAGAGCTGCTGAGGGAGGAGGCAGAGCAGTGTGTCACAGCCTACTTGGTTTGCCTTTCAGAGAAATCTCTCTGCCCTAAAAGAGCTGCAATACCTCAAAGCATCATTTGCAAATGTTAATATGGAGAGCACTGGGTACCCAGTGGGTACGGGCATCCAGGTAAGCCTTTAGAAAATGTCCGTCCCAAAGCTGGAGAAGTCTTAGATTTGTGTTCCCTATTGAACTTAGGACCTGTTGCAAAAAAATAAGTACTTTAAAGATCTCCAACTTGTCCTGGTTTCAGCAGAGATAGAGTTCATTTTCTTCTTAGTAGCTGGTACAGTGCTGTGTTTTGAATTCAGTGTGAGAATAAAGTTGATAACACGCTGATGTTTTGGTTGTTGCTGAGCAGTGCTTACACTAAGTGAAGGGCTTTTCAGTTGTCCATGCTCTGCCAATGAGGAGGTGCACAAGAAGCTGGGAAGGAACATAGCCTGCACTGTTGATCAGAAGTGGCCAAAGGGATATTCCATATCACAAAACATCATGCCCAGTATATAAACTGGGGGAAGTTGGCCCGGAAGTACCAATCTCTGCTCAGAGATGGGCTGGACATCAGTCAGTGGGTGGTGAACAACTGCAGTGTATCAAACATCACTTCCTTTACTTGGGGTTTATTTTTCTTGGTGTTTTTTTTCTGCTTTCATTAAATAGTAACAATAATAATAACAAACAACATAATCACCATTATTATTATTATTATTATATTTTACTTTGTTTCAATTCTTATTAATTTCAATTATTACTATCTCAACCCATGAGTTTTTACTTTTTTCCAGTTCTACTCCCCATCCCACTGGGACTGAGGATGAGTGAGGGGCTGTGTGGTGCTTGGTTGCCATCTGGGGTTAAACTATGACACAACTAAGTATCAGCAAGTTAGGGACCCCATGACTACTTTGGGGGAGGACTGTGCAAGCACAGCTGGTAAGAGTGTTCAAAACAGTGGCCTTGTGATAGGCTTCTGGTTCCCTGGGTCAAGTCCGTATCCCACAGACTTGGTAGGTGTAATCAAAGATGAGAACAGTTCATGTAGGTGATCTTTTCATGGCCCACATATTAGTGGACCTGATTCCATACATCCAAGCTCCAGTGGTCCTCTCCACAGAGATCCTCCGTACTCTCACAGCAATGGGATGTGGCTGTATTCGGCATAATTATTTTCTTTATTTTACTGAAGAAATTAATTGGAGCCGAGGTGATCACATTGCCTCCTGGGAGCTTCCTGGGTGACTGGAGCAACGAGAAAGGCTTGGGAGGAGTTTAGAAATGATGCTTGCACAGAAAGTTTGCTTCCCCACATCTCCTCCAGCCAGGGAGCAAAGACCGCTGGTCAGTCTGGAGACAGCTGTGTAGTAGGGGTTGTGATAAAATCCAGTTTAAACAGGGAGAATACAGTGCAAAATTTGCACCAGACCATTTTTATATCACAATGTCACAGAATGGGTAAGGTTTGAAGGAACCACTGGAGGTCACCAAGCCCAGCTTCCCTGCTCAAGCATGTCAGGCTCATCGAGCTCAGCTTGTCCAGGCTGAATTACCTTGCAAAACAGAGCTTCCAACTTTGCAGGTTTAGAGGCAGAGCCGCATGAAGACCCCAAACACAACTGGTTTGCACCCTGGACTGGTGCTGCTGTGACTTACACCAGTGCACACTGACAAGTACTTCATGGTAGTCAATCAAAACTAACTTAGAAGTGTCTTTTCCTTCCTATACCCATATTTTCCCCTTGAGGTGATCAAATACACAAATAATAATTTGACAAGACACTCTTTAAATCTGACAGGAGAAGAGAGAGTTTGCGAGTGGATACCAGCCTTACTGGGGCAGCTTCTGGCCAGTAGCTCAGCTCTGGAGATGCAGGAGGGTAATGGCAACATGTCATAGGGCTCTGTCCCTGCAGACAACCAGGAAAAGAGGAGGGGTGTGCACATGTGTATATGAAACTTGGTGCCTCCATAATCAGACTGGGGAGATTTTCATGTGTGGCTGAGAAGCTGTACTGAATCCATCCGTGCTTACATCTGTTGCAAAATGAGTGATTTTACAAAACCCTTGGTGAAATACAAGCGTTGACAGTTTTTTTTGCCCCCTCATCATGAAATAAGATTAAGGGAGTAGCAGAAGACATCAGATAAAATAGTGTGGGAAGGGCCAGTCTGCTGGCTGCCTGCACTAAGGAAGGAGATGAGGACCCAGAATCCCGTGGGCTTATATGAGCCCTGGTCTCTGGTTCCTGTTCAGCTGAGATGTCTACAAGCTCACTGAACACTGTAGAAACTATGGGTGCTTCTCTGGTGGTTCAAGAGGCAGAATGTTTTAGTCCCCTTTAAAGAGCCCTACAGAACTCATTTTACCTGGCAATTGCACATAGACAAGAAATTTAATTTGAGAGAAAAAACTCCCCGTTGCAAGTTTTCCACCCCTCCCAAAGCAGCATCCTTGAGGGCCAGCATCCCAGCCCTTTCCTTCCCAAAGCTCAGGCACTGACTCACCTGCAGAGGCTGAGGCTGAAGACACAGCTCATCATCTGTTGAGGCTGAAGAAACTTTTTCTGGTTGAGACTTTTGGTTTTTGTTCAGCTGACAAACAGGAATTATTGGAAACTCATTTGCATTGCAAGTGTGCATTAAAATGCATGAGGCGTGTAAGGCTGGGGCTGGTGGAAGAAAAATGTGTGCAATTTGTGGAAACTGTGGATTGTTATGACTCCTGAATTGGCATATTTATATGCTTCATTGTTCTTAGATTTGGGATTTTCGGTTTGTCAAATCTAGTGTGTGTGTGTGACATACATACCATGACAGACTTTTTGTTGTTTTTTTTTCATGGAAGACCTTTCAGTGCAACCAAGGCCATAACATAGCCATCACTATGGGGCAGCAGGCTAGATGACCCAGGAGAGATCCTATCCAGCTCAAATTATTCTTTTTCAGGAATATAGTTGCCAAGCTATGATATTTCTTGAGAATTCATCATACTACAAATCACAGTTGGGCAATGAATACAAATCTTGTGTGATGTCTCCAACTGAGACGGTATTTTTAATCTTCCTTTCTCAGCTGTCTAAAGGCAGTAAAATTGAAGGCAAGATTAAGACCTGCTATGCACAGGATCAAAAAATGTTTTTTGAGGCATAACATTAAGAGGTGTTTTTTGATTTGGGAATCCCAAAAGCAGAGGTGCTTTGGAAAGGTGATATCTGCAGACATGTACTGAATAACAGACAAGCTCATTTATCTTACTACTCTTTTGCAGAACACTTGGAGGAGCTTTATAGATCCTGAAAAACTTCAGACTTTTGCAGGTAGAAAAATCACTGATGTGAAGAGAACAGATTTTAAATTCTTAACCACTTTTCATATGCTGCTCTATGGGACGAAGAAGTCATATAATGCCATAGCATGTAAAACATTATGTCACTAATTATATAAATTTTATTTCTTCTGGTCTCAGAAATACACAAGTGAAATTTATCAGACTGTATAACAAGTTGGATATTGCCACATAAATATGATAGAGACTGCTTTTTCATTATATCTACTCAGCATTCCTCTCAGGGAACAGATTTATTGGATAAGGTCCTTTTCATCCCCAGAATGATGCAGGACAGCCTCATCATTACCTCCAGGAGCTCTGCAGACCTCCACTGTACCTGCTGCAAGCCCCTGGTCCCTGCCATGCCTCAAACCACGGGGCAGTGAGGTGGGTTACAGCACCCATCTCTAGTGCCCGACAGAGAATGAGCTTATTGGCAGCATGAGCAAAGCATCAGCAGAAAAGGAAAAAGAAATTGAATGTCTTGTAGTTTTGTCATACAGGCAGCAGGACAAGCTGCCAAAGTAAAGAATGACTGACCGCTGCTGGTGCTGTCTGCTGGATTTCAGGAGCCAGGAATATGGCAGGTGTGGGGGAACTGTGAATGGATGGGGAGAAGAAGGAGCCAGGGAAGTTCCTTTTGTTCAGAGCTGCTCTGAGGGAGGGGCCGTAAAACTGGCATTCCCTTGTGTGACAGAGGTGCTGACAGAAACGCCTCAGTTCTTGTGAGGGATAATAAAAAGGGAAGTTGGATAGCTTCAGGCAAGAACAAGTTATCCCTTAAAAACACGGGAAAATACAGTATATTTTAATGTTTGTGTGGCACTTTTAAGCTAGAAATTGTTATGAACGCTAAATATTATGTTCTCTAATGTGTAAAACGGTGACTAATACTATTACATTCTGTCATACAAGAGCCCTTGGGATGCAAATTCAAAGAGATACAATAAATAACTGTAAAAGAAAAAAATAGGGAGAGAAGGAGAACAGAACTCCATTTCTCATTTCAGTGGGAATGTGCTGATTCACAGCAGACTTATGGAGATATTTCTCCTCCCTGCTTGGGCTGCAGAGCCCACGCCCTTTTCAGGGAGAAGGGGGTAACAAGAAAATGGGTCTGGCTGGCCGCTGCCTCACAGAGCAGCTGTGGATGGGCACTGCCTGACTGCAGGTACCCCCTCTCTGGGTAGAACCTGTTGTTATGGGCCTCTTTTCCCCTCATCTATTTCAAACCGGTGAACATAAGCAGCAGTGCTGCCCAAGCCTTATGCTTCTGAGCTGTTAAAGTAAAGCTCTTGGTGGGTTTTTGAGAGCCCAGCAGCATCTTTTCCTACAACAGTTCTGTTTCAAAACTGCTGCTTGGGGAAAGTGGCATCTCACTGCCACCCACTCTCCTGACTCCTGCTGGACACTGCCAGTGCTCTGCAGTGAGGGATACAGCCTGCCTTCCTCCTACACTGTGTCTGCATTCATTTTTTTCACCGAGTTTTTGCATCGTTTGTATGTTCTGTTGTCAAATGAAATTGCTGCAGGCTGGGGGAAGAGTGGCTGGAAAGTGGCCCAGTGGAAAAGTACCTGGGGGTGCTGGTTGACAGCCAGCTGAACACGAGCCAGTGTGTGCTCAGGTGGCCAAGAAAGCCAATGGCATCCTGGCTTATATTAAAAATAGTGTGGCCAGCAGGACCAGGGCAGTGATTATCCTTCTGTACTCAGCACTGATGAGGGCACACCTCAAATCCTGTGTTCGGTTCTGAGCCCCTCACTGGAAGAAAGACATTGAGGGGCTAGAGCGTGTCCAGAGAAGGGCAACGAAGCTGGTGAAGGGTCTGGAGCATGAGTCCTATGAGGAGCAGCTGAGGGAGGTGGGACTGTTTAGCCTGGACAAGAGGAGGCTCAGGGCAGACCTTACTGCTCCCTAGAACTGCCTGAAAGGAGATTGTAGCCAGATGGGATTGGCGTCTTACTCCCAGGTTACAAGTAACAGTACAAGGAAAAACCTCCTCAAGCTGTGCCAGAGGAGGTTTAGGTTGGACATCAGAAAAAAATTCTTCACTGAAGAAGTGATTAAGCATCGGAATGGGCTGCCTGGGAAAGTGGTGGAGTCACCATCCCTGGAAGTGTTCAATAAACAGCTGGATGTAGCACTTAGTGCTAGGGTTTAGTTGACATGGTGGTGTTCCACCAAAGGTTGGACTCAGTCTTGGAGCTATTTTCCAACCTTAATGACTCTATGATTCTATGACTGGTTTGTAATCAGTTATGGGGGGAAGCAGGATTGTGCCTGACCAGGCATTGCTGCATTGAGGTGACTACCTTGGTCTCCAGGGGGAGGGGAATGGAGGTGAATGCCATTTTTCCCTGCTGTAGCAGGCAGGGGTTTTGCCACAATAGCCCACACTATCCTTGTAGCCAAACTGCTGAGATGTGGTTAGGGGGTCATTTCTGGGACTGTTTCTACCAGTGAGCTGGGTAAGGGGACAGAGCACACCCATGACGAGTTCCTGATGGCACTTCGGCAGGTGTCAGTTCTTACAGGCAGGGGTGCTCCTGACTCGATGCCCTACGCCATTGGTGACAGCCTGGTCAAAGCCCCAAATAGGTCATGGCTGTGGATGTCCTGCAGGTCCTGCTGGTTGCTGCTGCTGGCTCTGCAGAGGGACAGTGTGCTGGAGGCAATGTGCAGTGGGAAAACCCAACCCAGAAAGAGAGTAAAAAAGCAATGGGATTGTTTCTCTAAACCCAGATATAATAAGCAGAGCTTGATGAAATGTGCTGGGTGAGTGCGTTTTGTATGCGGCTGTTTCTACGGGAGTAATTTTTTTTCATTTTGCTTTTAATTAGCCAGTCTTAAATTAGCAGCATCTACTGTTTATATTCCTCCTTGAACAGCTAGAACACTTTCAATCAGGAGACTTATTAATATGCAAAAAAAAAGTGATTTGTTTTGATTTCAGTCTGGAAGGGTTTTTCCCCCCCACCCAAGTTTCCATTTCAGTATCTTCTGTTCTAAATGAAGGTGAAATTGCTGTGGCTGTGTAAGAGAATTTGGGTTATCTGGGGAAAGAGGAAAGACTTGATGGAGAGTTTCAGAAACTCCCATGTGGGTTGGTATTTGTTCTGCTGTATTTTACTGTGCTGGAACAACACCCTGCCGTGGGATACCAGGAGCCTCACTCAGGTTGCTGTGCTTCCTCACAGGGTGATTAAAATGAAGACCATACAAATATTTTTTGCTTTCCAAAGGTACTGGGACTCTTCTCAGCTATCTCCTCCCCTCCCAACCTACAGTTTTGGATGGGAGGAAGGTGTAAGTTTTTTCGCTCCATAGTTCATGAATCACTTCACAGGTATGTTTGCATCACTGTATTTATACTGCAGATGACTGATGCTGACCTGCACACAAAAAGACAACCCAGCAAGCCTCACACATGGTGGACAGCTTCGTTAGTAATGTCAGGTCCAAGCACCATTTCCTTGCTGTGAGTTTTTTGGGCTGATGTGGCAGCAAACTTAATTTGTTTATTTCTCTGATCTGGAAGTCTTTGGGGAGGTGCAGGCATCAAGAGTGAAATTGGGCCAAAATGCTGAAGCAGGTGGCCGAGAGGCAGTTTTGGGCTGTAGAGCATCATAGGTCTCCTCCCCATCTTGCAGTGGTGGGATTTGGTCAGCCTCTCTGTAGGCTTTGTCCTGTCCGTAGCACATTATTTAAAGACCATGGGGTCTTAAATCCATTTCTGTGAGACACCCAGAAGGGGATGGTGTGGGCTTTTTATTATTACTTGTGTGAGTGTTTATAAAACCCTGCTGTGGGTCATAACCCTGCTGTGTTGTGTGCAATGCCTATACAGAGAAAGCTGGGGAAATGCTGAAAGGAAATCTGAAAGGGGACAAATTTCTTGGCCTTTTAAGCTCCCTTGGCACAGCAGGAGTGACAGAAGGAGAGAGCCATGCCTGCCCGCCCTGCTCACTCGTGGATGGGACTTGGGGCACCCAGACCCTTGCCACTGCACTGCAGGGCAAGGTCAGTGTGGGCAAAAGTTTTTCTCTCTGCCTTAATGCTTATTTTTGTCAGAAAAAAGTCATTTAGAAATGGTTTGGATTTTTATTTTCCTCTAAGAAAATCCCAGAGTCTGTCACTGTTAATCTGGGTTATATTCAATAACAGAGCATCTGACTTTTTCTATCAAACTGTTTCCAAATACAGATTTTTCTTTCTATAAACATATGGGGGAAAGTATTTTATTTTTTTCTTCATCAAATGTAGCTATGAGACTTGGTGGACACCAGTCATGTGCCTAAATTCAAAGAGACGTGATTCTTCAGATGCAGAGTCAAATTTGTCTTGGGTTTGAACCAAACAGATTGTGAAAAGCAGTGATTTACACAGTGCAAAGCATCCGTTCTGGCACTATTTGCCTTAGGCTGGTTGTGTAATTACAAGTGTTGAGTAACAGAATGTTACCTGGTGTTCATACCACCTCCCCAAACAGGTACACTTCCCAGCTGGAGATCTGGGGACATGAACTCAAAAAGAGAAAAGAGGTTACCCCCTAATAGAGTCAGCAGAGGACCTCAGTGCAGGGTGAAGTCCCTGTGCTCCCCTTCAGCTGGGGACGTGCCTGTGAGGCAGAGGTAAGACAGAGAAACAGCCGCTGAAATGGGGTTTTGAGGAACCTGGAGACAAAACTGATGGGACAGACTGATGGACTGACAGACAGAAGGAGAGGCTGTAGGTTCAGCAAGTAGAAAGTGTGCCAGAGTGCTACAGCCCTGGCTTCTGTCTGTGCCCAGGGACCATTTAATATTCAAAAAGCCTGTGAAGAAAGGGACTTGGACTGACAAAATGTTGCCTTCAAAAGGAAGAGTTTGTGATTGAGAGGCATAACAGCAATGCCTCTAAGTGACATTTGCTTTGGCGGATTGGAAGGACACACTTTCAATGTGTTTTCAGTGTGCCTTTCTTCAATTGCAATTCCTCCTGACTCCAGGGAATTGGAGCCCTGTGTGTCCCTGGAAATTAAAACAAAAACTGGCTTCCTGGTATTTCCTGAAATGCGTTTTCATCTCATTGAATCTGTCCTAACAGCAGCCCTAAAGCGTCCAAGATTTCATTTTCATCTAGCAGTGATCAAAAACAACATCAGCAAGGAATAAATAGACAGAGCCATGCTGTGGGGATATTAATTCACATGACAAGGCAGAGCAGTTTGCTTTATTAAAAAAGAAAGCTCATGTGAGGGTTTTCTTGGTCACTGAGTATTTCAATCACTATAAACATCTGTATTTTGCAATCTGGTATTTTTCGGGGTCTTGTCTTGGAGAGAATAAATCTTCAGCTCCTTGTGAATGAAGCTGCAGCCCTGGTGAAGGTGCCTGAATTTGTGATGTGCCTGGGACAGAGGCAGGCAAGAACTAGGGCTGAGGGAGCTTCATGATGATGGAGGCATCAGTGTTAATGGTATTTGGCCTTTGGGAATCTGCTTGCTCATCCTGGCAGGGGCGGGGGGCTTTTTGGTGAATGTCCCCCTTTTCCCCAGCACAAATAGAGCTCCTTTGTTTATAAAGGAAAAAACCAACCCCAGCCACGTGGGTTGTCTTTCACATGGGTTAAAAGAAGTCCACTTCACCCAAAGCTGCCCAGGACCGAACCACCCATGCAGTCCAGAGCGTGGAAGCCTTACTGTGGCTGCCCTGGCCCTGGGGCATGCACCACCTCCCACGCAGGCAGCTGCCTGCATGCTCACTGCTGCATTGCTGTGGGCAGAGAGGGTTTCTGTGTTTCTTTTTCCTAACAGCAGACACTTCTTCCTCATGACAGGATGAGTGATGCTGTTCCCTCTGCATGTGCTGTTGGGAGCAGTCACCAGCTCTGCTTCCCTTACCTTGTCATTAAGCAGCAGAGACATTGCCATTTTGAATTCAAGGCTCGAAGACAGTATGATTTTGAGTGATAAAACTAGAGGGCTCTTACAGCAACACAGCTTCCAGAATGTGATTCAATACTTTTGGGTTTAGACTAGCAGAAAGTGGGAAGAGATCAAACCCCATTCCTGGAGGAAAAGAGCTGCTGCTTCTCACCAGAGACTTATCACACACTGCAGCTGACATCGGAGATGCTGTCATTGTGTGACGGGTCTCTCTGGAGGTCCCCACAGTTGAACAACAACAAGTTTATTTGGAACAATAAAGGAGTAAACTAGATGTGTTGAAATATAGCAAAGGGAGAGGTTATGGAGTGCAGGAGTACTTTCCCATGTGACACCCTGTGGATGTGCAGCAGTTCCCAGGGCATTTGGGGATTTTTAGTCTCCAAGAGTCTTCCGCAACATATCTCCAGAGTTACGGTATGTGCTGGCCCACATGGCTGTTACTATGGAAACCATTATTCTGACATAGTGAAAAATAGTCATGTAAACCCCCTAAAAAGGCTTAAGCCATTTGCCGTTTATCAAGGAATAGGACTGTCAGGTGTATGGGCATAGCAGCACCTTTTCCAGAAGACTGTCACGCTCCGTCTCAGTTGAGGCTGGTGGGCACCTACAAAAACCAGCACAAAGCTCTGCCTCCTCAGACCTCCACCAGATCTTACATCTGCAGTGGTGAGATTCAGCTGGAGCTTTGGAAATGAAACACAATTTGCAGAGTTAGCAACTGCTTCAGTCCATGGCTGCTATTCACGTGGAGAAGCTGCTGGCTTTCCTGGAGAGCCCAGGGACACATGCTACCACAGCCACACATCCCCAGTGGCAGAGAGACCAGGGTAAATAGAGTTCAGGGAATGAGACCCCTATGCAAAGGAAGGAATTTAAGGTTTAGTCGTCTTAATAACCACTTCACTAAAGGCATATGGTGGGCAATGCATTGGGATGTTGAGTTTTTGGCGTATGCCAGAGTTCTCTAAAATTGAGCTTTTCTTCCCAAACTGCCAAAATTTTTAGCTGAATTGTGGAGATACCATACATTCAAAGTACTAATATAGACCTCAGACATCTTCCCAGCTCTGCTTTTTTTGTGCTATTCCAGACCAGGAATGAACCAGACCATCCCAAGCCCCTGCCCCAGACTCTGCAGACAGAGCAGCAGCAGGGACAAAGCCGCAGTGGCACGGGGTGGGCACCTGGTGCCAGCCTCCCTCCTGAAACCCAGACCATGTCCCTGTGAGTAGAGGAGTTTTCCTGGCATGAAGTGGGTATCAGAGTGCAGCTGGCTGGATTGCTTTGCACATCATCTTTTTCGAAATGATCTCTGACGGCAAGAGCTGCGTGCATTAAGCTTGCATGCGTGGGCAGTGCTTTCCTGCTAATGCATGGTTGGTGAACTAGGTCTAATCAAATGCAACATAAAAACTCATTTACTGAGGCACAGGTAGTTAGCCTTGTTAAGGAAGGAGGCAACTGTTTGTCAAAGAAGCATCATAATTTTTGGAATTTCCCATATACATAAAGACAAGGATTATGACACAGCAAAGTCTCTGCTGCTTTGGCTTTTAAGTAGAGAGAATCTCCTTAGAGGATAGGTTATAAAATTTCTTTGAGTAGTTTATGTGATCTTCAGAGACTGCTTGCTCCGTTCTGTTGTTTACATCAACCTTTGAGTGAAAGTCATTTAGCCTTGGTTGTTTAGCCTAGTGATTTTTATGCTTTGTGGTGCTACTTCACTGCACAATGGGGATGTTTTGGCCCCTTTTATGTGCACATTTGAGGCCCGACTATATACTGTGAGAACTCTTGATTTTTCTAAAAATACCTTTCTAATATACCTAATATGCTTTTCAGGTCACTTGTTTAAAACAGTAGCTGTGAACCAGCCTCTCTTCCTCCTCCTTAGTGTCACCTCTTTCTCACTGTGTTAAGATGCCTGAAGACTCTTTCTGTATTTTCTCCCTCCTGCTGTGAAGCTTTTATAGCACTGAAATAAAACCTGACTCAGGTTTGTGGGTACCAAAATTCAGCCCCACCTACTGTTTGCTTTGCAATGCTGCCTGAAATATCATTTTAATTTCACATTAGTTGCTTGCCAAAGAGAAAGCCCAATTAAAGAGACAAAGAGGAAATCTGTTAATGGCACTTTTCATGAGGAACACCACAGTAACAAAGCAGCATGCGTGCGAACACAGAAAGTGAGAGATGCTGAGCCCTACTGTGCCTGTCAGCTTGGCTGTTGTATGCAGGGAAAAAGAGAACAAAATTTACAAGGCTGCTAGTCTCTGAAGTGGTACGTGAGCTGCTGGTGAGCCCAGGAAGGAAACAAAAAACCCATTCAAAACAATTGAAGAACAGCATGGATGTGCTGAGAAAATAAACCCATCACATTTAAATTCCAAAGGGTTCAAGGGTGAAATTAAATACTATTTGCTTAGATATAAGAACCACTTTTGGAATAACAACCCCATAAAAAAATTTCACAAGAGACTACAGCCCAGCATTTCAGGTTCAATAGACTTTGCTCTTTTTTCCCCCTCCCATTGCTGAGCACAGTGTTTTATTAACGTTATAAAACTAGGCCTTTCAACAATTCTAATGGGGTATATTTGCAGGGTAAACTTCCACTTCTTTACGATAATACACAAGTAGGAGAAAGGATCTGTAAAGCACCAAAAAACTCACCCACAGAATGCACAGGCCTCTCTTTTGGGGGGCTGTCCAGAAACCTGGTGAGCACCTGTTTTTCCATCTTAGCAGCCAGGACTGGGGTTGACATGAAGATGAACTGTAGGCGCTTATTAAGAATAACATACAATTTAAAACCTATATTGAACTATTTATTTTGTGCATTCACCTTTGTGCATCTCAGCACGTGCCAGCTGCTGAAGGGAGCAAACAGAAATTGGTTCCATCACCTGAAGCTGACAGTCAGCTATTCAACCTGCAATCCACCTCAGCAAATGACATGATCAGACTTCTCAGTGACAAGGAGGAGTGTTTTATTTTCAGTAGCAGTGCTACATTATGGCCTGCATTAATTTGCTAGGAAATCGCTTTAGAAGAGCATAGAGGGTGATGTAGAGCTGTAGTACAATACCAAAATACCAAAAGTACCTCTGAAGTGGGATGTTCCCATGAAATTCTTTAACAGAGCGAGCTGAAAATGAGCTGTCTCCACATACCATACTTGGAGAAGTATGGAGATAGTCTATCAGGTCACCTGGCAGTGGATATTAAGCATTAACGTATTTCAAATGTTTATGTGTATTTACTGACAGAAACTGAATAGGTCAAACAGGTTTCTGGCTCACAATAAAATATGAAATGGGGTTTAATTCCATATATGAATAGCTGCTCATGTAAATTGGTGTGCGTGCATGTAAGGGTTGTTGGGACTATTTCCTTGATGACTTCTGTTTCTAAAGAATTTTGTGCATTGCCCCATGAAAAAAACTCTGCAGAGGAAAGTTTCAAGCTTTGAAACAAGGTTATAAAAACCAATGAGATTACCACACAGAGCACACAGTTTGTGTTAGCAGAGAACAAGTTTAATTGAAAACAGTGTTCTTGCATGTTGGATTCACAAATTCACAGTGCATGAACAAGAAACACGATCTAGCTTGTCCGCTCATCAATGACAAAAAGCCAATGCTAGCCTGTTTCCACAGGTTGCCCTCCTAAGGTACGAATGAGCCTCCCATACACCTCTTACATTGTTCGTGGTATTTAACTTTTTGCTAGAAGAGGAATTCAGGGCTACTTGTGAAGGAAGTCCACCTGAACAGAAAGATTAGGATGGGTCCAATGTGACCACTATTGTCACCTCTCATTTGCATTTCCAGGCTGTCCCGTACTGTTTCAGATCTTGTGTGTATCCTGACTTTCCCCTACGCCTATCTCCCTGCCAGCAAGAGTACATCCAGGATGGAATTTAAATAATTTTTACTGCTATCTTCAGTCAGATGGGTTAGGATAATGAAGGAAATTTTCAAGAAAACCTTCATTGGTTCTATGTTACCTGAATCGTTTCTCTCTGCACTTCACTCTTCGCTTTAGACCTATCTAGTGGTTTATATCATACAAGGGAACAGCCAGACACACCTGAGAGCATAGAGCCATCTTGAGGGGTGGGAGGAAATGAAAACCCAACAGAGAAAACCCCATCCTGAGACCAAGAGCATATGCCTGCTTTCTGAGATCAAAACTGAGCAGCGTTTCAGTTTGACTTAAGGGATTGTATACAGCAGCCATCAGCTGTGTGCCGACTTCCATGTACATGACCCAGTTTTGGATGGAAAGCACTCTTCTGTAACCCGCTCCTCTCAAACTAACATCACAGTGGTGTTGTGGTACAAAAGAGGAAGCAGACAAGAGCCTGTGTTTCAGATCTGAACTGCATGGCACATGTTACAGGGTCACTTGGTTTGAGTGTGCCTCGCTGTCCCTCTACACTTAGGAATTTATGAGGCACTCTGCTTTAGCAATGTTTTCTCTGTTTTAAGGACTGCAGTTGTTGGTACCACTTCTGGATGACCCCACCATTTATTTTGTCATTCATCACAGCACACCTAGGGCTGGTTTAGTATCAATACCAAGGAGTCCAACTTCTTCCTGGTATGTATAGGACTTTTTACAGAGAATAGGTGGTTGGGTGTTGAAATAGGGAAGGGATCAGAACAAGTCACAGGCAAGGACCACAAATGCAACTGTCAGGGAGAACCACACATGGAGCATGCAGAGGGGCTTTTTTTATTGTTTGCCACAGCTTAATGAAAGCTACCTGTTCTTTAACATTCATATGGCATGTGAACGGGCAGTGACCATACTGCTGACAGTGCTGCCCTGTGCCTACTGAAGCTTTGCACTGCACAGCGACGCAGGGTTTCGGGGCCAGACCCACAGAGATATTTAGGGGCCTAACTTCTATTTCAGACTTCAGTGGGAGGCTGGTGCCTAAATAGGAGTTGAGCACCTGATTACCTTTGCAGGTCTGGGCTTGCGTGGAAGCAGCCAGGAGGTGCTCCACGTCCCCTGCCTGCCCACAGGAAACGCTGCTCCTCTCCAACCGGCGGTCGAACCGTGGTGCGGTGCGACCCTGGTGTTGTGAAGTAGCCGTTCTCCAACTGGTGACGGCCTGATTCACAACACCAGCTGCTGCACGGCACCTTGAGGGGGCACCTGGCCAGGCTCCCTGCTCCTGGGCTCCTCTGCACTCTGTCCTTCTCCTCTGCAGTCCATCTTCCACACCATCGAGTGCTGGAAAGCAAAGTGACAGGGTTAGATCCATCGATCCCACGCGTTTTATACCCCTGTCTGTTTGAAATACAAACGTGTGAAGGGTGTATGCCTCCAAGAGAAAAAAACAAAGAAACAGAAGTGGCACTCAAGATCTAAGGCTTCGCAGATGGCCATTGCAGCGCAATGCTGCAAACGTGTACAGTTGCACTCCTGCAACTCATTCCCTGCACTCATCTCATGAGAGCTGGAGGCTGGAAGGTGAGGGAAGCAACCTAGAAACTCATCCAAGCCCTCAGAGACATGGCAGAAGCAGGCTGCTTTTTCATGGATCCCAGGATATTGTCAAAAGGAGAGCAGTGCCCAAGGGACCACTTGGCTTCCTGAGTGCACCACGGCCATGAACCTTCACACCCACACCCTGTCTACTCCTCTGAGGTGGCTGAGACAGCAGCACATGTGGTCCATTCCCAGAAGCTGCCCAGCGCGTTGGCATTCAGGAATGTGCTCCCCACCCCACAAATGTCCAAGCCTGTAGGCTCTTCATTCCCCTCCAAGGCACCCATCCCTCAGGAGCTCTCAGAAGCTAAGGAACACAACCTGCTGCTGACCAGGAAAAACAAGTTTCTTGTAAAATCACAAGGGGAGTTATGGATTCGGGGACTCAAGGGAAAAAGAAATCGCCCTCGCCTGTGCAGGACTGACACTGGTGAGCATGCCAACCATCACAGCATGCACACAGCGTCTCTCGAGCAGCATGAGGGCTCGGGGTTGCAATGCTGCAGCACTACAGGAACGGTCTTGGGGAGGCCACAGCTCCAGGTGGTCCTGCAGCTTTTCAAGCAGACAAAAAGAGGTGGAAACAGACATATGGTTCTTCCAGATTCCCCTTAGAATGCTGCACCAGTGGTACAATGACTCACTTGTCATGGTTGGGTCATTCTTAAGGGGTTGCCAACAACTCCTTATTGGGTTAACTAATCTAGGCACTTGTGAAAACTTGATCTTGTGTATTAGAGACCTTCCTCAGCAACCAAGATCCAGAAGAAGGCAGAGTTTCTGTGAGTTAATTCAGGACTATCCCTGGGATGAGGATTCATTGAGGGAGTCCTTAAGCACATTGGATAGAAAGAAAGTGGTATGCAGCCTAGCACAACTCCAGGGAGAACTGCTGGTTTTTAATAGATCTCCTGAAATGGGTTGGATTTGGAGGCATAGGAAGCATCCCTCCCCTCCATGCCCACTGCTCAATTTAATCCAAGGGAAACTTCATGCCTTGTCTTTCCCCTGCAGAGAAGGGAGATGTGTATAGTCCCTGGGCAGAGAAGTGAGTAACATAGGCACTAGCAGAAAATATTCCAGAGAGCCAGGTTATGCAATCTAGTTGCTGTAGGAAATGGAACTAAATTTCTTAACACCTGTACATGTGTACACACTTGTGAAGTCCCAGTCATGTTGTACTAACAGAGCTTTTATTTAAAGAGCAGTTTCCAAAATTTTAACATGTTGAAACAAACAAAAAAAAGAGTATTTATGTGTATCTATTATTCCCATCAGCCTTCAACTCTGAAAGGAAGAACCAGAAAGCTGAACTTGTGTTGTGGCTGGTGCTGATCAATGGTGACACGCTAATGCTGGATGAAGGGGAATCATCTCACCAGAGCAGATCTTTCACTGTCTGTGGTGGCACTGAGCACACTTGATGAACCACATTGTGTCACACACAGATCAATGCCAAATATTTTTAGTACATTCTCTGTTCCCTGGGAACACTAAAGTCTGCCGCTAGTACTGTGCGTGGGAAAAGGAAAAGCAAATGGTATGAGCCTTTTTCAAGGTTGTTGAAATCCTTCTGAATCCTTTAATACAATCTGTGCTGAAGCATATCAGATTACTTTAAAAAAGCACACTACCATATATGCATTGCTTGTAATCTGGAAGAAGCAAATTTAAAGGCCTTTTCAAGTTAAAAAACAGAATTATATGTTGTACAAATGAGAAATGAACGCTTTATCTACTTTCTCCCCCCTTAACACATCAGAAATAGAGGTTGGTTTTCTGCTTCTTTACCCCCTTGGTTAAATAGTCCAATGTAGTCTTAGTGTACATCTAAGTTTTTTAATATTAATATTCTCCCACTTTTACTTAATATTATTTTATTTAGTCATCTACTGGCAATAGCATTCATGTTCTTTGGCACTACATGGTCTGAAAGCTGTTTTACAATTTCAGCTCGATTGCACGTAGGGAAGTGTAGAATCTCCTGAACAGCTGAGGAACACACAGTGAAGGAATGGCATTCCCCCATGGCCAGCTGGGTCAAGAAGCCCTGAGGAAAAGCACCAAACCCAAATATTTACTTTAGGATAACACTAGTGCATTAGGAGAAGAAAGTCATCTCCTATAAATAGGAAAATGAACTTCTCAGTCTGGGGGGGAAAAAAATCCGCCAACACAAACCCACCCAATAACACAGATAATCCTGCCTAGGAATTAGCATTTCTCTGTGTGTGTGTATACATATATACATATATACATCTCTATATATATACTTAGAAACAGGAAAAAGTAGTAAGAAGCCATGCCAATGAGCTGGTTTTTGTACACTGAGTTGCAGGGGGTGAGCAGGACTTGGGCGTGGGGTCAGCACTAGACTCGGGGCATTAAGTACAACCCCGCCCTGAAAGGTTATTATCGCCCTTAATATCCCATGCAAATAGAATTTCTTGCTTTGGTCACAGCAGTCTATTAATTCAGCCCTCTTGTCTGGTACATCTTTATCCTCTGCAGGTTAATCCTGCCAAATTCCCTTGCTGTAGTACATGTCACACAGCATATAATATCCAACAATGCAATTTTGCTAATCCTGTTTTATCAGCTTTGTTGCCTTGTCTGGTCAATCCAATAGCGAAAAACCGCACATAAGGTTTTTGCCAAGATCTCCCTCTCTTTTGCCCCTCCACCCCCTCCCTTTTGTATGGTTTCAATTAAATAGTTTGAGAGCAGAACATAGCATTTGGATATCTGCCAATGTCCTTCAGAAGCAGAATGTCAAGGCACTTAATTATATAGGTCTCCCAATTCTTTCAGGCGCCCCACCTACCCAGTCAGCTGAATTTACTAAATGCAAGTGTAAAAAATCAGCTCAAATCTCCTTTTAAAACACTCCCCATGCATTAAGGACTTGAAGATGGCTGAATAGCGACATATTTATCGCCCATTATCTTACTGAAAGATTAAACAAATGAGTAAAGACTGTCTCATTAGCAGTTCTTTGTTGTCTTGTTTACTGTTTAGTGGACTCATTAACATTAATTATTAGAAGAGGAACATCAATTATTGCAATAACCTTTGTTAAGCCAAGCAAACTGACTGCTAAACAGCAAACGGATCCTCGTTTACCAGGCAGGATTTGCATGGACAGAAAGAAGAAAAAGAAAAGATCCCCATAAAATCCTCAACAGCACTCTAAAGCAGAAGAGATCCAGTGTCGCTTGTTAAGTCTGGCATCAGCGGCACGTCCTGCTCAAGAGCTCTAGACAGAGAATAAAAGGGTGAGTAAATTCTGAGGTTAACTCCACAAGACTTGCTTACCCAGCTCTAAGTGGCGAGATGTGAACAAAGGGATCCCTACTTCCTCTGGCGCTTGCCAGGCTGTATTTATTACACTAATTATTTTAACGCAGGGAACAGCCCTTTCTCTCCCTCGTCATCAGCGCAGTGCATATGCTTGTATAAATATAACGCAGACTGCAGCATCGATTTCAGGATTCTCCATCAACACACTGCTAGAGCTGACTGCTTCACTGCCTCAGGTGAAGGGCATTCTTACAAGATATTATGGCTCAGGCTTTTCCCTCTTCCCTTTCCCTCTTCCTCTGATTTCTTTTTCCTTTTGAGAAAACCAATCCCATGTGGAGATCTCCTCCCCTGCTAGAGCAGAGATTCGATGTTGTAGCAGTATTTTAAAGACACCATATATTTCAGCATCTCTGGCAGGAGTTAAATACCAGCAGTAGCACATCCATTATTTAAAATACTGTGAGGAAGAAAGCTGAGTCACACTAAGCTGGATCTGTCACCTCTGACACTTCTTCTCAGCCTAAATACAAGTGCTAGCCTGTGCCCAAGAACAAAACAAACCTTTGCAGAAGGACCCTGAGCCAAATCCAGAGGTTTTAGATTATATTTATATACAAATAGAAACAAGGGCAGCAAAGTGCTACACTTTCTGCAGATGCTTCCACAGCTCCACGCAGTGAGTGAATACACAGATCTCTCCTTACACCAGCCAGGTTTTAAAGAACAAACCCTTGCAATTTCTGAGCAGCTGCCCTGCGACGGCTGCCCCATGCTCGGCATCATCAGGAGCCTTCCTCTTCACCCCCAGCCCCAGCAGCGAGGTCCACCAACACCTTCCCCTTGCTGCCCCTTGAAGTACATTGACTGTGTCTGGATCTCCCCACTAATTAAAATGTGAAACAATTAAGCTGTTTGCTAAATGAATGATTCTGGCCCTACAGCCTCCTGGCCAGAGAGAGAGGTCCGCAGAGACAGTGTAGCCTGTTACCTCGGCACGAATTTGTGCTGACAGGACAGTCCATCCGTCTTCACATCTTTGGACAGCTGTGCTTACCTAGCAGAATGTAAACATCTCTGAACTTTGCTTACTGGATAAAAGGAAGCATTAGTTTCCTATTGCATTTCCTCCTACAAGATCAATCATACACACATGGGCCAGACACAGCATCCCTGTGTTTGTAATTAATCTCGTAAAGGAAGAACATCTCCTCTCAATCGATTGCTATATTTGTATGCAGCCTTCCTGCAAAGGAGGGAGTAAAAGAAAATAAAAGCCAGTAGCAGAATAATAATCAGCTGATTTCTTCATAAAGGCTGGTACATGCTTTATATGCACAGAAAGATGCTTTTTTAGATGAGCTTATTCTCTGTTGGAAAAATCACCTTGTAATCAATGTCAATCATTAACACTGGGGACTGCAGGATTGCCTTTGGATGTCCTGATAGCAGGACTCTTTGATCATGACAAAATTCAAAAGGATTTTCTGGCTTTTTTTTCGATGTTTTCACCAAAACAATACACGTGTACTTCAAAATAATCTTCCAGATGCTTCATTGTCTCTTGCTAAGTGTCATTGATTGCAGACAACCTAATGGAACAGCACAGAGTGTCTGTGTTCACTGCCTGGTTTGCTCACAGGAGACTCCTTCCCACCAACACATCTGGTCACGAAGGATGTCTCATTCACGTTTTCCTTACTGTGTATGGGGATGTTCAAAATCCAGACTAAGGAAATATTTATTTAAAAAACAGCAAACACCCCCCCAGCACAACCTGCTAGATCATCCACTTCATGAAGAGCAATTTCCTGCCCTCTCAGAGAAAGAGGTGTGTGCGAAGTTACTGCCCTTCTGAGGCCGACTAAGCCTCAAGTTAGTGGGCAGAGGGAATCAAGTGCACAGTGTTTAAAAAACAAAAAAGGGAAAGTGCTTTTCAGCAGTTCCAAGGACCCACACCTGCCTCTTTCTACTGTTTTAGATCCGTCTGTTTCATTGCACAAAGTGCACGGAGCTCACTGACATTTACACTGGGCCAGAATATTCTTTATAATGAGAAAATAAATAGTCTCTGGGACATGTTCAGATGAAATGTACACTTCTGATAGGCACCGTACTAGTCTAGGATGCAGCTGCCCATTTTGATTTAAGGGAATAATATGAAGATTTGCTTGCTCAATGCAATATTGAGACAAGTCAGCGTCCTCTTCCCCATTAAGCAAACAGCAGCAGGACAGGACTGCTACCGTTCATGACAGAGCTCACTCCATGGTACCTCACACAAGCTGCTTTAGAGGGTCTAATGCTTACATGATCAAATATTCAGAAATATTGAATATTACTTGTCTGAGAGGAGAAAAAAACATCCATATATTTTAGGAAACTGATTTACAGCAATAGAGAACAGTGTCAGTATAATAGCACTTTAAAATAAAATGCAGGTGCGGTAATTATCTCCCTGATTGCCAACACTGCAGCCCCATCTGCAAGGCCTGTGAAGACCTGGAAGCATCCTTCTTCCCATCAGCATCCCACCATTCCATCAGGTAAAAATGCAGTCCTTGCTAAATACTCTGCTGCAGTACAGCCTCTTTCAGGACAGAGGCTGATCATTTTTATTTTGTACTGCTCCTTTTAAATTTAAACATCTTTTATCTCCAGAAAAATGAAAGTTTTGCCTCAAATGAAAAAGGATGTCAAATATCCACAAAGTATCTAAGTGTACCATTTTCTTTAAGTGGACTCAAATAATGCAGTCTTCACTTGGATATATATATATGATTTTCGTAAAGAATTGGATGCCAACACATCCATTTTAGAATTTCTTTATCGGAAAATACATCTGTGTGGTAACAAGCAGGCTTTCATCTGGGAAATCTATAGCCCATTACCAGATTGCCCGTTCACTGTTCATAGGAATTGCCAGCAAAACCAAGTTACAAATCATTGCTTTGAATCCTCTCACCTCTATTTATCTGCTCCCAGCACGACAGAGGGATAGCACCTGGACCAGTGGTGCTGGCTTCTAACCTGACACGATGGACACTTCAAGAAGAGCGTTTGAGGTGGCCAGCGCCTCGACTCTTCCTCCCTCCCAGCTGCAGCAAAGGGCGTCTTGCCTCACCACCAGCAAGATTTCCACAGCTGTGGAAGGAGAGAGATTTCCACAGCTGTGAGGTGGGGAGTGGCTTGGACACATGTGTCACTCTTAGGATGCCTCCTCTCTGCCCCTCCTTTATCAAGAAAGTCCGGATGAAAAGTGTAAAGATGCTGTTTGCAAACACTGATCACTATAATTAAGGCACTGTTCAAACATTCAGTGTTTGATAAGGTGCAAAGAAGATACAATCCCATCATAACTCACTGGCCATGTAAAATACAAATGTGGTCCATACTCAACTAAAGGACAAATGGTAAGCCCAGGGCTGGGTACTGAGTGTTAACCTATGCCTTCTCTGTGTGCCTGTTTAACAGGAGATTTCAGACACTTGGCTGACTTGGAAGTTTTGATGCCTCGCCAGTTGCCTTGAGGCTGCAAATCTTAGAAGATGAGATTTTTCTGTGGCGTTTGACTTTTCTGCCTGAAGCCCAGAGAGCTGAGGAGCAGATAAAACACAGGTGAAAGTAGCCCACTACAAATGATAATTCACTGCATGTTCGAAGTAAAACTTGCATAGAATGCAAAAGGAAGGGAATTTTCTTATTCCCCTTCCCTTCATATCCATGTGACCATCACTGTCCTTTGCCCCTACATGTACTGCTCTCAGGTCTGGAAGACCAGTAAATGCAAATCATTCTTCAGGAAAAGAAGATCCCAAACTCCTTTAAATTTTATCTGCTGTTTGTTATGCTTTTTTCACAACTAGCTACCCTTCTGTTGCCAGACCTAGAGAGGTTGGAGACACACATTTCTCAAAGCCGGCAGGAAGACAATAACAATTAACAGAATTATTCAGTTCTGTTGAAGCCAGATAAAAACCATGATCTGCATAAGAATTCAAAATTATATCCCTAATGAAATGTAGTTTCTGGTCCCAGCTATTTTTTCCTAAAAAAAAAACCCCAAACAACCAACCAAACAAAACCAACCAACCAAACACCAACCCCCCAAAACCCCTCAAAAAATCCCCCAAACAAACAAACAAATGAAACAGCTCAAAGCAACTCCTAAGGATAAGTATGCAAAAGCTTCCCTTTCCTTTGCAGTCACACTACAACCTATGTTAGTGCAAGCCAGCTGCACAAAGCCATCTCCTCTTTTGTTATCAAACCAGTGAGAAAACATGAATCAAAGTGGAAATACTTCAGAGATTTCCCATTAAAGCTGCAGACTTGACAGAGAATCACATATGGTCAGTTGTACCACAAATGCAAAGTCACAGTCCTAAATCCAGCTGGTCTCCTTCATCAGAACGGGATGTGTCTGTCTAGCAGTAGTCACTGAAAGAATGAAGCAATCTACGATCTGGAAGATAGCAAGTTGGAAGGAGGCATGTTTGAGGATTTCAGTTTAATTAATAGCAATAGATTTTATTATCCTCTGCCTCCAGTTTTGCTCTTAGTTCTTTTCATATTTGCTCGCTATTAATGAAAAAAGTATAATCAAGAAAACTAAGCATAAAAGAGTTTAATTAAGCATTTTGGGGGGGGGGGGGG
>NW_024581137.1:16906758-17210105 GCF_017639235.1 Corvus kubaryi | reverse complement strand
CAGGAAAACCCAAACAAACCAGAACAGCAAACCTGCAACAAAAAAAGCAAGACCACCATGTATTTCGGATTCTTACTATACAATATTAATGTCTCTATGGGGGTGTGTGTTATTATGACACTAATTTGTTTAACACAAACAAGCATAAGTAGCTGAAGATGAAAACCAGTACCTAAAGACATGGCTGACAAAACATACTCATGTGTGCAAATGGGATGCTTGGGAATAAAGCTAATCTGGGGTTATTTGCACAAATAAGAAGGTTTTTTTTCCTTCCACAGAAGAGCTAGCAATAAATCATCACCACAGCCTCCTGCAATGTTAACATTAAATTTTTCTCTGTGTGCCTGTGTGCAGGCAGCTTTTGTTAGCGTTTGTCTACAAAATTATAATAGGTGTCTTTCCTTGTGCACTGGCTTGTGTGATAGCGGTTTAAGAGACAAAACCAAGCCCTGTGTTTAATATAGTGTTATCAGAGGCATCTCCCTTGGGGAGGTGTTATGGCCATCTAGCAGACACCTAGATGAGATATATGCTTCTTTGGAGAGATACTGCTACAAAGAATTTGAGAGAAAAAATGGATGCTTAGTTAATAGATGCGCATAGTTACTAATCTGCAATGCTCCTTAATGGGAGATTTTGACAGGCAGTTTTGAGAGGTATCATAAAGATGTGCAATAGTGCTGCTGAGTTTGTAACTCATTCCCCTGGAATCCTCCAGGCTTAACTTTTATTAGATATAATTTATTTTTTTTCTACCTTCAACAATTATTTGGAGAATCCAGCCCATTGCTGCCCTTCCCTCTCAAGGAAGCATGTTAGAACAGAAACGTGCTTCCATGTTTCCCTCATCTGCACATTTCCACATCATGCTGGGCACAGGCACTGCATCACAACTGAGCAGGATTGGTTCTAGTGGAGGGGAACGCTGCTCCTGTTATGAGAGAGGTTAATGTAAAGAAGGTACTGCAGAAATGAAAAGGAGTTAAGGTTAGGAGTTAGGCTGAGATGGGGTGTTAACACAGCAACTCTTCTTGGGAGGCCAGTCGCCCTAACTCAGGCTGAAAGTATATGGGGAACCATGTTTTGCTCTTAGTATTGGAGCTGCAAAACCATATGTACCAGTTGGGTGTCATGGAAAAGACCTGAAACTCAGAGGCAAGTGACTGGCTGTATTTCCCTGTGCCCTGCCTCTGCATCCCCGCATGCCAGCACAGCTGAGGGCAAGATTTCTGATTCTTGCTATTCCTGTCCTGGAGAGGCAGGGTGGCCTGATTCACCGATCAGCTGGGTTTGCTCCTGTGATCTCAGGGGATGGCCTAGATGTGCTGCAAGGAATTAACCCCTCACCCTCCTTCCTGCACATGCCATTTTGTGTGAAGTGTAATATTGAAAGAAACCACTACGACAACATGTCTTGCTGTGAGTGAGAATGATCAGCACAAAGCACAAAAAGCCCGAGCCCCGCTTGCAGACTGTTTTGAGTACTTTAAAGCAGCCTACATTTGGCTTTTGTCCCTGTCCTTCCTTTGGATTTCTATTGTACCTGGGCACCCTTGCAGGAGGTGATCATTCTTACTAAAATCCCCTCATGTGCCTTGCTGTCCATCCAATATCAAAGCACACCAATGCTTTGAGGAAGCAGCCCAGAAGCTCCCATCTTAACAGAGCAAAATGTGACTGAAAATGCTCGTGAGATCACGCATGTGACAGGTTAATGTGGACTGTTTTTGAAGGTGAAACGGAGGCGTTGAGGTCCAAGGGCAGCAAGTGGCACGCTCCCAACTGCAGTTCATGATGAAACAGGCCACTGGGTGTCTGCGGCTTTTCAGAAGCCCTGTCATGCATTGCAAACATATTTTGAAAGGTTTTATAAACAAATCCAAAGGAGGTTATTAAATTCATCATTCTGTGTGCAGAAGGCATGAAAAAGTTGTTGTGAGTCGGGTAAGTAAATAGAAGTCTAACAGCAAATAATAAAATGACATAAATACAAGAATGATGACTAGATTGCTGTATTTTGAGTGGATTTCAGACAGATGTGAAACAGGTGGTAATTATTTGCTACAGAGTAACTGCAATTTACTTGAATTAACTGCATAATACATTTTGGCCAGAAATCCTGGTATTAACACAATGATTTCTGAACTTCTTTAGGGAAAAACATCAGTTGTGTATCAAGTTGCATTTCACCACGGCACTCATATTTTTTTTATCCTCAGTAAAATACAAACATTAAAGCAGCTCTCTAAGGTTATGCAAGCAGCCGGGGCAGCAATGAACAGGAACTCTGGACAGAAAATGGACACTGGCTCCAGGCAGGAGCTCCTTTCCTGTGGATCTTACCCCAAAACGCCAACATGGAGGAGCACACCAGGTCTCCTGCTGTGCTCAGAAATTTCCCCCTGGGCAGCCCCATGGACCAAGCAATGGCCTTGCAGGGTAACTCCTGTGGTTCTGCTTCTGTCATGGACGTACCTACTACATCTCTCCTGGTTTCTGGCACATAAACTAATTAGAATGATGTTCCAGAGGAAACTTCCTCTTGGATTTGGTACACAATCCTTTCAGCGCAAAATGATGAACAATCTTAATTTCCTTCAGACGATCCCATCAGCTGTATTAATAAATTAAAAAGCCAAAAATAAGAATAGCAGTGTCTGAAACTCCACTGGCCAAAAAAAAAAAAAAAAAGAAAAAAGCGTTAAGCAAAAAGTGTTAAAACTACCATGCAAGGCACGTATTTGCTATATTTAGCTTTTTTACCCTAAAGGATGATAATCCTAAAGTGGAAGGAAAAATGTGCTGAATCACTACATTTAAAAAAAATGTGTTCTTCATCGAGCAAAATGTACCAGCCATGTAACACTGAATCTGAGTGCTTTTCGCCCTACATTAAAATACTTACTGAACTGAGAGAGATTAAGAAAAACCTGACATGTTCCCAAATGCATGCTTCAGAGGAGTGGGGAATTAAATCAGCATTCCTGTACTCGGAAGTCAGTATTCCAATTGTTCTGTGCAAGGAGTGCTCTGTGTTTTGATAGCCCAAAGTGCCATGACCGCTGCAGGACACAGGCATTACACGAACATCAGATCCCGAACTGCCTGCCTTGTTCAGGAATAAGGGCCACAGAGCCAACCTCGGCGATGCCACTCACACACGTTAGAATTTAGTCCTGCAAATCCTTCATCCAGTGGCGACACTGATAAAAATGTGGGGGAAAAAAATGCAGATCATCGCTGTAATTTGCAAAAGTCTGGCGTATGAAACTTGTCAAACGCACGGGCAATGTGCATGAACAGAGCAAGCCTCTAAAAACGTAGACAAATGTTGAATTTTTGAAGATGTATTTTAAAGCAGGTGTCATATTTTGTCAGCTAAAACATAATTTTACAGAAACTCTTCCTACCTTGCTTGAATAAGCTATGGTACCATATGGCAATTTCCACCAATGGTGGCAATAATATCTTTTTATAAAAATAATATCCTTTTTCCTCTCAACAAGCTTTACAGATGAGCATAGGAAAAAAACCACACTTGAATTAAGCAGATGCTTATGACATTCCTCCTGGCCATATAATATGATTTATTGAGTTATACTGCAGTCTTTGGCTTTTTAACCAGATTAAGGCTGAAAAAGAAGCCAGCAACTAAAACAGTTTTCCTTTTTTATTTGTATTATATTTAGTTATGTCGTATTTTTAGTTAAATAAAGTTGTGGAAGAGTACAGAAGCTACAAGACCTAATGGCCCGGATATGTAATTAATCAGATTTGAAAAGCAAGGACCATTTATCTACATAAAACAAATAGAATCTATCCTATTAAGCTAACCCATTCAAATGACAAACCTGACTGCTGCTGGTGAGAATATTTTGCTTGGCAAAGGTCCTAAAGGTTCTAAAATTATGTATGCTATTTTTATTTCCTCCTTGGATTGGATTAGTTACTAAGCAACTGAAGTGTTCAGTTCTCTTGGTTAACAGACATACTGTATTTCATAAAATTGGTTACTGTATAGGACCTAAACTCCTGTGAAGAAAAGATAGAATCGTGGGTTTTGGGGACTATTTGCTTGTGAATGATTTGTGTGATGGTCTGTCCCGGCTTACATTTTAAATGTACATAATTACTATCTGGGTTGCAAGTTTTTAAAAAGTTTTATCTCTAGGTTATATTTTTAAGAAAAGAGGAATCTCTAAGTCAGCGTCCTACTTGACAAGGGAATTTGATCACTTTTCATTTCCTAAAGATGCCGCTAAGGAACTGGAGGTATATCATCAGTGTAATGCTCTTCAGTGCATTAAACAGAAATAGGACACAGCTTAATAAAAAGAAAAAAAAAAGGTAAAAACCAGCAGGGAATATAAAGAACATGCCCTGAAATAGCTCTCCTTCGGAGTGAGAATGGACAAGAACTCTGGCATAGAGGCAGAATACTGGCAAGGTCCTTTAAAGCAGATCCAAGTGTCCTATCTTTAGCTGACTTGTTGCTATCACTTGTAAGTACATGTGTTCTTCGCACAGTCATACTAGGGTGGAAAAAGTACTTCAGGCCTCTCAGGACTGTGAAGCATGCTGCTTACTGTTGCTGAAGCCCTGTAAAAGCTCCACTGTACACCAAGATGTTCAACTTCACAAACTATCTTCCTAGTGCCCCTTAAAGAGAATAAAATGTGGAGCTGATGGTGGTTTGATGGTTAATCCTGGTGTTCTTGCTTGTTTGTTTAACCCCAGATGAAACCTCTGGCACCTAGGAGGAGTGAAATATTAGCTTTTACATAAAGTTAGTCTAAAACAATCCTTGGGATAAAGTGTATGACCAGACATACCCTGGAACCTTTTCTGATATTAAAGACTGTGCTAGACAAGTCAGCTTCCTCTCTCTCTCTGAGCCAGCTGATTGCCATGTTTCCACACCGATAGTGTGGTGTGGCTGTGGTGCCCAAAGGTGCTCAGACACTCCTCAGATAGACAGAGCCCACAGATGCTTCTGGGTGAGACAGAAGAGCACACACTTGTGTGCCTAGCTGACGCATGAAAGATCTTCTCTGCTCTTCTGCAGCTTGGTCGGGTGAACTGTCTTCCTTTGCAGCCTCCAAGAAAAAAAACCTGTTAAAGCTGGCAAAACATTTCTGCGCTCAGGGTGCACCAAGCACCTAACTTGGGCTGCTTAGTTGTGGTGCAGTGAGGAAAAGCCAAGCTCATGTGAAGGGGTTGCCAAGCAAGGCATCTCTTCCCTGTGCAAATCCCTAGGAAATACCCGGTGAGCAGAGGGACAAAGAGAGATGCTGGAGTGTGTATCAGTCCCACAGCTGCCTATGCCATCCGTTTGTTCTGGGCAATGTGTTTAAGCTCAGCCCCATAAACAGACTCTACTGGATGACGATAGAAGTAATTCAAAGTGCTTAAAACAGCTACTCCATAAATCATTTGCATTCACTGGGTTCCACCTGGGCCCTCACTGTATTCTTCCTCTGCTTGGCTTGGCAGGCAGAGCACAAAATGGGTCACTTTCTGCTCCCTTGAATATTTTATCACTAAAAAGGGAAAAGCAAAAGGTCAGTGTTCAAAGGGATTCCTTGTCCATATCTCTGTGCAACTTCAGCAATCTGGGTAATCTCAGGACCAGACCCTTCAAGATGCACACAAGACCTCTGACAAAATCACTGCCCTCATGTCACAGTGCTTTCTCCTGCGTGGCTCCTTACTGTCTCAAGGTTAATATGCACACACACACAAAAATCTACTTGTAGGTACTAAAGCTGACCCGCAGGGTGTACTGCACTATTCTGGAAAGTAGTTCAGGTGATTCAGCACCTTCTTTCAACTGCACTCTATTCTTTAAGCATCACTCTTCTACAAGTTTTAAAACAACACTTTAAAAGAACCATTAGTGATGCCTGTGTAGGTACCACTGGACTGCAAGACAAAAAATGGACCTACTCTGCAACACATCTGCACTCATACCTGCTTGCTTAAGGACCCACAACCCTCACACAAGCAAAGATCCTTACCTGAAATCTGACAAATGAGCTATTTCAAAATCAAAGGGAAGGGAAGAAAAATCCATAGCTGTGATGACTCCCACCTCTGTTCTCTGGCCAGCTGCAGGGAGAGTGAAATTTCCATCACTTCTCTGGTCCCATGTAAGCCCAAGCAGGCAGAGCTTTGTCAGAGAGAGCCAACAGTACAAATTCCATCCGGAGCAGTGATACTTTTTTTCAACCAGACACTGCACCACAAGATAGGTTGCTGTGTGACTCAAAATAAATGTACTTTGCGTACATTTGGGTGCAAAGCACATTTAATTTAAATTTTAGGAATGTCTCAGTTTTTCCCTCAGGAATTCCTGGGGTATCATCCTGAGTCAGCCATGGGGAGGACAGAAGATGCAGAGGATCCTACAGGGTTGATGCTGGGGAAGATGGAGAAGGAGGGCGAGCAGTGCTTCAGCACCTACCAAACCAGTGTAGTCATTTGAAAGGATGTTTAAATACCAGTGTTGAATAGTGACATGAACGAAATGTACTGGAAAACACAAAACATTTTAAAATCAGTGGGGAGGTATGAGATGCTGATCTGCAGTTCTAGTGAAGGACAGTCAGCAGTGCTGGCAGGCATGCTACGCTGTGGGAGCACACCAGGACCCTAATACAAAGCAAACACAAAGCCAGTCCTTTAGTTAGCTTTTTTAGGGTCAGCTTCTCTTGCTTCACCAACCCTTTGCTTTAACGTGCAGTGACACAGCTGTTCCACCCAGAGCATAATGGCTAAGCAAAGCTAACACGATTTCAGGTATAGGCACTGTTACACCCAAAAAATAATATCAGAACCAATGTTTCAACACCAGAATTGCCGTTCTGAAACTACCTTTCATGCCATTTCTTATAAAGCCACAAGTGCACCACAAGAAAATTATTCAGAGATCCCTCTTATCAGATGCAATCCTGCAAAATCTTGGAGCAAAGCTGCTAGGAGGTCTTCATTTTGGACATGTGCATGGTCCTCCTGACTGCAGCAGGACTGCTCACTTCCAGGTCTAATTGATCTACAGCTGAGATTTCAAAAAACTCTTTGTTTTGAAGTAAAGAAATGAAGCAGGATGTTGAGCCTTACAAAGGAAAGAATCCTAATAGAAATGCCTCACCAAGCATGAACTCTTAGACCTTCAATTTATTTTTCCAATACAAGCCTATACTCCTGCAGCCTGCTCCTGTGGGATGCAATGCACCAGTGATTCCCAGGACTTCCCTGCAGCAGGGCATTATCATCATCTTCTTCACCCTTGCAGCTTGAGTTCTGACTGCCCACCAGCAGTAATACTCAAACTACACTACACAAGAACTCAAACCATACTCTTTCCATTTCCCAAACCACAACCGTACAAGCCAGGCTGCTGATTTAAATGGAAATACTTGCAGGTTTGCAAAACCAGGTCACAGGGAGGGAAAAAAAATCCTGTTTTGTAATGCCTGGAGAAGGCACATGTGGGAGAGATGGGGCTTCTTTTCTAGGAAAAGAAAGACACAGGGAAACTCAAGTAAAGGAAAATGAAGCCTCACTTCTGAATCGAGACAAACGGCTGTCTTACTGGCACAAGTAAATTAAAGGTGAAAGCTTTGTCAGGAGCTGTGCTCTGTGGAAGACAGCTAGAGAAGAAGAATTTAAGATTTCTGAGACAGGAAGAGTCACAAGAGATGAACATTGTATGATTTAATTATCCAACTGGAGGGATAAATTAAGCTTTTGACTTGGAGTTGCATATAAAGAGAGCAATTAGACCTCTTTAAGAAAATTAGCATACGGTTTAAGAAGGGAGCAATAGTTTAAAATGCTAGTATGAAATTGTTACTTATATGCAATGGTAATAGATGTCTATGCTAGACAGATTGAACTAGATGCTCCATTGTTTTATACCAGTGTTCCTTTTCCAAAGCCAGAGGACCTGGAGCTGGTTTTTGCTGTTAGAAGGTCTGCCCCAATAAGTCCATTTTCAGTGTGGACACAGCCTCCACCAAAACTCTCGGGAAGTTTTCTCAGTTTCCAAACCCACACTGCTGCAGTGTGTCTTGGATATGTATTATTCATAGATTATTAATCCCCTTAAAATAGGTCTGTGCTGTGAATCTGCTCTTGAAATGGGCTTTACATATATGCACATATGCTTAGCTTGGGTTCAAGTTTTCATGACAGGCTTCTGTACAACAGTAGTCTGTATGACTGTTAATCCACTCTTCTTAGAAGGATGCGTGTATAGTTTGCATATAACTATACATATGCACCTTTACTCTCCAGGCTCTGCTGGCACTGCATTAAACAGTTCCAGTGAGATGAAGTTGTTTCAAAAAAAAACCCCAAAAAACCCAAAACATCTCCATCAAGCTTCAGATTTCCTAAGTGGGTAAATCAGTATGAGTTCTCTGACCAAAATCAAACACTACCAATCTATTTTAGCTAGGGAACAAGCCCTAAATAATTATAAAAATACTTAGTAATTTATTTGAGGTTTAAATTAATTTATTTTCCACATCAGGAGGTTATATAAGCTTTTTTTCTACACTGTGTGCCAACTTGCAGTAAACTATGCTCTCTGTTTGGAAACCTACCAAAAATTGTTGAGAGAGATTTCATCAGTACAGAGACAAGCACTTTTGACCCCGTGTAAGATTTTGTTATGGTATCCCTATTTGAACAAGTAACAATTCTGAGGAAGTCAATGTTTGCTCTGCTATCGTATTTCTATCTAGTAGCACTTTCCGGAGCGAAGAAATTGCTCTATCATGCGTGCAGAAGCACTTGGCTTGCACATAAAAAGTCCCCGGAGGGTTAAAAAAACAACAACCCACCACTTTTTGAAACCCTATCAACATGCACACAAATTGCACACCAAAGAACTGGCTAGTATAAATTTGAATGTATTTAATACCAAAGTGAGGAGCAAGACAGTAATTCTGAAGCAACAATCCGTCCTTTTTGCGTAACTTACTGTCAAACAAAATGTTTAAAAGAGGATTAATTTTCCATTTATGATCTTTTACCAAACACTTTTATGCTCAGATAATTAACTTCTCTAATGAAAAAAAAAAGAAAAAAGAAAATGAATCAGTGCAGGTTTTAGTGCATTTAAATAAGCATACATTAGTTTAATTTTCATGTTTGAAGCCCTAGGATCTCAGTAGTGAAAACCTAATGTGATTTGACCTCTTTTATACAGAAAATAGGTCAGTGAAAAGAAGATATAACATCTGCAGCTCTATATATTTCCCACATTCACCAAGTTTTTATTGCTAGTAGGACTGGAGGGGAAAACATCAAGAGTAAACATACACGCGAAAGGTATCACTGCGTTAGCCACCAGTTAGGAACTCCACCTTGTACATAACTTCTCACTATAACACACCACCAGAAATGACTGGGATGTACATTTACAGTGAAAAATAGCAGCTCTGCCTTTTATAAATCAGATAGCGTGACTTACTCTGAGCTGAATTTCAGCTATGAACACTTCGGAGAGTGTAAGAGCAGGAAGCACCGTGATGACTGAGGCTGCTCTGGGAAAGCTTCCTCAACTGGATGTCAGCTGCTGGGGTGCCACTGGCATTCAACGATGTTGATGGGGTCCTCATCTGCTCCCAGGGGACTGTCCAGTCAAGAGCAAATATGTGTTCAGGCTGCAGCTCTCAGGGATACACCCCAAAAGCCTCGTGCCATCAGGAACAGACCTGCTCACCCACACATTACACTGGTGTTCCCCCCAGAACAGACCACTCACTGATGGGCAGGAGCAGATCTTTAGGAAAAGGAATATTTAGACTTTTCTGTTTCTATGCCGACACTCGCTGCTTGGATAAACATGTGTTCAGGTGTTTGTTTATTTTTTCCTTTATCTGTGCAAATCCTTGAAAACCCTGCCCTTTGGGAGCAGGTTTTTGGAACAGCTGCCCAAGATGACAGGTGAATATTTATCTCTATGTGTGGTTTAGTATGTAACTACCCTTGTCTCCCACCCTGCAGGTCAAGTTCTTATGGTCCAGGCAGCACTTCTGAGGAAGCTGTAGAGAAATGTAGGGAGTGGGCTGGGGCTGCCAGATGGCCATGTATCTATCTGTTTGTCTATCTATCTAACTATTTTTCTATCTATCTCCCTCCCACACCCTGGTGCCACCCCATCAGGCAGCATCAACTGTGAGCTCCAGTGGGAAATGAATTCTCTCCCCTGCTTCTACTCAGGGAAGTTGCCGCTCCACGTTTTAAGTTTACAGCTATGCATCACCAAACGAGCCCCAAGAAAGGGGAAGACAGCCAGGCTGATGTTAAATGACTTGCTCAATGTCAAATGGCAGCCAGCAGCAGAACTGGAAGTATAAGCCTGGGTTCCACATGGTGCAGACTGTAGCTACGTTTGCTAGTTTAAGGTTTGGCGTACACTTCTGAAAATGAGTGCATGGTGAGGAATACATTTTCAATGTGTTCATTGTATTCAATGCCTCGTGTTTTTTTCTAACACCACCACCACGGCCCATACAGGAGCCCACTCATACTTAACTGTTTTGAAAAGGCAAAGGATCACGTTATTCCCAGGTGAAACCAAAATTACTCCCCCACCCCTTTCTATGTTCAGGACAACAGACTGACTACAAAACTATCATGGATATAATTTAGCAAATACAGGTTGTACATACTTATTTAATACAGAATTTTATGGCACACTGGCCCAAGCCTTTCTTTTGTATAACATTGTGGGATGCCACGGTCTTACAGGGAGACATGTCTCCCTGCAATCCTCTACCTTGCAGTACATAGGAACATGCCTGAATTACCCATTACTTACATGGGTGTGAAATATATTAATGCAGATCTTACAAAGGCTAGTTTTGGAGGTTTATAAAAACCTGTATATTCTATTGAGCAATTAGTTCTGGCAGCAAGGCCTTTAATCCAATAAAACCTCATTATGTCAGTAACAGAGCCCATGCAACATGCAAATCACACAGCTTTAGTGTCAACTCCCTGCCTGGTCAGTGTTAATGAGAAGGGCTGAGGGGGGATTTCCAGGGGTTCGGAGACTGCTTTGCTTCAAATGCAATTTTGTTTGCTTTGTCTTTTTTTTTGGCAGCAGTCCTTAAAAGCCAAAGGGCCCCATGGCATCCCCAAAGCCCATTGGGACCATTTGTGTGCGATGTGTGCTCCAAAGAGGTCAGAGCCAAGACCAGTGCAGTGGCCACTGCTTCTGGTTGTTACCTTGAATTTTAACATATCCAAACCAGGACAAATCCCCTTCCCTTTTGCTTTCCAGTACATTTCCTCTTACCCCAAGATCACTAGTCTCTCCCTTCATTGCATCAGTCTCAGCAATGCAGAGATAAAGACTGATTTGTTTTTCAGGAGCTAGGGAGAGAGAGGAGAAAAAAAGAAAAAACCAGGAAAACAAAAAGCACAAAAGCACCAGTTATGGAGGAACTCAATGTTTTCACCACCTTTCCCCTCATCCCCAGCTTTAAGCATCAGCTCCAGTCAATTCCACCCAGACAATAAAGTCATTTATCACTCAAGGACCCGCACAGGTTCAATACCTGATGTAAAGCCGATGATTGCTTCCATTGATTCAGATGAAATATCCAAGCAGAGCTGCAGCCGGCCGTGGCTAGAGCGCATGCCCCATTTGTGATGGTTTAAAAAATAAACCATTGATTATAAAATGGAGCCTGATAAATCCTGACGGGGCAGATCTGCAGCTGTACCTCTCCTCTGACTCCTATAATTAATGGCTTGGTACTGTGCTACTGTTAAGTGAGGACCCGCTCATCTAGAAGCAATAGCACATGTTAGCGGCATTTATGCAAATGTACGCAATTACTGCACCCGGCAAAACTGACAAGGTCACTCCTTGTTTTGGCCGAGATTTTCTTGGTGGAGACCATCAGTGCTGGCTGGGGATGTGTTGCCACAAGACAGACCATTTCTTCAGCTGCCTGAGAACACAATATGACATCAGGGGGACAGGAGATTAATCCCACAGCAAATGAGGATCTGAGCCCTCAAATCAAGCAACCATCAGAAGATGCTGAATGAGAGATGTGGGAACTGACTGGGCTTTGGATGGTCTGCAGGCTGGCAAAGGGATCACCCCACTCCTGGTCACAGGTGGAAAAAAACCTTGACGTAAGATGCCCTTTGACAAACGGCATCTCAGAAGCCCAGAAGAGAGATCTGGACAACTGTAGACTCATACAGTATCCTTCTCCTAAGGAACAAAACTACTGCCTTGTTGTGAACAGTTGTTTAAACTCTTTTCCTCTTGAACAAGTGCTGGATGGAAACACTCTTCCCACCAGTGTGATGCACAACCCCAGAGGTCAGCCACAACTCAGAGGCCTTCAGCCACAGTCCCCAGCATTGCCAGCTTTTGCCTCCATCTGCATGGATGATATCAGGAGAGAAGTATTATGTCTCTCTGTAACTGATATATATGCTTTTCCAAGATTGTATTTCAGTATCAAGCCAGGCTAATACATGTGCAATTAGCAGTGGAATTGCTTTACTATTTACCAGCCTATTAAGCTCTCCAGTCAAAGGAAGGTTCCAACTATCAGACAAATCTCATACAATAGCTATCCATTTATACGAGACTCATTTAATTTCATGGTATTTTAACAAGGTTGCAGCTTCCTCATGACATTCTTCTACAATTTCAAGGCAAACTCTCATATCCTTAAAAGGTAAATATATTGCAGAAGAGACTGGCAGAGAGAGGCAAGGAAGAAGAGATTTTTCTTAATTTTTTATTTGACTCCCTCTTCCCTGACTGGAGACAGAAGTAGACACATGATTTAAAAAAAAGCAATAACCCAACACACACACACTACATTTTATCATGGTAAATTCTTGTAATGTGAAGGGATGACTCTGCCCATTTCAATTTAAATAGGAAATGAGCTTTCTTTGCAAATATTTATGTGTAGATTTACAAAACCCATTAAATAACATGGGGGGATTACTGAGTAGTGTCCATCCAAAAGTATTCATCTGAGTTAATTCTGTTTCCAAAATGAAATAAAGTGCAACAATAAATAATGGCTAATGTGTAATTCAATGTAAAGTCGGGATAAATCCTTTCTTTCATTAGACTTGGTACAGTATATGTGCTATGCATTTTTAATACCTTTAAATAATTTAGGAGAAATAGTGCAGAGTAAGACTGACAGGAAATGGTTTAAGCTCCTAATTTGAGGAAACAGCCTATAAATTAAACTTCAGGAGGACATAACTTCTTGATTAAAGGTAAATTGTTGTTGTCACACCCAGAAAAAAATATGCAGCATTGTATCTTATTACTCTAATCTATTACATTTGCTGGTGTAATTTAGGAGAGTACCACAGAGCCAACAACCAAAGAATCACAGCCTGGGACCTCACTGCGCTGCGTTCTGCCCAACCACTGCAGAATGAACAGCAACAATCTAGAATTTGAAGTCTTAAAGCAAAAAATGGCTTCTTTTATAAGCATGCATCAGCTTCTGATTTTCGACAGGCAGCCACAGCAAATGCATTTCTGACTCTTTCCATTTTCTTGCTGGCTGGTTCTTAACCGTCTCTCTCCCTCCTCCCCACCTGTCACTCCTGACCCTTATTTCCTGCATGCGGTGTTTCTGTCCTTCCCTTGGATCTGATGTGCCCGATAGACCGGGCATGCAGGATGCTGATTAGCGCTGTCGGCTTTAAAGTTTCCCTAGCCCATTTCTCAGGTAATCTCGCACAAACGCCTATCTCCAGCCAGCACATGTGGCAGAGATGCAGTGGCTCACCTCTTATTTCAGAAACACCTGCAATAAATCAAGAGAAAAGCTCTTAGCCCAGATGTTGAAAGGCAAGGATGTAACAGCCTGCCTGAAGCTGGAACTTGAACCCAAATCCCACTGTGTGCTTGTACTCTTCCCCACAAGCTCATCATCGTGAAGGGTGGTAGTGGATCCATGGAGGGAAAATAAAAGGCAAAGCGTAATGCATGAGCTTATTCAGGCAAATAGCATTGCAAATGAATAACTCTACTCACACAAGCAGTCTCCATAAATCCCAAATCATGTTTGTGTTCAAATACTTCCTCCCACGGCTGCAAAATGTGTGAAGAGGCTGAGAAAGAGTCACCCATAACTACAAGGATTCACACCTCTTAAAGCCATCCTTATTAAAAGCAAATTGTATTTACCAAAACAGTACAGAAGCAACCTCGGCTGTCTCCCTTCCTTCAGTCAGCACGAAGAGAGCTCCAGCTCCTCCAGAGCAGGCCAAGAAGGATATACCTTTTCAGCCAAGGGGGTTGAAACAGCTTCTGCTTCCACTTGGGGGCTTCGCTGCAGAAACTACCTAGTTTAAATCACATTTTATAGCTTGTGTCACACAGACTAAATAATTTAACAGCCCCTTCTGGCTTTAAAATCTATGAGTTAGGGAAACCTACCTATTGCATCACGGGCGGTAAATCTTTTTACCAAGAGAACAGTAAGGTTGGCCTTGAAAAACAGGGCTTTTTAAAACTAGTCAAACAAAGCCCCATGTAAGTGTGAGACATTTTTCATTGTGAAAGGGATGAGTTTTGGTGAAATCTCAGAGCCTGCAACTTTTGATCAGTTTGTATTAAGCTCTAAAAGACTATGTAAAATAATGCCTCTCGCCATAAAGCACTGTTCTATTTGGAGAGGAAATTGTTTATAAAGAGGAACAAAGTATGAACTCAACTCTACGAAAAGCTAAAAATACCTAATTTAGCACAGTGTTTCAGAAACTGAACCCTAAACATGAAAAATCCATCCATTACAAAGCATCCTGCCCTGCAGAGACCATATCAGGTTCAGCAGGAAAAAAACCAAAGAAAGAAAAACTGCATGCTCAGTCCAAAGGAAACTAGAATATTCTAAAAATATTTTAAAAAGCCTAGCTGCACTTAAACTCCACTTAGAGGACTTATACAGCAATTAGTTTTAAATGAAGTAATGGATTTCCTGGTTTCCAACTTGACAATGTACTTAAGCAGGATGACTCGTGTGCACAAAGATAGAAATTTAGCTATCTGTCCTTTGCATGTAGAATCAATGCCCGATATGTTATTCTCCCCCAAACTGGTGTTTGCACATGACCCCTCTCCTGAGAAGCCAGTGTCTTTGAAGATGAAGTGCTGAGCCACAGCCTCACACTTCACAGCCAAAACTGCAGCTCTGAAGCCTTTTGGACTTTTCCCTCAAAGACAAGCACCACGAGGCAGGTTTCCCACACAGAAATGGATTCAAGACTTGGAGATATCATTGAGAAAAACACCTTCTGATCTTTAAGGAGCTGTGCAATGGTTGGGATGTGCAATGCTCAGTCCTGGTTAGGTCCCAAGCACAGCACTTTGAGCATATACAGCTCTTCAGAGCACATGTATCTTGGAAAAGTTTTCTCTGCCTGACAGCTGTTGTTCTTAAAAAGGAAAAAAACAACAAAACAAAGACGAGGGGAAATTTCTTCTGTCCTCAGGGAAGAAGCTGCAGTGTATCCCCTTTAAAAGGAAACTGAGGATAGGAAATCCAGTAAAACATAGAACAAGTTTCCTCCTCAGTTTTCAAACATGAAACACACTTCTGGTTTTCTTCTGCACATGCAACACCTCTCCACCCGACATTGATCTAATATTTTGAATTTCTCAGCAGTTTGAAACCTAATTAAAAAAAAAAATTAAAAAAAATCTACTTAGCAGAAAGAAGTTTTCCTCTTTTTTGCTGCCAAATCTTTCCACCTCGTTACTGGTTCCAGATGTAAAGTGTGCAATGCCCAGGGAACCAGTGACAGATTTAAGAGCTAGCCCCCGATGCCCATGCAGCATTTCAGACTAGCACTTTGGGACCAATGTGACTAACTGGGAGGTTCACAGTTTTCCAAATGAACACAGAATAACAGCTTCTCCTTTCTCATCTGGACCCAGCAGCAGAAGGCATCCAACTTCTGGGGAACAGTAATGTAACTGCTCCCAATCAGCAACAGCAGATATTTCTACAGCTTCTCTATAAAGTCATACACTGCATAGAGCCAAATAAATCGAGTTTTTTTAGTCCTCACATAAAGTGACCTGCATAACTTAAAAAAACAGCTTTATTTTCTATTAAAACCTTCCATCACGCTGAATCACCCTGCGCGTTCACACACAGAGGAATAAAACGTGTGTGTCTGCATACGCAGCCCTATCACGTATCCTCGCATTTCACCATCTGGCATCCTTCTAGGGATTAATAAAAAAAAAATTAGGTTTAAAACACCACATACGCACCCAGGGAATGAGAACTCTTACAGAAGGCTTTAACAACCTGTGTGGAGGTGCCACGGGACGGACAAGGCAAGCCAGCTAAGGCTGCGAGTGCACGTCAGGAGCAGAAAATGTGCATTTATCAAACCAGCGGGCACAAAAAGTTACAGCTATTGGCGTTTTATGTAGCATAAGTAAGCTGCAGACCAGTACGACTGATCAAAGCTTGCTCAAGTCCGGAGGAACTGAAATACGACAAATGGTAATGTGACAGAGAAATGTCAAAATAGATGAGGAATTACACATGCCAGCAACTGAACAAAAACTAGCTGAGATTAAGTCAGAGACAAAGATGAAATGCCAGATTGCCTAAAGCTAATTATCTGGACAATTAATGGAATGCCTGCAACTCGTTTTGATTATTAAGAGCACAGTCAATCGGAGAAAGGACAAAGCTATTTGCAAGAGTCCGCACTGATTTCCTCGGAAGAGGATGCTGCCAATGGAGTGGAAGAAATTCATACCCTGGAGATCACTAAGCCAGCTGCTAAACTATGGTACAGCCATATCACCTGGTACCAAAATGATACCAATCCTTTCCTTGGACTGCCCCTGGTGTCAAAATTCAATGCACATCTCATTCCCAAACTGATAATTTGACTGGCATGCTAGATAAGGAAAAATATTCATGTGTCTTTGATGCTACAAAACAAGACACATGCAAGTAAGTAGTAATTCTATGCCTTGTCCTGCCAGAAATTAAAACTGAACTTCCTCCTATTCTCCCTTAATTTTTTCATGCACCAGTTTTCAGGAAGTTCATACATTCTTCTATATTTATCAACTCAAGAGCTAAATGTGGTTCCCAGATAAATTCTTTATGTGATGACACTTCTTAAACTGGCCACAGACCAGCCAGATGAAAATACCTACTCACTCAGCTAATATAAGGGAATATCAAGATGTTTAATAAAAATATTCATTTGCCTGTTTTTTTTAAAAAAAAAAAAAGAAGGAAGGAAGAAAAGAGTCTAATCCCAAGTACAGAGAGACTCTCTGTGAACAGTTATCTGAGCCTTTTTCTGTTACTTGTACAGGACTACCTCAGTATCTGGGATGAGAAATACCCGGCAGGTTTCCCTTCTAAGCCCACATCTGTGTCAGTAAAAAGGACAGAGGCCACATTCTTTTGAAGACATAGTACTACATTTTAGCTTTTTTCCCCCGCTCTAGTGAGATCCTGGGAAATATGTATGCATTTGCCACTACCATTAAGCATCACATCCATCAGTCGAAAGCCACTTTACCCTAGATAGCAGAGAGTGGAAATAGATGTGACCCAACCCTGGTGTTTCTCCAAAGGGCTTCCCTGCAGACAGTCCCTTCAAACATCAGATGTAAATTAGAGCCCCCATCTCAACTGAGCAAGGCCTGTAGTGCAAATGCCCAAGCCCCAGCCCTGCCAGACCCGTGAGGGTGAGCGGCATGGTCACAGCAAGATCCGCTCATCAGCCAGCTCAGAACCGCCAGGAAGAATCCAGGGGCTGGATTTATTCACTTGGGCTCTGGCATTGACTGACACAATTATGCTGCTTTCAGCACTTCGGTAATTCTTTTGCACACATGTATATTCATTTTGGAGGTTTTACATCATTTAACGGCTCAAGATGTAGGAATTTCCAGAGTTGCCTTGATCCTGAAATGAGGAAGTCTTTCAGCATAGGAATCAAAAAGCCAAGCTGTTCCTGCTTTGTGTTTAAGTTCAGTTTCGTTGCCTTAAAAAGAGAGAGCCTAGAAGACAGCATGTGCTACAGAATGGACTACAATCTGCTGTGCTTCTTGGGACAGACCCTTCGTGAAGCTAACAGCAGTTTAACACCCCATGCAGAGATTAAGACTGGTTTTACAAACTCAGTTCCTGAATAGGCACCGTATTTTAGCCGAGGGGAAGGCAGCCAGCTTTGCAGCAGGGAAACCAGCTTGAAATAGGCGGACTAGGAGGGAGCCCATGCCTTCAAACACACTTTATCCACCCTTGGATGACAGAGATAAGATGTTGCATTGGGGAGCTGCACTTCCTATTTTATTCTCTGCACAAGGAAGGCTGAGAAAGGGACCAACATTTAGGGTTTTAGAACTGATGTACTACCTCAGCAAAAACCTGTCTGGTGAACAAACACAGCTCTGCTGACTGGTTGGTGAAATGGCACTGGGCAGCAATCTCAATACCAGAATAAAGAAATTTTAGTAAAACCCCAGTGAGTTTTGAAAACACAAAGAACGCTTTGCACATTACCCAAGAACAACAGCCTTTGTCCCTGCTCCCTGTGAAATCTGACTCCCAAACTCACCCGTGATAGCAGTCTGGAAAGGGACCCCAAGCAGGACAGATGTTCATCTCCTTTCATCTCAAACTGTTGCTAGAACTGAGCCCACAATTGATTACCACCGGCAGGTAGGTACAAGCAGAAACTATTTCAAATCCACAGGCTTAAAAGGCATTGTTTCCCATTGAAAGTGAAAAAGTACACTCTCTATGCTTTTGGTCATTTGTTAAATATTAGGAAGCTTTTCAAACTATTTTATCTTGCTAACAGTTAAGGGTTTTCCAGACCCTTATGAAAAGAAATAAAAATCAGTATTTCATTCTTCAGATAGGCCAAATGTCTCTTTTTTTTTGCCATTTTAACTGATTTACACTTCAGAGATGGCGATTAACATTTTGGTCAGAGACATCAGAATAAACAAAAGCTCTCAGCATATCAGGTCATACCACTGTTTGAAGAAAGTGCTTATACTGTTCTCAGCTTTTATTTTGGTTTGCCAAAACAAAGAAATCAGCTGTTTCCCAGGAGAGACATGACAGACACACTGATTTTCAAAACACAAATGTGATGGAGGCTGGTGCAAAATCAGACATACCCAAGGAATCCACAGTGCTCTGTCCTGCAGACTGCAGTCGAGGCAATGAAGTGGGGAACAAAGCACACTGCAACGTTTTAAGGGGTACAAAAACCTGATGTGTCCGTGTCTGCCGCTGGAGTAATTTTTTTCTGATCTTTGCTCACAAAAGATGATTTAAGGATCTGAATGATTTTTTTTCCCTCTCAAAATAGCATATCAGAATAATACATGCTTCTGCTGGCCCCATGGGAGACACAGGAACTGTGCCAATCCATCACACTGGTACCACAGTCCACCCAGTATCTACCATGTCTGTGCTTTTAAAACGTTAAAAAGAACCCTCTAGGTTTTGTGATATTTTTTCCTTTATCTCCATCTTAAAAATAGTGGGAAAATTATACAATCTGTATCCATTCTTGGAAAGGCAATGCAAGGGGAAGCATCATTGCTGTACCCCAGATTTCTTCACAGGTTTGGCAAACCCTGAGCCATTGTGAAACAGGAGTGATCAGGAGCTGATCGGGAGTGCTGCCCTACGCTTTGATTCACCTTGTACCAAACAGAGCTAAAGAGACTACAGAAATAAGTATTGTAGGCTCCCATAGTACAATACATCCATCTCAAACACAGACGTGAAAGATCTTGCAAGAGTGAGGCTTTGGTAAAGTGACAACTCTGTATTTAAATGATGATTTGTTTGGACAAGGTTTTCAGGAAGAATCCTGCATGGCAGCTGTTCCCAAGGAGCTCGGCACGAGCCAGAGTGCTCATTTTATCCTACCTTTTCATAGCCTTAAAAAACACGGTAGCATTCTCTAATTGACTACTCTTTTCACATCTCAGGAGAGGGTTTTTTCCATTACAAAATGTAACTTGTATTCTAAATCTCACAGATCTTACCTAAGGAAAGAGACCAACACACAAGCGGAGGCTCCTCCTTTTCCAAAAACTCTGCCAGGGTGGACTTTGGAAACCATGAACATTTTTAGACATTTAACATCTCCAAATGAGGGAAAAACAAGAAAGCTTAAAAAAACCACACACATGCACCATACTTGATTTAAATGCTGAAATCCTACTCATGAAAATTAATATGGTATCTACTTAAGAGGTGGCCCAAATGATAGCCCTGTTGTCCCATTAATCGTATTTATTCTAAAAGTCTCGTAACGTTATCTTTGGCCCCAGCTTCAGCAGCCTGTAATTTAACACAAGCACCTTTTTTCAGCATGCAGATCAGGTACTAATGCTGTCTCTTTCAACCCCTTTTGTGCTTCTAAATTAGAAAAACCAAATGTCGCTTTTCTTCACATATGAAACACAGTCAGGGTCGCTGTAAAATAAAAGAGCAATTAACTTTGCAAGAAAACTGCTGTACAGGAGTGAAATACAGTATTTGAAAAAGTGGCTAAAACCTAAAACTCTTCCTACAAATGGTATCCCTTAATCAGGCTAAATTCACAGAACACAGCTTCAGATATTCCTGACAAATTAAAACAAAATTTAAAAAAAAAAGAAAATAGTGGAAGATATTCCTCTCATACAGTAATTTGTTTGCTGGGATTTCATTGCTGCAAGATTGGAAGTCTTGCTGTTTTGGTAGTTGGAAAACTGGCTCTGTCTCCCTGCCACCTTCCCCCTCCCCAAATGAGCCCTAAACAGCTAATAAATATTAGCACAGAATTTCTCATGGTTTCCTTTATCGCTCAAATGACAAAAGTATGAATTCTCTGAATAAAATTCAGGATGAAGCTGCCCTAGCTGAAAAAGAAAGCTAACATTAAGGGCTTGAAGTTGATAAGTATTTTAAAATACAAAATTATCTTGGCTCTGACCCTTCTCTAAAATCAGCCAAGATTTTATAACTTGGTAAAATTAAATGCATTATCAACACACAACTGACTGCTATCCAGCAAAGATAAATTATCTCATTAGTGCCATAGAAATCAGATGAGGCGTGCATAGTAAGTGACATATTAAATGCAATTATAAAACCCTACTGAAGTGATGTTAGTGACCTGACACATGACAAAAAACCCCGTTGAGGCAACGCAGAATCCAGGCTGGAAGATGCACTGATATTATTTCTATGCAGCATACATCAGATACAAAGCCACTACTTAGCCATCAGTAAAAATCCCATAATCAAAATGTTGGAAAGGTTTAAAAAATGATTTATATGCAAAGAAGGGGATATCTCTGAGAGGAGCAGAGCTACCCACTAATGCAGCACTCTGTAATTGCTGCAATGGGATGAGCAGGTTGGGAGAGCTGCCTTCCCGCATCGCCCACCTCCGTCCTCACATGTGCACGTAGTGCCGATCAGTTGCCAGACACAAGGCGTGTTCCCACTTTTCACATCTGCAGTGATAATTTTCCGATGTTAACTATCATAAAATGAGAATGAGGGTAACATGCAGCTCAAAGAAACCATAGGGATCCTCCTTCCATCCCGTGTCAGCAAGTTTAGTGATCTAAACCCTTCCTGACCAGCATTTATCCAGCTCTCCTCAAACTCCCCTGGTGCAGGACTGCTGCAAGCAGACTCTCTGGTGCTTCTCTCCCTTCTCTGGTGCAAAGTTTTTTACTAAAATCTAACCTACATTTTTCTTGCTGCAACTTACTGCTCTTTATCCGACTCACAGGCTATTCCTTCTCTCCAGCAGGTATTTACACCTTCCAGGGTCACACATGACACAGGGTCACCTGATGACAGCTTCCATCATTTCAGCTTGCTGTCCCACATCCTATTTCCTAAATACCTTGTCATTCTTGTTTAACCTTTGTGCTTCTTTATATTTTCCTTGAAGTGCTGTACCCCAAAGCGGACACACAAATGCCCTTATCAGGACCAGCTACCTTAAAAGATTGATCCATGCATCATACATGCAACACTGTTCACATCCAGCAAGTCGTCATCTTGCAAAAGTATGTCACTGTCAGCTACCACCTAGTTTTCAGACTACAGAAAGACACCCCTCAGGAGTCATCCCCTGCTTGGGCAGTGAGTCGGGCAGCCTAAGAACTACCCTCTTCACTTGCCTCATGGAACTTCACCCTCTGCAAAAGAATGGTCTCCCAGTGAGAGCCAAGTACTGATGGCCATGGAAAGACTGGTAGGGCCACCTCACCCACAGGGACTGCTCTGAAGTACTGAACTCCACCTTTCACCATCAGCCCCTCACACCATCCTTGATGCCCATTGCCAAGTACAGCTGGAAGGCAAACCACAGCACCTGACCCCAACCACTGATATGAAACAACCCAGCAAACGTCCACAACAAAGCTACTTTTTCCCACCGAACTGCTCAGCATCTCCCCAGGAACCTGAAAATGAGACCTCTGCTTGAGGCAGAAGCTCTGTGGGGGGCTTAGGGATGGCTCTTCCCAAAACACCATCTTGATGGCTAGCAAAAAGAGTTTTTCATTTTTCTGGGTTGTTGGTTTTTTCTTCCCTCCCCCCTTTTGACTTTTGCAGTGAATTTAAAATGCAAACTCTTCTTCAGGCCACAGAGCTGAGGGAGTCTCCTCTACCTGGAGCCTGCAGCAACACAGTTCTCTGCTGTATCTCCTATGTGAAGCAGCACTGCTGAACAGGACTTGAGTAACACAAAAAGCTAGAAAAAGTAATCAAAAACTCTGTTAAGTTTCATAAAATCAGGTGAGACCAACACACACCTGTACCTGATACAAACACACTTTTTCCACTTTTGGGGAACGTTATACTAGCGATGGAGAGCCTCATTTCTACAGGGAAGAAGACAGGACCAGACTTCAGCAGTCTGAATGACACGGGGCATTGCTAGGGAACTACCTGCTCTCTTCTATCACTCACCAACCCCATATATAAGAGGAGGGGAAAGGTCTGAAAAAACCCCCTTGTACCTCTACTTCCCATTGCTAGCAAAGGAAAAACAAAACCACGTACTTTTTACATGCCATTGTCAGATGATCCAGGGATTTTGTTCACCTATTGAAATGAGTCAGCTTGAAACTGAAATGAGTTGCTTGAAATGCAACTTTTAGCTGCTGTTAGCACTTTTGTGAGGGGCACTGGTAGGTGTCAGATGTGGAAAAACCATGTCAGAGAGGGAGCAATCATTTTCCAAGCATGTTGTTTCATTCCCCAATAGAACAAGTTATGCTGTTCACAGAATTACTTTTTATCCATCACTTTACTCAGCAAGACAGGCCAATACAATTTCTGTCCTTTTTCTTTCTCTGTACAGTTCATTTTTGTTCCTCCTGGAGGTTAGGAAGTGAATTACAAATTGACTGGTTTGAATCCTCAACACACAGAGGTGTAACACTGTTTAACTGTAGGTATGTTGCTGGGATGCAGATGACTATTTTAATACATTTATTTTAACCGTAAAATTAATTATTGGTGACAGTAGTAAACAGAAATCACCCATAGAGATCACTGCATTTCCGTTTAAGTGTATGATAACATGGGAAAATGACATACAGCAAAAAGATTTGAACATGTTTAGTTCTGTTTGTGGGCAGTGTTCAAATTCCTGGGTTTTAACTTTGAAAGGTTAAAAAGTTTAATTGGATTAATTTGGTGGTCTACTTACATTATCCAGTAGGGATATTTTGAGCCATTACAGAATGTCTCTTGTGTTGCCCGAGATACAAGCCAATGAAATGATGATGAGGGTTTGTTATTGGCCGGAACCAATTATTTCTGCTGGGAGAAAAAATCAATTTGTGATAAGAATTATAATGAAGTAACAGGGATAAGAATTTGAGAAATCTTGACCTTAGACTAAGTTAATATTTTCCTTGGAAAAGTTTAAATACAGCCTTTTTTTTATAGTCTTTTATAAGGGAAACTAATAATAATTTTTAAAAAGGTGATTTTCATTGTCTTGCTGAAAAAAACCCACTAATAAATTAATACTCTCTATTCTGGATGCCTTAAAACAAAGGAGGGATTGAACTCATTTGCCCATGTGTACATAAGAATGCCAAATACCCTTTCCTCAGTTTACATAGAGTCTTGCATGCCACAAACCCTGCTGGAAGAGATCTCCTGCAGAAGTGCTGGTGCTTTTGCCCCTCTACTCACAGGCTCACCTTTAATTGCCCTAGGGAAGAGGTCAGTCAAGAGACTCACACTTCAACTCCATTAACTCTTCTGCCTCCAAGACTGTTCCTTATTGGCTTCTACTTTTCCCTGCTTTTTTTCCACATGGCAAAAAAACATAATCTTTTCTTAAAGAACAACATCTAGGTGCTGGTTCAGTGATGCTTAGAGCTGTTTTTGGCAAAGACTGCTGAATTCTCAGGTTCACAGCCCTCCTGCACCATGTGATTCCTGCACGCCAAGGCAACAAACCATGTTTGGATTGACACATAGCACGAATCCAGTCCACAAAGACAGCTTGGTTACTCCCTGTGAGACCCCACTAGACTCAGAACATGTAGCATTTCCTCAGCTCAATTGCCCACAAATTTCAATGAGATTTTAGCTTTTTATTTCCCTTCAGTCAGTGTGAAGTTAGTCTGACCTTCAGTCTCCCATTCTCTTTGCAGTGGTTCTGCCCTGTTTTCCACGTTATTGAGCTTCATTGTCTCCTTGCTTACTCCTCTTTATCTTCCCTGTTCTCTTGAGAAATTCTCCACTGCAGAGCCTCCTCCAACAAGGGCTGGGACAAACCCTGCACTGCTCAACTGGGGCACAGAGTTTATGGGTGGCCACAGGGTTGGGTCAAGCCCTCACTGCTGCAGCTATAGAATACTAATATATTAATACTAATATATGCCTTATGACTGTGTGCTAAGATAACAGGAGATGAGAACTGGATGCAAAAGGGCATTTCATCTCCAGCTGCACTCCAGCTTTGGAGAGTGATGGCAGAGTGGGATACTGTTTGCAATATCCCTGGTGGATTTAAGATAGTGAGTTTATTATAATTTTAAACATGTTTTAATTAACAAATTCTTTTGTAAGCCACCATCAGCAGTGGTTTCCATGGTTGCTGCTATCGGATATTGCAGAGCACAAAGTAGGGCTGCAGCAGCAGGGGGAGGCCACACACTGTGCTGATGGGGAAAGGGATCACGGCTGCCCAGCAGGACCCTGGCTGAAGGGGCAGAGTAGAGACTGGTTTTGTGGCCCTCTCCCCTTGGCAGGGATCACCTCCCAGGAAGGCATCAGGAGAATGGTGCCTCCTCCATCTACTCACTGCTAGTCCCATTGGGTCCTCCTGTAGCCCCATTGGCGTGAGATCAGATCTACACTTCCTGTGGGAGAACAGCCCCATTCAGTCCCGTTCCACACCCAAGGAATGTCCCCATGGCTCTTTCATACCAGAACTGGGTACAGGCTTTAATTTGTTCATCTCCGCCATTCAATCGAACAATCTACAGTAGGTCGACTTTCTGATGGGAACTAAAGGCGATTCTTTAATTAGATTTAAGAACGGCAACACTTGAAGTTAAATCACGCTTAGAAAGATGAAAATTGAAAAATGATAACTAATGGGATTTACAGATGATTTCCTTTAAAAGTAAAAAATTATTATTACACACATGTACCCCAAGGACCTTTCAATAGCTGTTAAAAATATCCCTCTTAACAGCAGACAATAAGAATATATCCACTTATATGGAAAGATGAACAACAAAGCTTCTGCTAAGATATTTTTTAATAAAAGTAAAGATTCCCAATTATAGACTAGAGCCTGCAGTCCCTTCCACCTCCTCCTTCATTTCAGATTCTGCATTTCTTTAGCAACTGAAAATGATGTCCCAGCTAGGTAATATTGGGGCCACATGTCTGGGCTCTGACCTAAGTGACATTGATGAGGTCGGCTGTAAAAAGGGACATTGAATCCTTGCTCAGTGACATGTAAGTAAAGTGAAAACAAGATTTCAAATATTTGTCCTAGTGCCAAGTAGTATTTCAGCCCAAATTTAAAACCATCTAAAGAATTTAGGACCTCAACACGTACTACAAAGAAGCCAGATATCATACTTTTAGGCAACCTTTTCATTGTTGGGGATTTCTTCAGCAGTGACAAAAATTGACAGAAATTACTGCTTATGGTTTAACTGTAGGGATAATGCTAATGTCAAGGTTTTTGCCCTGTAAACCCAAGCACTCTCTTTTGCATCACATTCATCTCTTCTGACACAGCCCCCAAGGCCAACCGACTTCAACAGGAGCGAATACAGACTTGGAATCTGCTTCACGGGAAAGATCCATTTGCTTAATTAAGTGTATAAAAATTGAACTTGTAAAGATATTCTCGCTGCAATCAAACACTGACCAGTGCACAAGGCTTTTCGTGCCATTTGTTTCCCATCTCTGGTTTCTGGAAGTCCGTTGCCACTGCAAGTGCTAAACCAGACAGTCAAACAAAGGTATCGAGTGCCACCATCTACATTGGTGACAGAACCTGCAAACACACCTACTTGAGTACGCTTTGCTGAACTTCAGGCCCTGTCCTTTTGCAGGTGACATGTGGAAACTGCAGGGGATGTGATGAATCAGGTAGGAATCCTTCACTAATTTACTTTATCAGCAATTTGAATAACATCTTTGTATATCTGTACAAAATACTATGTCTCTTACGGGGATCCTGAAGGTGTTCTGAAAGGAAGTCTCTTAAGTTTTCCTTCAAGTGCTCTTTGATAACAACATTTACTCTGAATTTTGTGGTCTTACTCGCACATTAAAGGAATTAGCAGTAAATCCAAAAAGACACAGAAACCTGTTCTGAATCCACAGACCAAAATGAAAACGAGGAGCATGTTTGGTGACATCAATAATGATATAATAAATATACTGGCACAAGACAGAAGAAGGACAATAGCTACTGTTTTTCACACAGATTATGTTAAAATGTGTCATACAGAACTGGTAAAGGAAAAAACCCATGATGACAACTTAGCATCTTTTACCTAGCAAGGCACAATTCTTGCACAATTCTTGAACCCAGAAGTCACTAGTACAGACCAGCTCTTCGGTGGCTCATCATATGCGGCAGGATGATTACTGCACTTGCAGGGGATGGGTGCCCTGCCCCTAAAACCAGTGGCAACCTTGGCAGAGAAGCCAAAACCTGCTTGTTTGAAGATGAAATCCTTGTCCTGTCAGTCTCTTTAGAGCATGACAAGCTAGCAGAAGCTGGCATGATTTCCCTGTCTCCTCGGCAGGGAAAGATACCAAAGTCCTGTTACTGCTCTCTGGCAGGTACCTTTTTCCAGTGCTACATTTATTTCCAAGGAGAAGCTATAAATTTGATATTGCAGTACTAGAACAAACAGTTTGTTCTGGATGGGTTTGCCAGGCAGGAAAGGTTGGGTGTTTCAGCAACTTGGTGTTCCTGGGTCAGCTGGTAGAGGGAAAACCACCGGCTTAGGAGCCACAAAACTCTGTCACAGCTTTTCCTTCACAGAGTGAAACACTTAAAAAAGGTCATGCTTGATTAGGTAAGGCAATATTTGACGACTCTGGAGAAGAGATTATTTGGAAGTTAGAATACATATAACCATTAGAGGTAGCGTTGTGGTATGTGATGTGATTTACAAACTGATTTCATGCCACTGCAACTACAGGCCCAGGAAGAATGCCTTGGTGGTTATTTGGCTATGAGAAAAGCTTATCCATTTACTCTCCTGAAAACCCAATAATCGGCTGTGTAGCAGGGGCTCTCTCAGGTGCATCCTCTTCATTCACAGACTCTGATAGGGATGCTCTCTCAGTACTTTCCATCCCAAATTATGAATGTTTTCAAATAAGAACAGCATTAAGAAGCTTTCTTGCTTTTCCTGGCAGCCTGCAGTGCAAAAGTATTGTAGAATAGACTCAGGACTTTATTCTACAATGGATAATAAATGACATTTAGTGGCATGATGGATACATCCTGGCTTTGCAGTATAGAGATGATCTCAGAATACAAGCCTTATTCCTTGTTTCCCTAATATGCTGCACACAGTGTTGTCAGCAGTCTGTCTTCAGAATTTTGATTAATAATGTTAACATGGTGTTCTAAATTGAGTTACTGTTCACATTTCTGATCATATTTATGCTAATAGTGGGGGTTTTTTTCTTTTTAAATTAAACTTTTATGAAAGCATTAGTTTGTGACCAGTAGGTTTACTTTCAGAGGCTTTTTTCTTTCAAAATGAAGGCAAGATTATTTGGATCAAGAATTACTTTCTTTCCTCTTTCACTGAGAAAATATCTTTTGGAGATTATTTTAAATCTTATCCTATTCTCCAGTTCACAAGTCCGTAGTGAGATTTTTCTTAGAACATACAAGTAAGTAGTCACTGAACTCTCCTGTTGACATGAGGTCAGAGGACACATGGATTCCCCAACCGGAATCCGGTGGTTTTTTTGCAATATGCTTCAAATGAAGCACTTCCAGACTAATGACACCTAATGACCCATCTGCATGCCTTGTAGGCAACATGTTCTCACTGAATGCCAAAGATGTGGGATTTGAAGACAGTAACTCTCAGCCTTCAGGAACAAACAGGGTTAAAGGCACAAGTCAAGACAGGAGTTCAATATGGAGACTAAAATAAGAAAACACTGAAAATGTGTTTGAGCTGGTCCTATCTCACATTAAGCATCAAAGAAGTCCTAACAAGACCACACTGGTAGTATCCACAGCCCCTGTTAAGCAAAGATCTGATTTCTTTCCAGCCCAAGAACTGAATCGTGACATCAGACTGCAGTCTTCGTAAGGCCACGGCGAGGGCAGGATTACTTTCTATGCTCACTAATTGCAGAAATTTGCTCTCCAGCTTCAGGCATCTGAAGGGCATGATTCACTGTGTCAGCAGGAAATGACGGGGCTGTGCAGCAGGAGGAAAGATGATGCAAAGTCTTGGAGTGAGAAGACTGAGAGCCATGGGGATGACTCGACCGTGAAGCTCTGGAACATCAAAGACAAGCCATGCTTTTATACATACAGACAGGAACAGGAAGTTCCACCCCTCACTAGCCAACACCAAAAACTGTCAAGTATCTTAGCTGCCTCACTGAGAAAAAAAGAGAAAAATGTATTTTGGAGCTGATTTTAATAGTAGTTTTGTAAATCCACAGGTTTTTTCTTCAGTCCTTAAGAACAGAACTTTTCTGGAGGGCTGCAGACCCAGGATGAACCTTGTGTGGAAAACACGACATTTTTCCTCAAACACATAAAAAAGAAAGAATGTACTTTCTTCTCCCACTGAGCAGCAACCAACCACTCAAATCTCTAAAAAAAACAATCTACAATTTTCCTCCAGATGAAGAGCACAGTGGCTTTTGATACATATGCACCTAACTGTGGCTTTCTGTGAGCACAATTAATATCTCTAATGCAGCTAACAAAAGCAAAGCTTTTTAAAGATATAGAGCTGAAAAAAGGGATCTAAGGCTGAGTGAGTGGAGAGAGGAACAAAACGCAAAAGCAGCTCCAACGCTTAAGGCAACCTACACGCACACCATCTATAGATGAGGCCCTTGCTATGAAATGCATTTATATGGATCATTATCTTCACATGATACCTAGGCATTCCAGAAGCATTCAAGTGACCACATTATGCACGGCTCAGCAAACTGCTTGCGTACGCATGTGGGTGGCTTTAAAGAATCCTGAAATTATGTCAGCGCCATGGGGAAACGGGGGGCTTCCCAAAGAAGGGGAGAAAGAATAGCAGAGAGTGCATGCAGAGGGCTGGGCCTGTCCTATCCATTGCGCTGGACCTAAAAAGCAAGACTTGCAGATGCAGTTAAAAACAGCATTTTAACTCAGTGGAGGACAGATGTCGAAAATATCAATCCTGCCCATATGCAGAGGATTTCATAACCACCTTTGCTGTGTGGCTCAGTTCATACAGGGAGAAGCTGGGAGAAGGCAGCAAGAAGAAAACAATTTTAAAAACTTTTGCGTAGGTGTAGGAAGGGGGAGACGGCTGTACAAGCAAATTGCTTTGAAAAATCGGCTGGTGATGGGTTAGGGTTGAAGCAGGAATTTCTGTGAGCTCTGCAGTGCAGCAAAATCTGGAAACCACAGCAGATCCCTGAAGAAAAAAAAGACAGGTGGACTTTACCAGAAGTTGCCCAGTTATGTCCCTGTGCAGCTTCCTCATGGAGCTCCCACCTGGCCCAAGAGCCAGCTGGAGCTCCTTGCCATTGCCAGGCACCATATGATGGTCAGACAGAAGGCATTTTGCCACTTTGGCTAATTAGGAAATCCTAGAACTAACCTCAAAAAGCACTCCCAACTCCCATCTTACCAACCTCTGCCTCCCCAGTGTTTTTAAACTCTACTTAATGGAAACCCTTTAGACAGGCTCCTACAGCCTGTGCCTGCATGGCACACATCTGGGGACAGGGACCGGCTCCGTGCTGTCACAGGGAACTGGTTCCTGCTTCCGGTTCATAAGGAAACACACTATACATTAATCTCCTTTTACAGTATCATATAAAACCCTAATTACAACCTCATGCCTCCACAACAAACCCATCACACATTTAATTCATGCACAAATGTCAGCCCTCAACAAATTTTTTAATGTGGTTGAGTTTGTAATTAAGGGTTTGCTTTGTTTGGCAAGTGAGGTATTAGGGTGTGACCATGGAGCCTAGGTCTGCTGCCATTTCCTCCAGGCTTTTCTCAGGTATAAGCAAAACCAGGAAAACTGACCAGATACATTAAGAAGATTATCTGCACAATCAGAGGTCTTTCAGACCTACTTCTGCAACAGAAAACCCTTTGTGAGCCCTGATCAATAGAAATAACCAGACAAGCACTTCATTTGAACACCTAGCATATATTCCAGTCCAGGTAACCATTAATCCATGTGCTTCTCTCTCTCTTTCTTTGTGCCATTTCAAAGATAGACAGACCTATCTTTCTTCCTTTTATATGTAGTTAAAAAAACCCCCAAAAACAATTAAGCAGGATCCTTGGTGGTAATGCTTAAAAGAGGTTTTTAAATTGGGTAAAAGGGACACACAGTACAGAGCTTACACCTGTTGGTCACCCAGCCAACAGCAGCCTTTCGTTATCCTAACACAGATCAGTCCTGAAAATAGGAACTTCAATATTATTCAGAATTCACAAGAGTCTTCTTCTGGGTTGGTAGTCACCTGTAGAGGTGCTCTTATCTCTCCAACAAGCCAACACGTGAACTTTGCTATTACCTAGTGATCTTTGCTGGGAACACAAGCAGAGCGGCATGAAAAATCCTTTAAGATCTCAAATGATGAGCACACCGTGTCCACCTAACAACACACAGCTAAACCAAAGACTCCAGACTGACTGCACTGTTATACCACATGAAAAACTCCCTATTCTTGATTCATCTTGCATGAACTACATTCCCTTGACTTCAGGATAGCAGACAGATTTTCAGGAATCAGCAGATAACAACAATTCTTCCAGTTGTAATGATGTTCCAAGCTTCAGAGTTCTGTGGTGGAAACTGGAGAGAAGAGTCTTACATCAGCATATGGAATAAATTCACTGATTAGGCAAGAAAAACATTACAAATAAAGTAGGACACACAGCACAGGTGATTTTTCACCTGTATGTAGCCATGGAACAACTTTTAAATGACAAAGTTATCACAGTAAGTGGTCCTCTGGAATATCCCACAGCAGAAACAAACAGGCTTTATGTCACACTCAAGCAGACTGACTGTGACCGTGACTCTTGGATAATCAGCCTCAGAGCTCTAACATGTGAGATGAACACTGGAGAAACATGCAACAGCACATGCTGCCCTTGTTAATCACAGGGGATTCCACCCTGTTGTATCCAAAGCACTGAGGATAAGGAGCCTTTGGAATGCTTATATGGAAAATATTAAATTATGAATAAAACACTTTGCCATCAGCAACGGCAGTGAAGGAGGCAATGTTATATGTCAGAATTTAAGACCGCAAAACCCAAGAAGTGAAAAAAAGCCTCATTTTCATAAACCAAATAATTGGATTAAACCAAATATGTAGTAAATATGTCTTTAATAGATTTTATCTCATGTAATCATGAGAACGACAGACAAGAATCTCTGATTTTTTGAAGTGACAGACTTATCACAGGCCCAATTTCAATGAGCCCACTGGAAAATAAATAGAGCAGGAACGTATAGAAAAAAACTATTAGTTTGAAAATGGTCTTTGTGGAAAATACATCAAGCAAGAAAGTGTATTTAAGATCGGGATATGAACCTAAGTTATTGCATGCACGTCTGGGTGCACGGGGAAAAGCTGGATGTGTGCTGTATTGCAGCACAGGTTCTGCACAGACAGCTGCACTCCTTCAAGCTGTATGGGAGATATTGGATAAAAGTCCAGTCAATGACTGTAAGGAGGGAAGAAGCAAAAGGGAAGCACAGGCAAATTTAATTAGGTTCCTACCCAGGCTTATGACATATATTACAGTAGAATTTATCGGCCAAACTGACCAAGGCTCCATTGTCCAGGAAATGGACTGAAAAAGTGCAATCCTGTATCTCAAAGGCCTTTAAAGTTAAGAGTTATTAGGTGAAAAGAACAGAGTAATAAAACAGTGGATGTGGTTATTTCTAGTCAATCAGCAGAGACAATGACAGTCCTCAGTCTGCTTATCTACAATCCATGTTGCACTTGCTACAGGACAAAGTAGCCAGAAATTCTGCATTGAATCTTTTGGGAAATGGTCACCAAAATCACAGAAATCTACCAAGACTGGAAGTTAGTTAAACCACCTCTTTCATTATTAGAATTATTCTGCGTCTATCATCTTCCACATGATTATAAATGTAGATGAAACAATCGTTACAAAAAAGCCAAATTTCTGGAACTGTTGTGATTTTTCCCTCAATAAAAAATTGCCTACAGTCACTGGGTCTTGATTAGGCGACACACACTTTTAGAGATTGCTTTCTTAGACTGTTGGGATTTAAGCCTGCCAGGACGTAAGCTCGAAGAATATTGTTGGCCTGTATGATTGAGGCCAACACAACCTTCAAGATCTAAAGCAGGGCTTAGCAAAGGCAGAGAAGGTCATTCTCCATATCTGGTATCAGCCTGGGAGCCAGAGCACCGGAACCAAGGATATACAGACAGTGGTGAAAACTGCCTCTCTCTAGATGCCCAGTACTTGGAATTGTTATCCTCAGAAAGCTACAACAGAATCAACAACATGGAGTCTACTGACCAGGAGAAAAAAGAAAGGATACCACAGTCTTGATGCTCTTTTACCACACACTCAGATTGCTGTACCCATTTGCCTCATAGGCCTTGCCAGTAACAAAGGTGGTCTTTTTCTTCTTCCTTGCCTCAGTAAACATTACTGGTAACTAATCAAAAAACATTTCTCGAGAAATCCTTTAATTCTGAATAGGTTAGCAGAAATCCATGGTTTTCTGTTGACACAAATGCATATTGTCAGTGCAGGAACCCTACTGAGCAGCAGCAAGGCTCACTGTCCACATCCCTAACACCGGAGAGAAGGGACACGTCACGCTTGCCAGAAATATATTGGTCTATGAGCATTATGCCACAGTGACAATTGAAAAAGCCATGATCAACACTCTCCCTAAAAATAAGGCAATTCAAAAATGTCACTTCTGTTGTCACAGTTGATGTCACTTAAGTGTCACTTGGAGTTAATATTAGACTAATCAAGACTATTATAGAGTACTTATAGTATTTAATAGCCTCTTGGATTCAACTTTTGATACAAAAATCTGCATATTCCTTGATGTTTTATGAATTTAAACCAGTTCAAAGCTCAACTCTGACAGAGCAAGGAGCACACAAGGTGTTGAGAAAAACCTCTACTGTTCAAGTAGAAAATGATGTGTCACTTTGCCAGCCACAGTGGACTCTTAGCAGTGACTCAACATGAACAGCTCTCTCACCACGCACTGAGCCCTTCCAGCCCCTCTGCTGGGGGCCACGGTCTCATGAAGGATCAGGCTCTGCTACTTCATTTCAGAGGTAGCAAAGGCTCACGGACAAAGCGATGCAGATGCATGGAAATGCTCAGGCACAGAGACACCTCCTTCACTCAATAGGTACCCCAGCTACTTGTTCAGCCACAGGACCACCTGGTTGCACGCTGCAGTCCCTGTCTATATTCCCACGCTGCCGTTCATCTGCCCCTGGGGATGAGGTTTGTCTGAAAACCTGCATGCTGCTGCTCTGGAGTCAGAAGAGGTACTTCAACACTCCCACTCATCTGCTGAGAAAGCAGAACTGGGCAGAAATTTTTCTTTGACATCTATTTTCTCCTTTCTTTAGTATGGAGGCTAATGAAGAGTTTCATGTACACATAATTGTCATGCACAGCAGTTTAATCTCCCCACGCGGTGTTTGTGGTCTAAACACAAAAAGAAGATCCCTTGATTCTCACGAAAATTAATTGTTGGGGCATAAAACAAGCAGGAGGGGGGACAGCAACGTTATTTCCTCAAGGAAGAAAACCATACCTTTGGGATAACAGGTGTCCGTGGGGGAAGGTCAGAGCAAACACAGCTAGTGTCAGGAAAGTGACTTTGCCTTTTAATCAAATGCAATTTAGTAAGTGCAGACATGAAAGGCAAGTTGGTACAAAGTCATGTTTTCTTAATTCCTTCAACCCCAAAAGGCAGTGCTCCCCTTCCCATTAGAGCATGAGGAACAGAGGCCTTGGAAGGAATGGACACCAGAGGCTCTACCCAAAGAGCTCTCCCCAACCCTTTCTCACACACAGCCCAGTGCTCATTTCTCCTGCAGAGGCAAAGGCTGTGCCCCACAGCCAGCCTGGATGTCCCTGCTCCCTCTCCTTCAGGACAGGCTGCTTACAACATGCCAATCACTTTCAAACTTTTTATGACCAACAAACAGGGATGAATTCACTATTTCACTGAGGAGAAAGAAAAAACCCACTACATTGGCTGGTTTTATTTCAAAAGGGATAGGTGTTTTGAATATTTGCAGCAGTCCTCAGGGAGACAAATGGGTTGTCCATGGATAAAGTGGACAAGGGTGTATGATACGAACATTTATCATGCGTACATTTATAAACTATGCGTGCTCTATAGCATTATTAATCGGTAGTTGTCTCCTATTCTGTACACCAATGCAGCCTCCCATCTTCCCAGGCACATTTGATAACTAATTTATCTCCTCCTGCAATCCAAATAATCTTATCCCTATGGAACAATCTGGGTGACGTAATTCAAATTCCCACGCGTGAAAACTCAAAAGGGGCGTTGGAAGCGCCGTCCTTGCGCATCCTTGGTACCACAGCCACTCTGCCACATGTACATACAGAAATAGATGTAAGACTGTGTATATCTGACTTGAGCAAAAGAGAAAGAAGAAGGGGGAAATTGTATCCTCAGAGAATCACTGCTGCTCTTCAGCTCTCACCACCAATGCTGCCTCTTTTTGTACCTGGTCCTGACGCTTAGGAGTATGAAGCCAGTCACAGTCCAGAGAACCAACAGCCCTGCTTTTGAGGTCACTCAATCAGAAGTCAGGAGACACAAAACATACAATTACAAAAAGTACAACAGACAGATTTGGGGATTTTCCCCATGCAAAAAATCTCACATGTATCATATACAGAAAAAAAGCATTCAGCGTGTTGTAAGTGCCCTTTTGTAATTATAACTTGCCACATTGTCACGATTTCTTACTCTGTATTTACTATTCTGTTTTGCTGCTGCAGAGTTTCCTCTATTGCAATCAGTGTGGGTGTCTGGAGTGTGAGCTGTTAAGATTTCTGCTCCTCCCCTCACATCAATATGCTGGCAGTTATCATAAGCAGCTAGAGTACAGATCCTGGTTAGAGATTTGCAAGATCTCACACAGAAACGTAAGAGTCACTAGAAGGGAGAATTATTTTTCACTTAAACAGAAAGTTTAAGGAACATGTACATATGATTTAATGTGAATAAATAAACAGAACAAAGAAAAGGTGCAAATTCTTTGTGGGTTTATAAGCCTTATGTAAGCAAGACAATGTAGTGAAGCATCCACTGAAACACAATTCTTAAAAATTAATTTAGAGGAGAACTCAATGGACTTGGAAAAAGCAATGAATGTGTGTTATGCAGAAGTGCTATACCCACCTAAAGTAAAGGAAAAAAATATTCCTCACATTTTGGATACATCCTTTCCCTCAACATGTAGACAAAAAGGAAAACCAAGATAATTTTAAAAGAACGAGATCTATATATTTATATATATTTTTATAGACTGGTCTATATCAACCCATAATTGACCTTGCTTTGTAGACAATCACTTACAAAAGGTTAACTTCTCAAGAAATTAAGAGGGCTCAGACAAAAATAGTGTTTTTTTTCATCAGAGGCCAAATCACAGCTTGTCATATAAAGCAGACCCGTATTACCTTCTACTTTGTTCCCTTCTCGTGGATGCCTCACAAAGCATTTCCATTTTACACAAGGGCGCACCCAAAGTTCAGATAAAGAGGAATCCTGCAATTGTTCTTCTTTATTTAGAAGGCATGAAACACATCAACACAAGATAAAAAATTCGATGTTCTTTAAGGAGAATTAAAGAGGAGCAACGCCTGCAGCTTATGTACTTTTGCGTGTATTTTAACTGCAAAATACCAGCACACAGGCATTCCTCAAGGAACTTGTGTGAATTTTATCAGTGGATCATTTCCAGTCCCTCCAACATTGCGTCTCTGCCGTCAGCAACTAATGAGTTAAAGATGATAAATACCATTAACAAAGGAAAGAGGATCTTTCCTTTGTTTCCCAAAGAATGCGGAAGCCTGAATTCTGGCAATGTATTTTTATATTCAGCTAAGTTCCCTAAGCGGGCAATTTTGCTTCTAGCTTTGTTTATTATTCTACCTTGAAAACATTATGCTTTGATTATCCAGACAGTAATCATACTATAAAAGTAATTAAAATTTTTATTTCCTATCACTGATTGTATCTGTATGTGTATTTTTCCCTTGTAGAAAAATAAGGGGAAAATGTACACTAAAACATACACCAACACCTCAAAATCCATATAGTCTGACTTCATTTCATGAAGGAGAGTTATATATAATCTCAATCATAATCAGTCATTAAATATTAAGCCACCAAACACGCATACGAACAGCATTTCAGATGTTAAATTTTCCACTGATTATCCAAAAGGGGCCCAAATAAACCGCTCATGCCACAAACAAAAAAAAAAATGGTTTCAGGTTTGTTGGTTTTCTGTATAAACTATAAAACACAAAGCTTGGCCCTACCATATCTCCTTATGCTAGTTAATGTTTGGGTCTTCAGTTAATTCTGAAGGGGTTGTTTTACAGAGCCTGGAGAAAAGGATTCATTGAGCACTAACAGCAATCATAGCTTCACACACCAATTTCACAAAGAAAGGTCTCAATGATATAAATAATGTATACATTCATAACAGAATTTACTGAACAGACTATAAGCTAGCAAAATATCAATAAAAACCATTGACTCAAGTATCTGATTAAAAACACAGAGCATTTTATTGTTCTTTTGAACATGTCAGTTATGAGCCTTATTGACCTTTTCTGTAATGAGGGGGCAAATGTTCTGTGTTATTCCGCAAACAAAATTACCAGAAGTAACAGACAGCAAATTTCCCCAAGAAAAATGGCTCTGTTTTTAAAAGTTATTTGCAAAAGTGTTCACATTTTAAAATTAAACACATTTAACTAGTAAAATCTGCACATTTCTATTTGAAGACTAAATGATATTAGCATTACACTGCAATTCTATGAGAAAGATAAGAAGAACAAACAATATATTAAAAAAAGACAACTGTCTGCAAGTATAGCCTGGACTAATAAAAGGGAAAAAACCTGAAGTGTTACAAAAAGTGCAGTTTCGCTTGTAAATCTTTTTCCCCCCCCTTCAAGTTTCACATACATTTTTTAAAAAGTTTAATTTCTACCTCTTAGCTTTGGATGCTATTAGAGAAAGAAAACATTTGAGGAATAAATGTTATAAATATTTATGCTTTTAAATTATGCCAGATAGTCAAGTTATTAACATGCCAGTTTAACACAGGTCTAGTCGAAACCACACGGTACCATTTTAAGTGAGGCACCTGCTCTGTCAGTGCACATACACAAGGACAGTGTCTCGGTACAGAAAAGAGAAGAATGCAGTACAGCAAGGGATAAGTCAGAGGCAAGTTGTACTTCAAGTTTTCAATGAATGTGGGGGAAGAGTAAGGTCCATCCATCCTACTCAGAAGGCTGTCTGCTGAAATCCCATAAACTGGCTTATGCAGCACTTCCAAAACCAACCTGCTCACACCTCTGTTGTTTCCTTCTACCTGATGTACCCTCATCTTGCTGAAAAACAGATGCAACCTGATTCTCAGCTGAAGGGTTTATGGTAGTGTATACAGCAGACATCATGCTTCCCTATATAATGTGGTGTTCCTGGCCGTCAGATACTGTTGGTCATTTGCATATATAGTAATGGCAGAATAAAAACAGCAGAGAAGTAACTGCTCTGTCTCTTTCTTTCCAAGGAGTTACACTACCTTTCTGCACATTTCTAAACTTTTAACTGGAATAATGCAGAGGGTGGAAGCAGCTGAAAAGGATCTGGACCTCATACCAGGATTTTTTCCCCTGCATGTCTTTGACAAGCTAGCAGAGCACATACCTCTACATTTAAATACAAATAGGAAGACTACATTGCAAAGGAGGTGCACACAAGGACAGATGTTCACATCTTGTACTGGACTGGAGGCAACCCTAATCCTGCATGATAGGAATACATCTGATACAGAACCATTCATAAAGACCTTTTGCCATACACTGTGACCACTAATATTTTATCACTGCTTTTGCAGAGTAATCTGCAATTAAAAAGGTAGCATAAAGAAAGAAATATTTTAAAGTCCTTCTGGTATAACCCACCCCCTGAGTTAAATGCTGACAGCTAGAGAAAGAACACGCAGCGCTATCTATTCAGAGGCAGCACCGTGAATACATTCAATTAAAACTGCGAAGCATAATCTTGAAAAAGGGGATACAGCAACTACATTTCCTACCAGGAGCCAGACCGCACCTCAAGTGATACACTACATGCTCTTGCAAGGTGGAATATTTCTTCCTTCCCATGACAGAAAATAAAAGAAAAAAATCTTGCAGAGGAGGAAGCACTTACCTTAATTTCTTTTGGGGTGGGGAATCAACAAAAGAGCCCGTCTCCAGCACCTCGAACAGCAAATGCATCTGAGGAGACGCCGGCGACAGCGAGCGGAGCCGTGAGGCAGCACCGAGGCAGGGGCAACTGTGGCCGTGCCCCCGTTCCCGGCAGCAGGCATGACAATGCGCGAACACCCCCTCCACGGCACAGCAGGCAACTGTAGCCAGGAGACAGAGGTGCTTAAATTAGAAAACCGCTGCCAGAGGAAATAAACGGGAACCACAGCGACCCCCTCGACCCCAGCAGCTATCAAATCCGGGAAGATATAGTGCACATCTGTTTTACGAGGCCCCCAGGGAGCTCCTACTCCAGCTACTTACCCTGTCTGCATTATTAATAGATGTTAATGGTGCCATTATATCGAAAAGAAGCCTCTTCCTCTTCATAATATGGAAATTCCAAAATTCCAAGTTAGGTTTGTTTGTGGTTTTGTAATTAAAAAAGGAAGCAAAAAACCCTGCATACCATGAGGCAGCAAACAGCTTCTTGGTCCTGCAAACTGCAGAGCTGCACCCTCTCCCTTCACCCTGCCTTCCCCAGTCATCCTCAATATACTGATTTGGTAGACAAAATCGATACAAAGCAGCAAACAACTGCAATAAAGCGAACAGGCAGACAAAGACTTCCTGCCATAAGGCAACTCCTGAATACACAATTTTCTTTTTAATAAGGTTCTGAAATTTTTCAGCTAAAGCACATACATATATTCCAATGAAAATGATGCAGTATAAAGAACAGCATAATCCCACAAAGTTCCTATTTTTCTTACCCAAATACATAGTTTATTTCTTCAGCAGGAGTTATCTGTCACCTGAAAAAGTGTTATTTAGACTGACTCGATGATAAAGCACCTTCTGTCAAGCCTTTGATTTAGTTGATGAATAAAGGAATGTGATCCTAAAGTATCCCTAGGCTGTGTTTTTGTTAATGCCTGGATTTCCTCTGGGTCCATTCATCCTCAAGGTAGGTGTACTGCAGTCATGCACCAAAGTGTCAAAAGACCTTCCACAAAAGATATTGACCTATTTTAATCTGATCCATGTATAAATGCAATGGAGCTACCACTGGGAATAAAGTGAACCAAAGATGTATTTTTAACCCTTTTATAGCACAGTTCGCAAGAGGAGCAAATGCGCGTCAGTAACAAACATACCCTCAAAGACTGTAGGAGAATGCAGTTTGCTTTAACTGGATCTCTTCCACTGATGTTAAGAGTCATGTGAAATGCTACCGCTTTGCAGACAGCCAGGCACATCTCTGCACTTTAGCATCGCTATCCAATAATTTTGACCAGCTTTAAAAAAAAAAAAAAAGAAAATAAAAATCCAGAAATGCCAAAACGGTAGCTGACTTACCCAAGTCAGCTTTTACTCTGCTACACAAAATACCAATTTAAACTCAAATATAAAAACACCTCAACGCCTCAAACTGCAGAGGAAAAGAAAAAGCCATCCTTAAGGATGGAAATACCCCAGCATTAATTGCACGATGAAATTTTTGCATGTGTGGGGGTAGGCTGGGGAGAGCGAACGTGTCAAGAATCACCTTCTTGTGCTGCAGATGCATGCTGCAGCTGTTTGCTGGCTTTCCACAAATGAATGAAAAGTGCCGCTAATTCTTCCAAGACAAATGTAACCGATTGGCTTTGTTGACTGCTTGCCTCTGTGGCTTTTGAGACCACGCAAGTACGCTGCAGACGCAAAATCACAGGGTCTGGCTGTATTAACTGAATTACAGACAGCGCTGATGTGATCATCTTCATCTCTCTCTCGCGCTCTCTAATTATTTATCCAGATCAAGCCTGACTGCTGGAAAATTAGCTCTCTACAGGAGGTAACCGAGCTGAAAGGTTCTTTTTACCAAGAAATGATGGGCTGGCCTCTAGCAGTACATATGCCAGTGTGCAGTTGTAAGGAAATGTCACAAGATGTAAATTTGCAAGTAGATTTCTCATCCTCCCAGAAAAAGAAATAAGACATTTTTAGAAGATATAAATATATATATATATATATATATAAAATTTCTACAGGCACACAAAATAAGTAACTGCCCAAATTCCTGACCCTGAATTCCTTAGAAGAATTTATTTAAAATGGAAAGAGAGATGTATATTGGTCACATCTTCTTTTCATCGCTTCGCACAGTCAGTCCTGCTTGCCTGTCTATGAACAAGTTCATAGTATTTCACTTGCACAAGATTTTCACTTCTTGCCAGCAACTGCAATGAGACCAAGTTTTAGTTCTGATGCTTAGGGGAAGAAAAGACAGCAGCATTTTAGTCACTGGATCAAACCAATGCACAGCAGAATGAATAAAGCATAAAAAACCAGAATAATAGAATTTTTTTAAGCTCAAGATACTGTTTTAGCCTGTAGCAATCTAAAAGCAACCGTGAAGGTAATTTTTTTTTAGTTAAATAAATGGAAAATAAAAAGTGTTAAACCTGTGAGACAAACAAGGGTGGTTTAAAAGGAATAGCTTTGAAATTATTTTCCAATTAGCGAGACTGTCATTACAAGTCAATTTGCTGTACTGCACATGTATATGGATGTACACATTTTTAATACACTTTAATGCACTCTTTGGTCCAATTCTAGTCACATGTAGGCCAGTATAAATTTTAGTGCTAGACAGATTTAACTTACCACTTGAAGCATTAAACACACAGAACATTGACATTAAAACAATGCAGCAGTATGAAACAAATATGCTGATTTTGATACCTACAACCTTCGGAAGTTAATTGTTTGAAAAGCAAAAAAAGAAGCAGATTCCAGGCTGAATCCCTCTGCTTGCTGCACTTGCAGCAGTTTCAGCATGTCAAGCCTTCCTCGATCTTTTAATTGCATTGGGTGTTATGCATGCCAGGGAAGGGTGAGAATAGTTGTCAACCCACCTGACTGCAGAACAAAGAGCATTTTTTCTTCCAGCATTTGTTACTGATGCTTGAGCCACACCCTGTGTCCTTACAGAACACGCTCTTTCTCACATTTTCCTTTTTCCTACCCACGCAGAGAGACGATTTCTTCCCAATAATAAAATAATAGCCATTCTCTAGAATTACTACATTGGGTTTCACCATTTTTTGAATCCCCTGCGGGTTGACTTTTAAGGGACCGAGGGGGACTGTGGGTGCTGCAGCGTTTTCCACAGTGTAGGGAGTCTCTGAGCTGGGATGCCTCAGCTGGATGCCTCAGCATCCCACAACCTGGCTCCCCTAGCCCTGCTTGGGATGACGCTGGTGGATGAGGGGCCTCACCCTGCTCACCCAGTCACAGGAGTAGGAGGGCACAGCCTCCAGAGCATTTGAGGGCAGAATAATAAAAAAAACCCCCAAACAACCCAACAAAAAACCCCAAAACCCAATGCTAAAACAAGAGGGAAACCCCTTGCCTGGCCCCCCTACCCACCAGCCCCAGGCACCTGCCTGTGGGGTCAAAACACTCTGGGTGGCATTAACCCCTAATAGCTATTTGCCAAACCATGTGCTCCCTATCACACCCCCTCAAATCCTCCAACAGCTGGCAGTTTGCAAGGTTGAACTCCTCCTGCTCTGCACAAAGACCCTTCTGCCTTTCCTTTTTTTTGCCTATATTCCCATCAGCACTACAAATCACACACACACTGGTCTCTCCAGAACCAGATACAAGAACAAAACCCCTTGCAGGCTGGCTACACAATACATAGAAACCTGCCATGTTTTTTGCAGATTTGTATAAACAGGCATATTCCTGACTGGATCTATTTATAAAATGCCCAAGCAATGTAAAGCTAGATGCAGACAATGCATAAACTGGTACCTGCAAAGCAACTAACATCCCTTTTCCTGCCTGTCAGAAAAAATCTCCTCCATCAGCTAAATTATCTATTCCAAAAAGTCTGGAGGCAGTCAAACACCACAGCTTCTAACATTGCCCCCACCAACCATTTCATGAGGTGTAGCAATAACTTGGCTGTGGTTTTGGTGGCTCCATACCAGTGGGTAAGTCCTAAGCATCTTTAGAGTCAACAAGGCAGCCTTGTCCCTCTGAATTTCCTGATGCATCAAAGTTACACTTTCTGACCTAATAAAAGTAGCAGGAATGGTAGCTTTCACCAAGTTTCAGGGCAGGTGGAGTTAAGGAATGGTACAATTTAGCCTGGATTATCTTTGCAAGCAGGAGTAGAGGGATTACTTTTTTTTTCTGTTTCCCTGACAGAGCACATGCATCCAATGTGCTTCCCAATCCTAGCCCAGCTGGCCAAAACAGCTTAAGAACGAGCAATGCTATGGCCTCTGTGAGGTTTGGTCTAGGACTTTTTTTTGTTTGTTTTAAAAAGAGCTTTTGTTCAGCTGTTCCTTGGTATTTGATATGTTATCATCCACCAGGCATGCACCACTGAAGGGAAGCCGCGGTGCTCTTGGGCTGTGGCTGAATTCTGCGTCAAACAGAAAACCGTTTGACGCAGAATCAAAGAAACTGTTGCCACTTTAACATTCGAGATGCAGAAAAATAAAACCCTTTTAACTTCTGATCACATGATTCTTGAATAACCAGCAAAGCCAGCTTTAAAAAAAAAATTAAAAAAAAAAAATCTGTATATCCCTGGACACTTTAGACTGCCAACTGCTGAAGGTTCTTGTTACTATTTTGAAATAGGGTGTGGGTGGAGGTACCTACTAAAGCTTTCTACTGCTGCTGCCACCATTGCTGCTAATGGGGTAGGTGTTTCCAGAAATCCCTGCTCCTAAGGAGAAGCCTGAACTTGCATCTGCGCCTCTGCTGGGGCACATTGAAGACAGGATTTTCTTGCACCATCTGTTATTTGCATCACCGCTGCATGGGGATGCCAGCCTGTGACAGCACCCAGACCTGCTGCAGGCACAGCAGCAGCCAGGGAAGAACAAGGTGAGCCATGAAGGGAAGTCACCAAGACTGGGATGGCCACTGAGAAACAGGCAGGCAGCAGAGTATGTGACACTGATATGACTGGGCAGGATCTGACAGTTGCCATGAAAAACCCCACACTTTCCACGAGATAGCAGATTAGTGGCTTTTAAAGCACCTTGCTGGTGAAGGCATCACAGTATGGGAGTATGGGAGGAGGGACTCACACCCCCAACTCCACAGGCTTACTCCACTGTGAGTTGCCACACTTTTCAGTTGAGCCTCACAAGGATTTATACGCACTGGACACACATGGCACAAACTCAGCAGCTTCTCTCCCCCAACTGGTGGCAGTGACCAGAGGTCCTGCCTGTATCTCTGGGGCAGTACAGCTACCAGACAGCAGCAGACCTTTCCCGATGCACTTGTCTGTGCAGCACACTGCACCCTGCTAGATGCCCATTTGCACTCAGATGGAAGTGTTTGCTGAATTTTTGTGGAGCCTTCAACTTGTTTTCCTGACACTGTTGGATTGTCTTTTAAACTCATCAACCCTGCTCAAGACTTAGGCAAATGGGCTTTACACAATCACTTTTATGTCGCTGAAAACATATCTGAAGGAAAGGCAGGAGGTCTCCAGAGTACTGACACTGCATGAATAGATAAAAAGCCCTAAAATAAAAAGCAGTACAGAGCAGCACAGCTCTCAGTATAAACAGGTATGTGAATACTCAGCACCTTTCTTAGAGATGCTGATGTTGAACCTGGGCAGTTTATCCACTTTTCAGCAAAGTAGCTGTACCTGCTGAAAACAAAAGAAGAAAACCAGCAGATTTTAGTGGGAATAGAACTGAACTAGCAAGCACCAGGACTTGTTAGTTTTTAGAGTACAAGTGTGCTGATAATCCCATTACCATTCAACCTTTGCACCCCTCAAACACGCTATTTGTTGCCCAGCTGGACACCAGCCTCCTGGCACATGGACAGCAAGAAGATGCTCCCAGGTTCCCTGTACCTGGTGCACCTAGAAGTCCTGGTGAGTCCCCTGCAGCGCCTGGGTGATCCACCAGTTCCCTTTTCTGACATATGCTGCATCTTCCCTCCCAGAAAACTCACCTCCCACAGGCTTTCCCTGGAAGGAATCTTAATCCTTCTGACCTTTCTGAATACAACTCCTTCCGTTCTTTATTTTCTTAAATAATCCCTATCTCTGGTTGTGGTCAGGCACACTTATTTTTTCCACTTTCCATTCTTCCCGCAAATTTCAACCCTCTGTGTGAGTGTAAAGTTGTTGCTGTAGGTCTTTGGGAGTCTACCTCTCTTCCAACCTCCTTTACTTCCTCTGAAATCACTTTCCTACTTAAAAAAGCCTGCAAGCTGTTTCTCGACCATACCCAATCCTCCCATCACTTTGTCAGGAGCGCTGGACTGTCTTTTACAGTCAGAGACAGTGATGATAAATGACAGCCTCCATAATCCAGCAAGTGCTGCTGTCCAGGGGCAAAAGTCACAGGCAGATGTGGAGCCTGCCCACTGAGAACACTGCAGAGGGAAGAGGGCACATCACTCACAGCAGTAAATCCCATCCATGCTCCAGCTGCTCAGCTCCAAGCAGTATCAAAGCCCCCTTTGCAGGCTACAGAGCACACAGTGCTTTTGAGTCTTCTCTTGCCAGCAGACTTCATTTTCACTTAAAACACTAAATGAGGAAAAAGGCATCTTCCATTCTCCAAAAGAAGGCTGCATGCAGCCCTGTACACTCCCCATTTCAGTAGCTCTGATATTGACAGCCAGCTGGATAATGCATTCAAGCACTCTGGGGATCAAACCCTTTATCCAGGAAATCTGTCTCTGTTTGCTGAAGGAGCCCCTGGTGAACAGGTTTTGAGGAGTGGAGATTCAAACCATGCTTCCCACCTCACTCCTAACTAAAGTGGGTTAGGAAGCAGGAGTGCCAGCCAGAAGCAGATTGCACTTCTTCCCAAAGAATCACAAACAACTTTACAAATATTAGACCTCACAGCTCGCTTGGAAGAAGTCAATAAACATCATTTCTACCACCTTACCCAAGTTTTGCTGAAAAAGCAATGCTAGAGGGAAGCTTATCTATGTGTCCAAGGTCAGGCTTGGCATCTGTGACAGATTGAGCTGTTTTAAGTCCCTGTACATCCAGCCTTCAATCCTAGAATCAGACACCACACAGTGCCTCTAACTTTTAAAGAGGAAGCATTGAAAGAAAAGAAAAAACTTTTACAGCCTAGCTGAAAACCCACTGGAAGACCTGATGAGTGTCTACTTCTGAAATCAGCTGCAACACCATCCTCCCCTTTGGGAGCAAGCTTTGCCCTGCCAGTACCAGTTCCAAGTTCCTCAGGCTGTGCCCATCCTCAATGGCTCTCAGAACCAGTAACATACCAGACTGGGGTGGGGGCAAAGCAGGGCATAACTCGCACTAGGAGTGCCAGGGGTTTGTCCAGTCTTCTGTCTGGTCCTTCCTTGGCTCCCTTGGACCTGTGCATCAGCCAAGAGCAGAGATTTAAAGGTACAGCCACCAGCATCTTCACCAATACCATAGCTATCACAGCATGCCAAAAGTGTTCGGCTGGCTTCCAGTGAACCTGCAAGCCCTCAATAGTGACTGGAAGCAGAGCTAGTGCCGAAGCACTGGTACCTGCTCTGGCAAATGAGGCTGATGATCGCCTTTGAGCGGCTGCATGACACGTGTGGCATCAGTCACTGAGTACTAGATTTTTCTTTCTTTAGGCTAGACTAACTGTGTTCTGGTAAGCTGGCTAACTCTGAATTGGAAAGCAGGTGGTAAGAGAGTCTTTTCTGGTGCAGACCCTCCTCTCTCGGGAAGACAGAGTGCCAGGGGAAGGGGATGCACAGCCACAACGTGGCTGCCAGCGGGGAACGCCTCGGCTCAACTGTGGTCAATAGCACCATTCCCCCGGCAGTGCTTTTGGTCTCTGCCTAGCTAATATTTGCTTTAAGAGGTCTTGATGAGTCAAGCTGCTCAGGATGAAAGTCCACAGCCTGCTGGCAGTGTGAGTGAGAGCACGGAGCCTGTACTAACAGAGGATGCCAGGAGTGCAAGGTGCACCTCAGCTGAGTTAATGGGACCACGAGCCAGCAGCGATGACTTGGGGCAGAGCTCTCTGCTGTAAGCCCAGCCAAGAAAAATGAAGGCAGCCATTTTCCTGCAGTGGCCTTCAAAACTGTCCATGGCGTTGTTGCCTTGATAGTTAACCAAAATGATAATTTACAACCTTTTTTTTTTTTCCAGTTGTAGTCTAAATCTAAACTAGATCTGTTTTCAGAAGCATTCTAATTTAAGCTCACACTTTAGTAAATCCTTAAAATTAACAATTTCTTATCTGTCAGCCTCCAAGACAAACACAGATTTTCAGAAGAACTAAGAGCAGGCAAAAACTCAGCCAAACCTATTCATCCCCAGGTGAGGTCCACAGGGGGAAGCGTGACCCGTCAGCATGCCAAGGAACTGGAGCCCAGCTTTGCAACTTCTGGCACATAAAGCCTGCATCTTCCTTCAGGACTTAAATCCTTCATGTAAGGAAGACAGAAATTAAATCTATTCAGCAGGGAAAGCAGGCTTTCACAAAGAGAAAAACCACAGTTTTTCCTCATCTCTACCTTCCTTGTTCAGGTTTATCCCTTTTATGCATAAAGAAAAATTAAATTTCAAATTTGCAAGAATTAATAGCTGCACTACAGAGGGCCACAATTACTACAGAGGATGAACAGCATGAGTCTACAAGAGCAACTGTGGCTTTATATCAGCTAAAGCAGTCACCATTTATTTTTTTAATCTTGAAATTGATGAGTTTGCTTTTAAAGTTTAAAAATATTAAAATGGGATCAGGCCCTTCAGTGGAAATAAAACAACAAAATTCAAGTCTCTTGATTTGTTAGAAAGGCCAAACTTCTTTCAAAACACTCCTAATTTTAATTTGTTCATACGCAAGACAAACGTTTAAGAAGAAAAAAAGAACAGTCTCCTAGCTATTTTTCCACCCAGTAAGAACCGCTGGGCAAACAAACTCGTATTCATTGTTTACCTTGGGGCAGGACCCCGACTCTTTAACCAGGTTAAGGGCTCTATTGTGTTAATCTTTACATTAGTCTAGTGCAACCTGCCTCATAATTAAACAAAGTAATGTGAGTCCCTCTTTAGTAAGGGGGCTGGGACAAACGACACCAACCCCCTCCTCCCTACGCGCACGCTGTGGTATGATCTGCCACCTCCTATAAATGCTGCCATTTGTCTTTTCTTTAGATGCATTGCAGGAGTATTTCCATATAAGCCTTATTATAATAAAAACGACAGTGTGACAAACAGCTTTGAAAATAGGTCTGCTGCTCCAACAAAGCACAGACACAACACACTGATTTGCAGAAATACCCTGTAAAATTCAGAAGTGCTACTAGTTGATTTGAAATCCAGTAAATTTAGGTGGTTGCTTTATTTTCTTCATCATGATACCTATTTCCTTAGGCAAAGATGAAGAAGTAGAACATGTGCTCTATGCCTGCAACTGTTCCCCCAATCCCTTCCTTCTCCTCCCCTCCAATTTACATTGATTACAGGTTTCAAAGTCTTAGAGATTCATTTTTAAGTTCTATTTAAAATGCTGATTTTTACTTGTTTTCTATTCATCTAGATCAATAATGCTCAGATGATAAATATGTACCATTTACCATTTATACTTTTTCATCTTACTGAATGTCCTACAGCAAGCCTAAGAAACATCAGTTCCTGGATAGCACTTATATTTCCCCTCTTTAGCCTATTCCCTGTTTTATCTATGACACGATACATAAGCCTGAGCGTTTTCTATTAACGCAGACACCCGTTATAACATTCAGACATTAAGTGCAGCAGAAAGGAACTGCATCTTAAAACGTTCACTGCTCATTAAAAAGTTTGTCTAATTTTATGATGACAGTTCAGCGCATACATTATTCTCTGCGAAACAGTGCCCCAGTGTTAAGACATCACCACATCAGTTTTCTATTCAGTCTTCACCGAGAGATGAGAAGCCACCATTTTCTTTTTGATACATGCAAATTAAATGGTTTGTCTCTACAGAAAGTGTAAACCACAGAGAATTCTGCATTTCAGTGGTGATACTGTCACCTAGCATTAAAAACAAGTATTAATTTGTAAATGAATCTCCTCAATCGTGTTCAAAGGAAGTAATTAAGCATTTAATATACTAACAAACCAGCACAAATATTAGTTCTGTTTCCAAGGTATCTCACAACCATATAAAATTCCCCTCACGCTAATGATCTGCATCAGAACAGACTCTTGTACACCATTTTCAATAGATGCTTACCAGAGTCTTGCACAAGCTATACAATTCATACTGTTTCAAATTTAGCAACACATAAATAGCTGCTTACACATATCTGGGACTATTAGACTTGATTTTACATTCTAGAGCATTAAAAAAACAACAGCGTATTGCCAGTATCCTGCTTACAAAATGCTACAAATTCTTTAATAGTCATGCAGTATTTTCAGCATTTAAGAAAAAAGCTCAAAATCATTTTTCTAGCAAGAGCATTTAGGAATGCCTTACCTCATTAAAATAAAGTTTTAAACAATGTCTACATTTAACTTACATAATGCACTGGGTTTGCTGTAATTATCTAGTAATTCCAACTATTCAGTAATACAGGAGACTTAAAGCACAGCTTAGGAACAGGAAGATTTGCGTTTTCCAGCAACCTTGTGAAACTCTGGTGAAGTTAATTCATTGCACTGACAAGAAAAGAAACCTCAAAAACAGTCAGGCAAAGTAGTTCAGCAGCTGTATACAGGGCTTTTCTTTCGCTCAAGGCTTTAATAATTTCAACAGGCACAATTTCACAAATCATCTTTCAAACTCTGGATAGCCATGCTGCGATAAGAACCAAAGCTGCAAGAGTCATGGCTCTCCAGTAATGCACAAAAATCCCGATATACAGAGTGGCAACTGAGAGATACATTCATTAACTTTGTTTTCCTGGCTTTGAAAAGGTCAAGTGGGATGCTGATTGCCAGTCAACCACTTTGTTTCGGGCATTTTTATTAGACAAAAGGCTTACAGTTAGCACTGCATTGTGCCCCACCCAGCTGGCTGAGAATTGTCATCTTCTCACTCCATTAGGCTGTAGGGCTGTATCACAATTTCCTAATTAAGCATTCCCTCCGATACATGTGTCTACCTTATAAACATACTGTTCTTTCCCTCCCCTCCTAAATAATCTTTTGGCAGGTCAGACACGAGGAGAAAAAAAAAAAACAAACCCAGGAATGAAACAATGAAGGAACAGGATAGTACTGACCTTTTCTTGTAATAATGTCTTGCATCTCTCCCTCCCTTACTGGTTTCTTAAACTAGGAAACCAGTTCTTTAAAAATTAATTACCAGAAGGAAAAAACCCAACCCTTCTTCAGAGCACCCACTCCTCCCCAAAACCAGGCAAGCCTATATTGGTCAATTTTTATTCTAAATATATTTCCAGAACGAGGATTTTTCCACGCACACATCCTGCATCAACCTCACTCTATCTGCATAGGACATATAAAATGTAATGGGTAAAATACGATGAAGTAAGTAGTACTCTTTTCTCTCCTTTCACCACACATATGTATTGACAACATGCAAATGCAAGGATGTGAAAAGAATGCTAAAACTTTATACTTATGAAATCCAAGTTACAAGGTTTTCAATAAACACATGAATTTGACCATTCATAAGAACAGTAAATGACAAGTTTATCATGAAAGAATGTCATATTTACTTAACCCCTATTTACGTGATTTGAGGTGGCCATACCTTATCACGAAATACCAAGTACACACTGTGAGAGAATATTGACGACACTGCTAGAGTACAGAAAACATTTTCTGTTTTCAAAACAATTTAAAGTAATACAACATTCTCCCAGGTCTCTCTATATACACTCGGTTCAACTAAACCCCTCACCTATATTTTAAAATGCAAGCCTGACTAAGGCTGGCCAACAGCAATATTATGCTAATAAAAGTCAAAATGGGGCATCTCTTAGCTTGATGGATTAAAGGGAAAATAGGTAGGACACAGTTTTCATGAGAAGGCCCAATTCTTCCCTTCCTTCTGTTTCTAAAACTGATCTTACGAGCACCCATTATTTCTCCTCTCCACAGCATCTTTTTAAAACCCCTCTTACATCTCCAGACAGCCATCATGCCTATATGCAGTGACAAGAGTTTTCAGAAATGTGGACTTCTTTTCAAGGTAAAATGCAGGCATATTGAGAAGCAACCTTACTTGCCCTAGTATTTCCCAGAACATATTCAACAAAATCCTATTAACCCACAATTACTTAACCTGTGGTGAAATGTGGCAAACTCTTCCCTTCTGAACGCGTATCTAAGACAGTTTTTGCTCTTATTACATTAAAAACATCATTTCCACATTAAATAAGTTGAATTCGTTACCATACCTTAATTTTCCTTTGTAGTTTTCATCTGTTGCTTTACTGTTGAGTGGTATTAATGGAATCCTTGAGGTACCTACCTTCCAACATTTTAATGGCTCAAGCAAGGCCATAATATTTTCACAAATTATTTGAAATATATGTCATTCTTTAACAGGGGATAGGTGCTGATAATGCAAGCACTGGAAACACAGGTGAATTCTTTCCTAGTTACTATTTTTTTTTTTTTTTTGGTATCAAAAGCAGAGCCTTTCAGATATTACCCATGATGCCCCAGAACCAAAAACATCTGCAATATGCTACGTTCACTGTTTGTCGCAATCAACCCACCTATTTAAAGCAGGGGGAAGAAACCACTAATCTACCAAAATACACACACACAGAGACACAAAATTCATGGAAAGACCTCTTGTACTTACGTGTTGCACTGAGCCGCATGCAGGAAGGTAGCTGTGTCAGTGCCAGCCATGTTGAAGACCTGCAAGACCCAGGTATTTGTGAAGATGTTATTTGTTGGCTTTGTGACTTTCAACTGAAAAACAACCCCCGCTTCCCCAGAGCCACCTACAATTTTGCTAATGATGTTCTAATTTTAAACGTTGTGTGTGAGAGACAGGGTAAGGAGAAATGTTCTAGGTATTTTAACCTCTTAATGCTGCAGCTGTAATGCAAGAATGTTTAAGAAACACCTGGAATGCTCCTTCATGGGTAACTATTTCTTTCCCGCTGAAGAAGAAAGGGGGGGGGAAAAAAGGCAAGTCCTTAAGCCATGTAGTTCACACCTTCAGAGGTAGCGACCCTGCTTGGTTAGGACAAATGGTAGGACATGCAAGGTGATGATTGAAATCAAGGTCTCCTTCTCAAACACTTTTTTCCCTTTTCTCCGTCCAAGTAGGTCACCCCTCTCAGCTGATTTTGTGTAATTGGTCTAGTTTGTTAAAAAGAGAAAAGAACCCGTCCTGCAGCATATGCTACCAGGAGAGCTAGTGCCCTGCTGCAGAGGGAGAGGGCTTGCTAAAAGGGAGCATCACCAGCTGTGGCCGTTTTAGACTTCTTTCAGGATGTAGCAACCTGGATTTCTCAAAACCTCTTCAGTAGAAGCAGCACAGCAAAGGCGTTTCCTGGTGGCTCCCTGCTAATAACTGCACCGAGCTACAGCCTGGTCACCAAACCACGACTGCACGAGGGCAGCCGAGCTCTCCTCATCCCAAACACGCAGCGCTCAAGCTTTACCTTGGCATCCCCCCTCCCGGGTGACAGCAAGATGTGCTGTGTCGGTGCGGAAGCCTGATTGCTCATTCCCCTCGCGCAGTCCCTAGAAGAGGTGGGTGCTCTGGGGCGCTCCCTTGCCCGGGGAACAGGCGGCACCGCTGTTCTGGAACCTTCCTGCGCATGCTAGCCCAGTGCCTGCATCCCAAAATCTGACTGGCAAAAGCGCGCTCCTGGAGAGCGGCTGCTCCTCCCGACACACCAGCAATCAGAAGAGGGCTTTTTCACATACTGTATTTCCCAACGAAACCTTAAAGTAATTAATTGTGCTTTTGCTTGCTCCTCGTGAGCTACGTAGTGGCTAGAATGTGATGGCCGCTAAGTTTGGAGGGATTTTAACTAAAAAAACCCACAAAACCCAAAACCCAACTGAGACCAGAAACACACACCCCAACAACGGAGGTGCAGCAGTGCCCTTTTCCCTGCAGCTGCTCTCAGGGACGCAGGTCCTGCCACCCCTCTCCGTACAGCCCCGACTGCGCCGTGCCCGGAGCAGCCTCTGCATCGCCCCGCACCGCACGGCAGCTGCCCGAGGCAGGGCCACGCGCGGCTCCTCCGCGCCAGCCCGCGCAGCGGTGCGCGAAGGGCAGGTGGCCAAGGCGAGCCCCCCACGCGAACATCCTCACCGGGCGGCGGCGGCGCGGCAGCCCGGCCCCCGGGATCGGGGCTTTGTCCGTACCACTTCCCATCCTAAGGAGTTCTAGAAACTTTCCGGGAAGCGCCCGGGGCGTGCAGGGGCTCTGCCCCAGGGCTGCCGTAGTGCAGGTGCCCGGCCCCGGCCGAGCATCCGCCCGCACCGGCACCGCGACCCCCGGGCGGGCAGGACGAGACGAGACGCTCCCCTCCTCATCCCGGCCGACCGGACCGCCGGAGGTCCGCGGGGCTGCACCCCCGGGCGCGGCGGAGCCGCGAGCAGCTACCGCCGGCCTCCCGAAGCCCGCACCCCCGCTGCCGCCCACGCCCCCGGCCCCCCGAGCCCCGCAACAGGTACGACCCGGGCGAGTCCCCCGCGGCCGCCGCCCCCCGGCATCTTCCCACGGCGGCGGCGGCGCCGGTTCCCCGCCCCCCACGGGGAGGGGAGGGGATGGGATGGGGGGGCCGGAGCCCCGCTCCCGCCGCCCGCGCACTCACCCCGCAGCAGCCCCGGCTCGGCACGGCTCGCCCACCTGCCGGGGCCCGGCCCGGCGCGGCGGCGGCGGCGGCTCGCAGCCTCCCGTACTGCAGGAGGCAGGCAGGGGCGGGGGCGGCGGGGCCGTATATACCGGGCACCCCCGCCCCCGTTCGCGGGGAGGGGGGGACGGACGGTGCGGGGGGCGGTGCGGTGAGCGCGCGCGCGCGGCGGCGATCAGGTGACGGGGCAGCCCCCGACACTGCGGAGCCGGGCGGGACCCGCCGGGCGGCGGCCGCGGGGGGCGGCGGGGGGAGCACCGCGCCACGCCACGCCACACCGCGAGCGGGACGTGCGGAGCTCTGGAATGCCTCGGGAAGGGGCCCGGGGCGGATCGGGAGCGGCTCCGTCCTGGAGCGCCGGGTCCCTGACACCCCTTTCCCCATCCCCGTCCATCCCGACGCGCGCCCGGCCGGCGGGGGACTCCGTGCAGCATCCGCCGGCCCGCACCGTCGGAGGTGCCGCTCCCGCGGGGGCCCTGCCCTGCCCCGCCTCCCCCCGGGGTCGGTACCGATCGCTGGGTAGCGCCTCCGCAGTGACTTCTCCGGTGGCCGGAGGTACCCGCGGCTCGGGCGAGCGGTGGGAATAGAAACCAGCGTGCCCAGGCCGTTCTGAAGTGGGCAGAGGGGTTGTGCGGGGGGGCACGGCGGGAGGAGCCGCCTGTGTCCCCGCACCGCGCGCTCTGCTGGCGTGAGGACAGTGGCTGCGGTCCACGCCTATGGTGGGATGAGTTTCATTAAACACACTGACCCCGGGGTTTTCTCTATTGAAAAAAGATCAAGAGGGCTGCACGTTCTCATTGAAAGGGACTGTCAGCCTGCAGTAAGGGTGAGCTGACAGCTCGCTTTTACAGCGTGATGCTGGTGAACCTCCGCTTCTGAAGATTAGTGTTTGGTGCAGCTTCCTGCGGGGGAACACCCGCCCTGCCAGGGTCCTTGTCTCCTGCCTGCTGCCCACGCGGAGTGCTGGAGAAGCAGCAGGCTTGGCTGACACGTGACCCCTACTGCTCCCCACCTCTGAAATCTGGTGCCTGAGAACACTGAGTTGCTTAATTCAGGCTCCTGACCCCTCTTCTGGGCAACGGGGCTGCTGCTCTTTAATGTAGCATCTCACCACCCCACCCCACTGGAGAATACACCTCCACATTCCACCTTGCTGTGTCTGTGCCTGCATCCTGGTTTTCTGTCAGATGAGACTTTTGGACAAACGAGAGCTGTGACGAACTTCTGGGAGCACCCACCTGCATCAGCAGGGCACTGAGGCACATACCAGGGCTCAGTCAGCAGCTGTGGGCTGAGCGATACGTTCACAACCCTCTGCTTCCAGAGGAAATTTTGTGTTTAAAACATAAAATAACCCATGACTTCCTAACTTCACTCCCCCCTCCAAACCCCCCCCCAAACACCAAACTCATCCAAACGCCCCATTTGATCCTGTTTGCCAGACCATCCAGCAGATGCCCCTACCCTGCTAACATTTTGTCCTAGGTTTTTTTGGGTCCACCGATGCTGGGGGCAGGGGACAAATCCCGAGTGAAACCCCAGGGCTGCATTTGCCTGTTCCATTCCCAGTGCCCCTGACCTGTACCCAACCCGCTGTGCTGGTTCCTCTTGCCTGTCTGCACCACACAGCAGGGCTGGTGGGCAACCCCCCACCCTGGGCAGGCACACCCCAGCCCCTCTGCTGCCATTTCCACGTCTCTGCAATTACTATTAGCTGTAGAGATTTATGTGCTCCCCATCTTTGCAGGGTTTGGTTGTCATGTGGCTCCTCCCTGCAAATGGCACCTTTTTAGGTAGTTCTCGTGGAGGGAAGTGCACTGGTGCAGAGCTGCCACTCCTCTGTAGGCATATATACTCCTTGGGATCAGGGCCCTTTTGGTGGCATATGTCTAGACTGATGTGTATTTTTCAGGTCAAATCCTTAAATCAAAATGTGTTTATTTCCATGGATGTTTTAAGTTTTCACAGAAATATTTTCTTAGTATTTGTATTTTATTATTATTCATTTCATTACTGCAACCTTTGTTGCAGTCTCTACTCATTTGTGTAGTCTCTGACAGAGAGGAAGCAGAGGTGTGTGCTGGGTTGCACCTTTTTTCCCTCATGGAATAGGTACCCTCACATTAGTGCATTAGCATCTTTTTCTCCCAGAAAACTCTTAAAGCTTTAACCTTGCAGCTTACTGCCATGTAATCATAAAGCTGTGTTTTTCCTGCTAGAAATTTCTCATAGGAATTTGTCTCTCTGACATGATCTACTTACTGTTTTTTCCTTGTCAAGTGCAGGCTTGTTTTTCAATAAAAATAAAAGCTAAGAGCTAATTCTGAAATCCTTAGTCAGACAAAGCTTGCACTGAAATCAAGGGGAGTCTTGTCTTGGTGTAAAGATTGCAGGTTGAGGATCAAAATCATTATAATAAAACATTGTCGCAGGAGCAACATCTCCCACTTCAAAAATAAACATCTTTGCTCCAGTTAGCTATTTATGTAGCTGCAGGAGACTATTGATTTAGGAAAGCTTTCTGGTGCACAGATGCTCTAAACCCTTAGCACTACTAAGAAGCAGCAAAGCTCAGGAGGAGCAGGTTACAAAAGAAGTATAATATAAACCTCTGCTCTCTTCTGCTCCTGGCAGTACTCAGGTAAAGCCTCTGGCTCACCGTCAACTGAGACACCCCTTTGACAGCTCTTTGCCCCTTCCCATGCCCAGGTGTTCCCAGCCAGGTTGCACAGCCAGTAGAATTAAACATTTGCCCGTGGTGGGGACATGGGACTTCAGAGCCTGGCAAAGGCACTGAAGAGCAAGGGCTGCATCCCTGCTTGAGTGTAATACACCTGTAGCTTCTCCTTCCTTACCTAAGAGATTCTTAGGTAAGATTACAAGATTACAAGAGATTACAAGAGGGACTACAGAAGTTTTGGTAATTGTTTCAAAACAAGATCCAATCTACTAATACATCACTAGCACAGATAAAGAGGCGGGGTGGGCAGAGAGAGAGGGGGAAGGCATGCTTAAGTAGCCTGAGTCAAACAGAGAATTTGTCATCACATTTGTATAGATTTCCCAAATTTCTGTGGTAATCTTTCCATTATACTTATGATAGAAGAATACTTTCAGAGTTACTTTTGAATACGTTAGGTTACATTACATAAGACAGAAAATTGAGTCTTTAAACAGTGCTATGAAGTGTTTCCAATGAGTCCAACTCTATTGCCAATGAATAGCAAAGCTGCAAATAGCAGAAGGAGTTGATTACTTTTGAGTCTTGCAACTTACAGTACATAAAATTGCTTTTAAGGTAAATTTCTAGGAATTAGGCTGGTGACTTAAGTGGGAAAAGAGTTGGGCTTAAAAAGTGTTAAAATTATTTTTGTGGGAGAAGTTGGAGTCTTTCTCACTGCTTCTGCCAAAGACTTTTCCTCAACAGGTGTGTAAAGAATTAAGTGCTTTGTTAAGTAATGGCCACAAAGACCCAACCTTTTTGGCCCCTCCCCAGAAGACATTGCTACTCTAACAAGAAATAGATAAACTTGAGTCCACAAGCAAATTTTTATCTCAAGGGAAGGCAAGTATGGTATTTCCGCACTAATGAAAACAGATGTTAACAGAAAAGAAGCTGAAACAACAAATCACCCAGAGAAAATCTAAGTTGCTCAGCCTTTAATCTATTTAACATAAATAACTTCCATAACTATGCTGAATAGGGCAGTTGATCAGAAGTCCTAGTATGGAGGCTTGGAAGTCATGGTATGAAATTTATTCATCTTACGTCCCACATCTCAAAAAATGGCAATATCCATGTCTGATGTTCTGAGAAATGCCAGTACCACATAATTCCATTTAGTGGCCCATTTACGTAGAGCCTAGCTCTCTGCTGAAGTGAAAATACTGTTTCGGCATAGCTGGAGTATACAAAAGTAAGTTGCATGCACTGGATCGGTACATCAGCATTTAACATCCTTTTGGGGGCAGGCAGATGTGGCAGCTCAGCCATCAGGCAACCCTCACAACATGTTCAGAGCTGCCTTCTGATTACCCAGACACTTCAAGCTCCTCTCCTAAAAGCAGCAGGTGAACTCTGATTTATTTGCAGTACACGAGAACAGGATAAGTGCTGTATTACCCCAGTCAGAAGCTGGCAAACCCCATTTACCCATTATAGTCCTGTGGACTCTTGTGTCTGCGTAGCAGAGCTTGACTCGAAAAGCCTTACAAAGATGAGCAGTGAGCTTGTCGCTGTGTTGGGGGCACACTTTGTAGATTCAGTTTTGTTCTTGTGTGGAGGCCGGTGGGCCTGCTGGACAAGGAACGAAAGGAGTCCTATGGTGGGACAAATCCTAGGTTCCTTTCCAGCTTATGGTGACTGAAAAGCTTCCGCCAGAATGCTCTGTTCTGGCCTGTTAATGTACTCTGCTCCCCTGGTAGGCTCCGTTGGCCGCTCCACCCCTTGTTACCTCGTACGCCCTCAGAGTTCCTCTATTGGTTCCCTACCTTGGCCCCGCCTTTATACCGCCCCTTGCCCTCAGATCATTGTTCTGGTGCTCTGTCCACTCCCCTACGTAACCCTAGACCCCCCATTGTTCTGCCCCTGCTTCTCTGGAACCATGCATGAGTGTGGATGCATTAAATCTCTCCCGTAGAACCCCATGTGAAGACCCTTCCTGCTCATTCATCGTCGGACTGTTTTTGCCAGCTATCCAGTGTGTGTGTGTGCAAGTGTGGTGGCTGCACCGAGAGGCTTCCTCCTGGAGATGCCTTTTGGGAAGGTCGAAGCACTGTACCATCCAAAACCGCCGCGACATTCTTCCCCTGAGCTGCAGGTACCATTGCCTTGCTCTCCTGTCAGCCACCAGCCCTTTTCCCCACAATAGGGATATATTTACTTGCTCTGCCACGTCTATTTAGGACTTAGACACTGGTGACCACAAAATAATCATACACAAAATGGGGCCCTGAACTTAGCTGAGAGATCAAGGCATAGCAAAAATGATTTGCCCATCTAGTACCTACATTGGGTAGTTCTTGGAGTAATAGCAGTGCTAAAAGCAGCAGACTGCAGCTCAGACCTTCAGAGGCTTGCCAGTTTCCCATGGGGCTTGGGGAAGAGATAGCCCTCTCCTTCCCTCCCTCTACTCCAGAAAGGAGTTTTTTTGGACCCTCTTGCAGCAGATGTGGGTCTGGCAACCCTTGATGGAACAGGACCTAGGAAACCCTGGGAGAGATTTCTACATATGGCTACAAAGCTGCAGAGTGGCCCAGGGGACATCCCTTGTCATGTCCTTAGTCCTCCATCAGGGAATGATGGAGCTGGGCCATTGTCCATAGCAAAGGGCCTGCAAAAAATTAATTTATTATTACTGTAGGGTGTCTGAGTTGAATTGACTGAATCTAAGGAGTTGATGCTCATCATTTCCAAGGGGTCTGCCCGTTCATTTAACAGTAGAAAATGACCAGGGAGGGACCACAACAGCCACCATCACCTTGTAACCTTTCAACCTTGTAAAACTTTGGTTTAACACATAGACTGCTTCTGTTGCTTTCCCATACATTACAATGTTTGTAGGAAAGAGTCCTTTGTATGCCACCTGCCCTCCAAAATGCAAATCCCCCACTTAAAATGAGAGCAGTGGGCAGCCTGCAGACTACAGGTGACATAAACCGGAGCTCAAGAGCTCATGATGTCATAAAATGGAACACAAGCTGCAATGTTTGCATTTAAATTGAGCTGTCTCAACAAATGCTTTGGAATTGTTCATAAACAAGGGGTTCCAGTAAAAATGTGACTAATGCCATTAGTCATCAGAAGTGGACCTTCCGCATTGCCACCAGTGGCAGAGTTCCTGCTGCCTTCAGCAGGAGTGGATTATGTTTCCAGGAGATTTAGTGCCCTCACCTAGCATGTCAAAACTGTCAAGGTCCACAGTATGTGAAATGTTATGTTTAATAGCAGAAGAAAAGACTGTTTAGGAACACGAGGAAGCTGATGTGAAAGGGGCAATAAAAGAGTGCATTAAATGATGATGCCTCTTTTGAAAGGAAATTCACAGGCATCTGGGGCCATTACCTTTCATATCCCAGCAATCAGGAAATTAACCTTTAACCCTTCTCTGTTGACCTCCTCTCCTTTCTCTTTTTCTGTCATTCATTCTTTTTTCCTAGTGACTGGAGAAGATAGATACAGTCTATGATTTATGCTTCTGAAGGCTACAGTCTGCCTCCTTCCTATACCTTCCCAAGTGCTTCAAAGTCTGTGTTCACTCAGCTCTAGAAAGAGTCAAAGCTTCACTCAGATTTACTTCCGTGTCATACTTTCCAACACCTGATTTGTTTATGCTTCATTTATTCCAAACCCCATGTTACCTAATTACCCCTGACCTAGATGTAAATCTTACTCCCATCTTTGCTGTCACCTGGAGGCAGGCAAAGCACTGGAGGTGTTGGGAGCCCTCTGCTTCAAGGAGAGGTTGGGCCCTTGGGAGTTGCACAGCGTGATGCTGCACAGGGGGTACATAGAAATACACCACGACCCTGTTACAAAACCAAAATCAGGAGTAAGAGCCGCCTTTAACATCTCATCCTGAGGGAGAGGAACGAAGGAGTAAATGACTGTTTCACCTTCTGATTCCAGGGAGATCTGGCAGATACAGCATCAGATAATAGGTTTCAGAAAAAGTGTGATAACATCACTTCTAAGAACAGAAATGGTGACTATAGTGCCAACAAACACTGGTTGCAACTCTTCAGGGCCATGATGACTGCACACAAAATCTCTGAAATGCTGTGAGTTAGCAATATTAGCTTTATCAGGAAAAGAACTAGGAGAGCAAGACATGGCCTCTTGTCATGGAAAATGGAAATTCTGTCTGAGTAAGGTCTGAGCAGCCTTTGCCTGCAGAGCAGCTGAAAGTCCTGAGTCATCACACTGAATTGTAAGCTGCCAGCTGCAAATCCAGCACTGAATTCCCACCTATGTTCACTGCATGTATGGAAAAGAAATTTTGCTGACATAGCTGTACTTCACTGCATGCCAAAATATGAGTTTCTCCTATGTTTTTGTTTCCTTTGGAGGTTTCCCCTCCCTGCCTTGGGTTGTGCCTCTTACCAAGAGCTAAGACCGGCATAACTAGTCCTCAGACCATCGCGCTCAGACACGTGGTGACTTGGTTCTTGCCTACACACCTGGTTTTTCAACTTTTTTACCTGAAGAAACCAAAAGTCCTTCCCTTTAAGCCTTGCTGGGTCACGCAGGTACTGTTCAGCGTGTCTGAAGTCACCCAGAAGCTGTGTGCTGATTTAGCCTTGAGTGATGGCTTTTCCTCCAGAGCCATCTAAGTTCTTGCCCAGAGAAATGAAGACTGTGTGGGCACCGCCTGCAGTTCCTGATGACTGGCCCAGCTTCGCAGAGAAGATGTATTGAGAAGAGGTGATTTTTTCAGGTTATTGAATAGGGGTGTGCTCTGCATGGTGGAGGGTAGGAGTCTGCTTCCCCACCAGAGCTGCACCATCACTGCTTGTCCCCTGCTCTTGTGCAGACCCTGCCAGCTCACAAGGCACCATTCAATTTATTTCCTCTGGGCCCTGTCAGAGGATTTGCTGCTATTTGCAGAGAGCTGCTCTGAAGCTTCTGGGGAGGTGTAGTCTTCGCTGGTGTATTTGCCAGCCACTCGAGGCGACTGTCTCCTCCCCTGGCTGTGGCAGCCCCAGCACGCTTTGCTTTTTGGTGGGTGCTCCCATCCCTCTGGGAACTGCAGCAGTGGCACATATGCGTGGGACAAAAGGGTGCCTCCTGCTCTGTCTGGGACCAGGAGTGCTCAAGGGACAACATGTCAAGAAGCTGGTAATAGAAATAAATGAAGGCAAACCCCCCTCCTATTGTCCACAGAGGCTATTTTTGGTGCAACTATTTTAAGGGTTGTTCTCCTGGCATTCCACATCCTGACATTTCAGCACATTTGCCTCACCTACTGTCTGCATTACTGGGTTTTCAGCTACAGATCATCCCTATCAAGCCACTGCAGTGATTTTTTTTATGCCCTATCTGTGTTGTACACACAGTGTCATCAGCACCTTTCATTTATAAAACAATAACTCCAGGAATAAAAGGGGCGTATCCACTCTCCCCCTGCCCCCAGCACTTACAAGCCTCAGCATCATTTTAATATTCAATGTATGATGCCTTAGTTGGGCAAAACACACTTTGTGCAGGAGCTGTTTAATAAAATAAAAACATGCTCCAAAGTGACCCACATGACAGGGGTAATTTAGTATGCTGCTCTTTATGCTTTCTGTCTTACTTCTGCTGTTTACAGATTTTTTTTTTCCTCATCTGCACAGGGAATAGATGCTGATGTTGTCCTTTTAATGAATAAATCTCTTTTTAGTATGTTGGCCAGCACAATAAAAAAATTATCAAACAAATTAGAGCCTGAACCTGCAACCTTTTCTGATGAAAAGAAAACCTGCTTGTGGGCCAGCTCCCTGGCTTACAAGGGGCTTTTTCTGGAGGAAGAGCTGCTCGCGTGAGCTACACGTACAAGGTCTCAGAATTTTTGTGCTGCAGAGCTTGACTGTCAGCCAAAGCTGGAGGCGGCTCAGCAAAGGGGATAAAGGTGGTTGTCAAAGACGAGTCTCAATTTCCTCTTCCTCTGCCACCTGCTGCGTTGGAAGGACCAAAGGTTGCTGTAATTTATACCATGGCTTAAAGTCTTGGTGGCATGGTTTGTCTCCAAAGCAAGAATTATGTCTGTGGACGCTTTTCCAGCAGGAGAAATTTTTAATGGTGCCTCCAAAATGACATAGATTGCAAAGTAGATTGATGGGAAGAAGTCCCCACAAAGGCTGTTAAATATGAAGGCAGCAGCTGAGCCTCAGGTACCCTCTGAGCTGTCAGTGTCTGGAGGATGATTGTCTAAAGGAGAGGCACTTCCTGACATTGCTCTTCTGCCATTAGCCATGGCGATCTCCTCCTGACCTGTTGTGTCTGTCCTTGTGTTTGGAGCTAACATCAGTGATTCCCAGCTGCACGTTACAGTGTTTTCACTTGGCTACATCCCAGAAAGCAAATGGCGAGGAATGGTCAGGTCATGGCATATATTGCCCCAACTGCCCTACATGAAGCTTCCCTCTTCCCTCCTGCCTCCAGTGGGAGAGGACTTGTACCCATCCTTGTGCAGGTGTTGAGGGACCAGCACAATGCAAATGCTTATGACCTGCATCCTCACCAGCTCAGCTGGAAGTGGATGTCCTGCCCAGAGCAGTTTGCCTGGCTCAGAAATGCCACCCAGCTTCAGCCAGGGGATTTTGTGTATAGATCAGGAGGTTGTACAGGACAACACCCGAGAGGCAGCAGAGCTCTGCAGCTGAGGTCGTCCCCAGCACGTGCCAGCTGCCCAGGCAGTGCAAGGGTCCCCAAGCGAGCTTGCAGGATGAGCAAAGCATCTTTTCCTGCGCAAGAGAGATGCTTTTTCTGGGGTTTCAGCCCAGAGAGCATCCATGTGTTGTCTGCTGCCTTGTGCCCCCCACTGTGGCACACCTTTTGCCAGGTTCCTCATCTGCATGGTGAAGAACAGCTTCATCTTTCTCAGCCTTTCAAAAGAGGGAAGTTGTGTTCCCAGGGGCAATTGCCAGTTCACAGAGTTGTGGACACTGATTTCTCAAAGCTGGAAATAACAGGATAGGAAGTGTGTGTACAAAGAACTATTTTTATCAATGGATGAGTTGTAGTAGGTGCAATAATAAAAAATTAAAACCTAGTATGACTAAACCAAGCTCTCAGCAGCCCTGGCTCCCACTGTGCTGAAAATGGTATCAGTCTAAGTCTTTTATGAGCTGAAACCTACCAGGTAGTCAAAACTCTGCTTGGTGTCTTCTCTTGCTCCAGCTAGAATAATCAATAAGGCCTTTGTGTTGTGCCTGGCAAGGAAACGACAAAAACAACTGCATCTTCAGCCAAGAAAAGCCCTGCAAGGGTAAAGATGATAGGATTTCAACTAAGCAGCAGAAATGCACTTTGGTATGAATAACTTTATAGGCTAACATGCCAATGCACACAGGAAATGTGGTGCTGCCAGATAGTGTTGGTTGAGTGTATCCAACAGCAGCCAGCAGCCTGTGGACACCAGTTTTAACACGTTGGTGGTTAGAAGACAAAGCAAATGCCAGCAAAATCCTATGAAATAATGCTAGTTTTACAGAAGCAGATATGCAGGGTGGATTATTTAGTAGAAAAAGAAAGGAAATAAAATCCAGAAGGCAATAATTCAAACAGTGACAGCTGACTGGATGCATGTCAAAAGGGGAGGCTAATTGAAGAGACATTTCTGCAAATACCCGAAATTTAAACAAAAGCAAGAATCTCCCACCTTCTGCAGTACTACCAAAGGTCTTCAGGCACAGAAGTAAGTCCCGGAGTAGAGTCATCAGAGCTCCCCTGTAAAAGAAATAAGCAGGCCCCCAGATCTGACCTGCCATCCAGAAAAATCTGTCTTCCTCCTCTGAGGGGGCAATCAGGGCCCCTAAGAGCATGAAATAGGTTAGTCTTGGTGGTTGTGTCCAAAGCCAGAAGGCTACTTTCATTTCTTCTTGCTTCCTCTGCCCCTCGGTGTAGCACATTTAATCTCTGTATGAAGCACAGGATGTTCATGTTTGCCTGAAGCACATGTTTCAGAAAGACTTTAATAATTCATTGAAATAATTAAGGGTGAGGAAATCCGTAACTTTCTGTGGCAGTTTGCTCCCACTGCCCATCAACCCTAGTGCTAAAAATGTGTGCCATATTTCCAATTAAACGGGTCTGATCTCACCATCCAGTCTTTCATATTTGCTGTCCTTTTCCTCCATGAGGTTAAAAGAGCTCTTTTATGCCCAATAGTTTTCCTCCCTGAAAGAGGAAGAAGCTACTGCCTGTCAAATCATTCCTCAGTCATCTTTCTGGTGAGGTAGACAGATTGAACTCCCAGCCTTCCACCAGAGAATCGCTCTCAGGTTGTCCAGTTGGTTTGGAGCTCTCTTCTTTATATGTTTGCTGACTTTTTCCAAATACTTCTGGGAACACGGATGTCAGAATTACACTTGCTATTCCCAATTTAGTCTCATCAGTGCTGCATACAGATGTGCTTAGTTGTTTTGTTGTTTGTTTTTCTTAATAAATAGCTGTTTCATCCTTGGCCATTGGGGTCCCTGGGTTTCTCTGAAGGACCCATCCCAGGCTGCAGATATTTCTTCTAGATGCAACAAGCATTTGCTGCTTCTGGTGCATTGTACGTTACAAAAAAGGACCCTCCAGTGCAAGCCATCTGAACTGTCCCATGTGTACCCACATGTTATTTGTCCCTCTGACCATTTTAGAATCATTGGTGAAGTGTGGTGTACACAAGGGCAGCTGGGGGAAGGTGGCTGGGGTGGTACACTCAGCGCAGGACTTCAACAAAAGAGAGTCACAAGGATTAAGAGTGCCTCTGGCTGATCCCACAATCAAGAGATCCCAAGTATCCCAAGAGGCTTGTGTTCAGTTTAGTTGTGGTCAGTGCCTCTGCAGCCAAAATCTGTCAAATAGCCTGAGGCACTTTGTGAAAGAAAGATGGGATTGCAGGTTACTTTTGGCTTGCTGTCTGGTTTTGATCTGCCTGCATCCATACTCTGCCCTGATCAGCTAGGAGGCTGAACAGTTTGGATAAAAGAACACTTAATAGGAATAACCCTTCTGCTCAGGTGATGGCTCTCTGAAACCAGGATAAGGGTGTGTAGGCCTCACTGGGAGCCTCTGCTCAGCTGTCCCATACTTACCAGAGGCGGTGTCAGCCCTGTCACCCACGCAATCTCACTGCACCTCACTCTGCACTGCTTGTCCCCAAAGCCACCACGTCTTTTTCAGGATGCAGATCCCTCCTCCTCCAATTTTGGAGTTGGCTTGACCATTCTTTGCTGAGGGTCCCATTCAGTCAGTTGTCCTGCCACTTGCTTAATCTTCGTCTTTTTTTTTTAGTGTCTGTTACATTATGAAAGCAAAGGGATTCTAGGGGCATAGATGAACAGCTTTTATTGATTCCCTTTCTCCTACACACAGGACGAAAAAGCATATATGAAGAGCAGGAATAGTCAGAGAGAAACTGAGCACAGAGAGCATTGCACCACGTCCACATCACCCAGGGAAGGATCTCTTTGAACAAACATGGTTTCCCAGAAATTGAGAGGGATTTTGCAGGACTTGTGAAATCAGAGACATCTGGGTCTCAGGGAAAAAAATTGGTAGTGTGGTTTGGGATCAGACCTGGGAAGCACAGCTCTTGTCAAGGAAAGAGGGATAGTTTCCTTTGTGGATGACCACAAGAGATAATGAGGGAACAAGTTTTGAGAAATTTTGTGCTGAAATTTTTTTGAATTTCAGTAATTTACACCAAGACATTTCTTCCAGCATCCAGGAGACAACTTTTGTGAATATATTTGTGATTACATGATCAGTGAAGGCTGTACATGAAGCAAAATCTTTGCCAGTGTTGTTAGAGATAATGGCATTAGGGAGAAATTCCAAGCAGGGATAATTACTCAGTGTTTAGTAGGCCTGGTTATGCAAGCTGCCAAAAAAGTAGTGAATTTGAATACCTCCAAGGAAGGACTTTTCTTAATGATGATTTTGTTTTATCACCATCATGCATTTGTTTGCTTGCAAAGGTTGTATGTGTGCTGTTTATTTCCCGCAATTGATGTACAAAAGGAATAAATAAAGCCTGGTGAGCTGAAGTGAGGAAAGATGGGCAGGTCAATAAATCACAAAGTCATTAAGAGCAGGGAGCAGATTTTTTATTGCATTGTGAAATGCACAGGAAGCCGCTGAACCCTCCTGCACACAGGCATGAGTCCAGTCACATGCATATTAAGAGATGAGCCATTGCATTTTGAAGATTAATATTTAGTGAGCAGGCATCATAAAAGAAGACATTACGGGAGTCAAAATTAGAGGCTGTGAAGATGTAATTGCTTGCTGTGACCACAGACTTCACAGTGGAGTTGATTCCACAGGCAGTGCAGTTTGTTGTCTCATTCATTGTTGGGCCATGCTGTTGTGGAGCTGTGGAGGAGCAGGACAGCGCTGTAGGGCAGCCTTGGTCACTTCCCTTGCTTTGGCTGAGTGAGACAAGGTGATGGAGAAGAGGGCCAGAGGAGTCTTCACCCCCACCTCCAGAAAAAAAAGAGTCCTTCACTCCCCAGAGTCTGTACCAGATGGATTAAAGTAGGGGAGGTAAACAAGAAATAGAGTATTCTCCCTTCTTCCCCAAACCCCCTGCCAAGGACTACAGCAGAGCGAAGGAGGAAGGCCAGTGGGAAGTGGTGGTGCCCATCCTCAGACTGTTTAGCAGATAGGTGGGGTATCATGTCTGGTCGAGGTGTCCACCAGGTGCAGCGACAATGCGGCCTGTAGAGCACCTGGGTGCTCAAAAGAAACTGGTGATGTGCAGCTTGTTAGGAGGGAATCAGAAACAACAGCCAAGAGGGTAAAGTGCTTGCAGGTGGTGAGGAGGTTATCTCAAAAGGCAGCTTACTACCTGGTCACAGTAAAGGTATTTCCAGTTATCAAAAGATGTTTTAAAAAGAAATAAAACCAGGCAGAAAGTAAGCAGCTGGATAGACTATGAAAGATGCCTTTAAGCGTAGGTTGTGTCCACACCAGGGAAAGCAGAAGAGCAAACAGGTGGAAACCCATAGTAAAAACAGCCTAAATGGATTTTTGTGGAATAATTTCATTGTTGGGCATAAAACCCAACAATAAAACCATTTTCAACTACATGAGGCAGAGGCCACTTGCCAGCAGACACATAGGGCCAAGAGATGACTGTGGGGTAATGGGAGCACTTAGAGCTAACAGGACCATAAGAGCAGAGGCAGACAACATCTCTGTGCTGGTGCTTGCTGGAGAGGAGCCTCAGGAGACCTCCCATGCCACAGCTTTTTCCAGCTGGAGATGAGCACGAAACAGCCTCAGACTGAACTGTCAGAAGAGGAGGCTTTAGAACAAGTTGATGAAACAAATAGCAACAAATCACTGGGTCCAGCAGTGGTTCAGGCTGGGCTCCCAAGGAGACTCAATTACAGGACTGCCAAACTACTGACTACCATGTGTAACCCTGCCTTCCATCAGTCATGTGCCAGGAAATGGAGGTGGTAAATAGGATACTCTAAATAAAAAAAGAGCTTTGGGAAACCACAGTCTTGTCTGTCTGCCTTCCATTCCAAGCAAAGTGTCAGGCGGTGTGATGAAAAGAGACCAGACAGACAAGTTGAATTGATACCAGAGGTCTGTTAGAGCCCTTCAGAGGAGCTGGTAGGTCTGTGGATGAGGATGACCCTCTGGACACCGTTTATTTGGCTTCCCCAAAGGTGATGACAGGTCTTTCATCCAAGTGTCTGCTTATCGTTTAGGAAAGCACACATATGTGTCTCTGTAGCCATAGTTTTGATGACATGAGCCAAGTTTTGCTCTCACCCTTGTGTGTGAGCTGGATTGAGCTCTGCAGGGGCTGAGGAGAGTCACCTGCCCTGTGGCTCATGCCCCACCTGGGCAAACCTCACTATCTCTTGGAGCTCCTACTGGGGATGTGGAGTCAATAAATATCATCACTGACAGACTGCCTTGGCTTAACACACACCCCGTAGTGCTATGTACTATACAGAAGCAATAATAAAGAAAAAAGTGTGTTCTTGCCAATAAATATTTAGCTACAATACATACCGTAGATGCTTAGAAGCAGTATCCAAGACTGGATTTGACTCTTCTGTGAGGGATGGTTTCATGTCTTGGTTGTTCCAGAGCACACCGCCAGGGCTAATGTCTGGGTCAAAAAACCCTTTCAGGCCCACGTCCTTCCCTGCAGCACTGCTGCCTGACCAACCTTTTACTTGTACAGCGCAGTATTCCTATGCTGTTCTTGTATTTACTGGATTGTGTCTGCTGCTGGAGGAGAGATCCCGGGTCTTCCAAATTGGTTTTGAACTCTAATCTCAACCTGCAGCCTACTTGCAAACCCATTTAGTTTGGGCTTATCTTCAAGTAAAATAAATATCTAAGATATTCAAGGAAATATGAGGAATTCTCATTTTTGAGCTGACAGCCTGACTCCTGTGCCTTGACTGGGGTGTGCTGGAAAGGAAACCTGGTACGGTTCTTCTTTTTTGGGATTTGTTTGGTCCTCTTTTCTAATTAAAGACCATTGCTCAAGGTTATAGAATCAGCTGATAAACTTGTTTGTGGGGTTTAAAAGATTAAATCAAACAAGGAAGCTGCTGGATGTGCATTTAAAAACAAATTTCTGGTTTTGCCTTTGAACAGTAGTGGTATATAATGTGATGATTAAAATGGAGGATGAGGAAATATGTTGCTTTGAACAATTTAATCAGTTATTTCCATAGGAGCATGTCAGGGAATCAAGGACTCTTGATTTCCCTTCATTGTTCTGCATAACTGAATATATTTGGGTCATTATATCTGAATAAACAAAATAACATTCTTAAAAGCAAAAAAAAAAAAAAAAAGAATAGTAATAGAAGCAGCAGATTAAGTGTGGAAAATCAGATTTAACAATTTTCAGAGTCCTTTTTTCCCACTGATGAACTGGGGATTTACATGACTAATGTCTATTAAAACACTTAAATACCCTTTGCCTCAATGGGAACTGACAATGGGAATATAAATCCTGCCTGCAGCCCATTCTGTCATATGAATCGAGCCTATGAGTGGCTTGGTTTCTTGGTGAGCAATTGGCTGGGGTGGAAAGCACAGCCAATGTTCATATAATAGGTTTTCATCTCTGAAGGCAAATGTCAACATCAATTTACCTCTGGGATCAGTGAGACCTCCTGAGGGATCTCAGCCCTGTGTGGAGGGGTCAGAGCATGAATCCCACGCCCAAGTTTTAGCAGACATGAGATCAGGCTGGCAGTCACACAGGGAAAGGCCGAGGAATGCTGCAAGAGTGGGATATGGTCCAAATCAGGATATTTTCTGAATGTAGAAGAAGGAGGATTGGTGATCAGAAATCAAGTTTTCTGTCCTGAGCACCAGGGGACAGTTATAAATAAGTTTCAGTAGCTGTTTTCTTTGTTAATAAAACAAAACATGTAAACACATCCTAGATGGCCATCCATCAGAAAGGCATTTTGCATCACATAGGTTTTATGAATATTAGATAATGGAGGGATGTAACAAATAGCCATTTTTGCCTCCCTCTTGAATACCAAATAATGGTTATTAGTATCTGTCAAATAAATAATGTGAATAATTTAACAAGACATCACTATTGTGCAAGAAATGATATCCCATTCTATTAAGCTTTGGATTCAGTTATTGTGCAAAGATAATAAATACATGCAGTAGCTACAGCAATTATGCCCTAGAAATCTACTTCAAGTGTTGCACTGCTTTAAGAAAAGGGAACCAGTCAGGCTCTGTGCACACCACACAAATTACATGCCAAATCTTCTCATGTCAACTGGCGTGGCTCCAGCTGTTCCAGCTGTGCTCTGTATACAGTCCCCTTCTGTACATTGGGATCATATATGCACACACCTTCCTAGCTCCAGCTCCTTAATAAAAGTGTATGTGACCTTATCATGTCAACTTGCCCTTTTTGCTTAACTTTTGAACCTTTCCCAGCAAAATCTGCCAGAGGTTTTGCAGGTAGATTCCACAAATCTGCATGGAAGTAGGGGACCAGGAAGGCAAGACAGATCACATCAATGAAGCTGGTATCTGTCTGTGCCATGCATCTACAGGAAATCTATCTTAATGCTGTTGGCCAGAGAGCCACAGGCATAAAGAAAGGTGCAACATGAAATATTAGATTAAAAGGATTTCAATGATCACTTGGAGGTGATGCTCCTGGAAGGCGTTGGCCTTCCCCTACCAAACAGAGCCACACTCACCTGCTTACAGGCTCAGGATTGCATATCGAATAGCTTACAACTATTTCAATGATCCTTCTAGAGTCCCGCTTGTTGCTCTTAATTTAATCAGTCAAAATAACTTGGAAAATATTATTATTTAAAATTATTATTTAGGACTGTAGAAGCTATTCTAATTACAGACCACATTGGGGCCATTACCTTTTGCCGGTATTTTATGTGATAAAACATTTCTTTCTGTACATAGAAAAGTGTTACCTATGTGCATGATTGTTTTCTGTGCTGGATATTGACTGCTCACTATTTTTTTCTCAGAATGAAGCTGGGGAAAAACATATATCTCTCAGCTGAAATTTGAAAGCTTCAGGATGAGGGCTGACAATTTTTTTGCAGCCAGGAACTTGTGTCAAGGACATGCTTTTTACCATCCCCAACCCAAACTTGTTTAAAGTACAAGAATATGAAAAAACCCCTCCATTGTGGGATGCATCTTATTAACTACTTGTCCTACTGACCACATGGATGTTATCTGATGCTAAATGATGGCATTAATTTTTTTAATATCTTTCTCAGAAAAAAGATGCAGAAGACTGCATGAAAAAGTAACTGTCTTAAAGCTAATAAAGTAAATGTCTCAAACATTGAAAGCTGCCAAAACCAAGACAGCCTGGACAACTCTCATTTTACTGTGGTACATCTACAGTATCTTGGGGCCAACCTGTGTTTTCTAAAGGACAGCTGGGTTGTGAAAAGCAACAGATCGTCACTGTGCACACCGGGAGTTTGCTTCTGGAATTGACCAGAGCTGTGAAACGAGTGGTTCTCTGCATCTCATTTCTTACATCAGCAGAACATGGGTTGCACATGGCAATGTGCTGTGGGCAGACAAAGGCCTGTTCTATGGCACAGCCAAATCCCCACCCAGAATCTCACCCTAGCCTTGTTTTCTGCCACAGAATCCCTTCGTGCTGGTGGAAAGGCACATGAACCAAGCTATTCAGAGACAGCAATTTGCATGTTGTGGTACCCAGCTTGAAATCTCAGGATTGGTGTTGGAGGAGTACTTGGCATGCACAGTTGCATCTGAAATCAATAGAAGCTATTTTCTGAGCCCGTAAAGTGCTGTAGAAAATATGATGTACTATGAAATGCCTTAGGCATTTCAAACCCTCCACCCTGACTTAGTGGGTAGTTTGGAGTGTTTGCTCAGTGTGTCTTGGTTCTCTGTGCATAACCATCTCCACTGATAATTCATCTCACCAGAAGCACCATGAGAGTCAGTTAAATGTTTGTGAAATGCTGATGCCACGTGCTGCAGCAAAGCCCAGGACGGCATGAATAATTCTGCTTTCAGAGCAGGGTGTGAAAAGTGTGCAATAAATAAGACAGTCATGCATTGATGATGAGGACAAGAAGGATTTTGAGGAGCAATTAGTGAGGGAGGGGTCAAGTAGAAAAAAACCTCAGTCGTATAGTGAAATAATTAAAGATGTTTCGTAGTCCACGTGCCCATAGGAAGTGGTAACAATTGCTCAGACAACCATGCAAAATTAAACACTCATTTAGGAGATCTTGTGTAATACCGTTGACCAGTTGCTTTGGTATTTGCAGGAGTGAGCACATCCCCTTGGTCTAAGAAAGTATGCTTGCATCCATACTGATATTTTTATATCAGATGAAAACCTGACACTCATGTTTCAAAGAGCACCAAGGCAGAAATACCACCTCTGCTGCCAATGTTAGATGGCCTCCTACAACTGCTATTTCATATGAAGTTTAATGATGTGGAAATGGGGAAAACCCAAAACCACAGCATTAAAAAACCCTCATCAAAATTCTCTGGAAGGGTGTTGCTGTACCATAGAGATGCTGTTTACCTATGGATGATTTCATTGTTCAGCTCCTTTTCTTCTCCTCGAACAATCTGGACTTTCATTAAGTGTAAATGAGAAAAAGGAAGAAAATGGAAAAAATAAAGAGAAAAATAATAAAAAGGAGCAGTGTATGGATGTCTTTACTGAGATAGGGTGGGGCTGAGAAGCTTTTCTTCACAGCAAGAGTTTCTGGTGGATTTGCCTGCTCTTTTGGGAACAAGAAAAAATAAGGCACATTTACAAGCCCCATCGAAATTAACATTTTCAGCTCAGTTTTCAGGGGCATAAAGTGGTTGCTGGATAACATTCTGCTAACAGTGGGATGTTTATTCCATCTAGTAAAGAAGGATACAAGCCTGGTAAGGCTGCTGAGACTGCTGATTTCCATTGTTGTATCAGCTCTTGCCCCAAGTAGTGGCACATTGCAAAAATGTTATTTGAGAAAATTACAATAATGTTTTCTGATATCTGCTCCAAATACACAAAATACAAATTGTTTTGAAAGAGATGAGTAGTGTGTTGCAAAGCACCATGCAATTAAATAATTGGTTGTGAGCATCTTTTCTTATTAAAATGAAGCAATTGTAAATAATAGAATGATATTTAAATGAAATGGTATGTAAGGCCAGTAAGAAAGATTTGCAAGAAACGTTTGTAAGTGCATTATCTCTAAGTAGAAAATTTATAAATTATAATGAATTATACAAATGTATCCTGACATAAAAGGGAAATGTTTGATCAAGAGGCTGAATACGTAAGGATTAAGTTCTTTTTATTGAGGAAGTTTCTCCTGCCTGTATGCAGTATTTATAAAATGTGCTAAAAGTTTATAAACTGAATAGATATTTGTTAAAATACGAATTTAGTGGATTTAAAATATGAAAATATGGAAGGTATATTTTAAATATTTAATGAAACAATTATGCTGTATTAACACTATGTTCTTTATTTCTTGGATTAAAAATTCACAGGGATTTTTCATCCCTTGCATCTTTATTTGTCATAGATTTTATTAGAGTTATTCTCTGCACATTTTCTGAATCAGCTGAGTACTAATAATTTTCACATACACTTTAGAATACCTGTACTATGTTTTCCAAATGTATTATAATGTATAAGAAGGTGGGCTCCAAGCCTGTCTCACCACAGATCTCCTGTGTGCCTTTGGGGCAGTTAACTGAGCTTTGCTTTTGCACTGGGCGGGTTGAAGACTCGCTCCCAAATGTCTTCCCTGGCTGAACTTCCAGGTGCTACCCAAGCTGAATCACTGGTGAGGCGATCCTGAAGTTAAGTTTCTCACCACAGAAGCCACCCAGAAGCCACCAGTGAGCCACTGCACCTTTCTGTAGTACAGACACTGCTTGAAGCAAAGGACATTACCACCAAGTCCTGCACCATCTTAACCAGCTAACTGGATTTAAGATGAACCAGCCAGTGAAGCATAGCAATCCATGCACAGGCACAGAGGTACAATCATGAAACAGAAAAGGAATGGTCACAAACTCCTGACTGTTTGCAGCTTGGAGAATGAAATGTTGTTCTGACTGCTAATGGCTGCTGAGCAGAGCTGAAGCACCTCTTCTACAAAGACAGGCTGAGAGAGCTGCTGTTGTTCAGCCTGGAGAAGAGAAGGCTCCAGGGAGACCTTAGAGCACCTTTCCATACCTAAAGGGGCTTCAGGAGAGCTGTAAAGGAATTTCTTATGAGGGCATGTAGCAACAGGACAAGAGGGAATAGCTTCAACGAAGAGAGGGTAGGGTTAGATTATTAGGAAGAAGTTCTCCTCTACAAGGTTGGTGAAGCACTGGCATAGGTGGCCCAGAGAAGCTGCGGATGCCCCATCCCTGGAAGTGTTCAAGGCCAGGTTGGATGGGGCTCTGAGCAACCTGGTCTATTGGGAGATGCCCCTGACCACGGCAAGGGAGCTGGAGCTACATGGTATTTAAGGTCCCTTCCAACCCAAATCATTCTATGATTTTATGACCTCTTTTAACTTGTGGAAAGTTAGGTTGGAAACCTAATGAAGGGCGAGGATTGATGCCAACAGGCCTAGTATCTTTGTGGCTTTTCCACCAATATCTCAGCAATGCTATCAGAGAAGTTAAAACTCAGAACTGCAGTGATGTCTTGCAAAGAAGCTTTTAGAGAAGGATTAAACACATCAGCCAGGACAAGCATTACTGGCAACCTTCATGTAGGATTTACCCAAAGGTGGTGAAAATATCCTGTGAAACAGAGACAGAACTCAGTGTTCCAAGGTCAAATTTACTGATAACTTCACAAAGATGTTTCTACATTTTGCTTTGCCCAAGATATCAGTGTAATACTTGCAAGGAAACTGTTTTGGAAAATGGCTCTCTGGAGTGCTACTATGCTGCTCTGTGCTCTGGAGTGTAACAAGGCAGAACTCACATCTCATTTCAGGCAGTGTTTTTCTCATAAGAGAACTGATCCCAGATTAGCTCTGAAGACAATAAAAATGTTACCGGTACCATTTTTTTTTTCTCTGTGGAATAAAAAAAAAGATAAACTAAATAGTTTAATTGATGCAAGACCCACTGCTCAAGCAGCAGGTTTTATTACATGATCAATTTAAATACAAGGAAAGAAAATCCTGCTGTTGCAGACCCTAACCTGGGTACTGATAGAGCACTGTCAGCATTTGCAGTAAAGGACTCAGAGTCTGACAACTGAATTTATTAGAAAGAAGGATCTGGGCTCCAATGGATTCAGTCTTAATGAAAAATTAATGGGTTTATAAGTCTCCCTTGAGCTTTTTGAAACATTAATACCTATTTTTATTTGTAATACCTTGATTTTAATGATTATTCTCTTATATGTGAACTGTGCATAAATACTGACCTTGTCAGATGTCCGCTCCCTCCACCAGTGGAAGGATCCTGGCAGCTCCATGTGCTCTGCATCCTCTGCTGAGCTCAGAGAGTGTCTAGCTGATGTAGCTGTATTTTTGCTCCATTCATACGATTAGTTTAAGAATATATTTATAGAATAATTATCTGAATGTAGTGTAACTTGATGGAGGAGTGCTTTCTAAAATCAGATGAGTTGAGCAAGACATGTCATTTCTGCTAATCTGTCTGAAACTGGGTAAGTGTGAAATGGGCTGTAGGGAGGAATTATCTCTTCTGCAACATTATAGGCCAGGAAAAAAATCTGTTTATTACACAAAATATAATGTATTTTTAACAAAATCTTAACTTATTCTCACTCATTTCTGTCTAAGTTAATGTGTTATTAATTGTGCATTTTTGGATGTAATTTGAGGGGGGTAGGACAAACTATCTCTAGCACTGCAGCCACTTAACTGTAACAATCACATTTTCTTTTTAATAGAGTAAGTTAATTTTTAAAGCGATCTTCAGAGGAACAGATGGGGGAACGAATTCTCTGTGGGTATCTCCTGCTACACCAACACTCGGAGCACCAAGCGGTGCCTAGTGCCAGGCACATCTACCTTGCAGTTCTTCCTTCCCTTGTTCTCCTGTTATCTTATGTCAGGTGACCAGAAATGGAAAAGCAGCCTCTGAAGGTAAAAATTCCTCTGGTGTTTGAGCAATCTGCTTCACAAACAAATTCCTTGCTGGGCTGCAGCATCTGGCAGCAGGGTCCCGTCTTAGGGGTTTGTCTGCATGTCTGTAGCATGACAGGCCTCCAGCAGCAAGGGAGGAATGTGGCTGCAAAGGGAAAGCTGGGAGGGGAGTCCCTGGCCCACTGATCACAGTGAAAAACACAAGAATAATTAACTGCTTCCTCATCTTCTATTTTGTTTCCCTGCTGACATGTGGACTCCTGCTATGCAGGAAGAAAAACCCCACTGGCTTCAGTTAAACTGGGATTTCACTCCAGATTTCATCATCCTATTTTCTCATAAGTTATTACTCCACTAATTTTTTTTGTACAAAAAGAGAGCAGCAACACATCAGCCATAAAGTAGACTTGAGCTGTGGGTTTTCCATTACCTATGATTTTGGAAGGAGGTCTAGGACAAGGGGGACTTGGAGGCTGGAGACTGCTCTAGTGGGTGGTCTGAGCAGCTCCCCATGCTCCTGCAGTGTGCCCTGTCCTCTCTTCCCCATGCACACACCCTGATGCCAGCAAAGGGGCTGGATAATAACACCTGATAGTTTTAATCCAAATTTTTAAACAGAAAGTGTGCCTCAAGTTACCAGCAAGAGCATGGTGTCAGTTCAGGCAACCGGTTCAGACCTGCAGGGAATAACAATCCCACTGCTGCAGGAGGAACAGCCATGGGTGGCTCAGGCTCCTTCAGGGTGCCAGATCTGCACTGGACAAGAAAGAAGAATCGTACAACATACAATTAAAAAATCTTTAATAACAGTAATTACAGCAGAGCAAGTAGGGCGGAAACTGATAAAACCCCCACTCTTCCTATTAACTTATATTTTTCTTTAAAATGTTGTCTACATCTGCTATCAACCTCTGAACCTCAGAGAGCAGGCAAAAGCTGAACATTGGTGTGTGAGAGAAATGCACCCTAGCCCACAGATCATGATGGTGTGAAGCATTTTTAACCCTACTATTAAAGTGATTTACATAACACGTAGAGCTGATTTTGAGAGGTTTGTATTTAGACATGTAAGAGATTGAGAGGGGAAGAAAATCACCCTGGTAAAAGACGATGTCTTTTCCATTTCAAAGAATGAAATATTGTCTGTTGTATTTGTTGCTAATGACAATAATGTTGTGTTTATCTGAAAAATTTAGTTCCAGGCCTTCAAAACAAGCAATGAGGTGCCCCAGAACTGTGCTGCAATAGCACTGCACCTGCCTGAGCTCAGACAAGGAAAGGGAATGCCGGGAGCTGGTGGGAAACAGCACACCCAAGAAGGAGGCATCCACTGCCTGGAGAAATGCCTCCTGTGATACCTGGATAGCATGTGGACACACGTCATGCCTCTGCTACTGGACAGGGTTTTGCAACATGTAGATGCCAAATGAGAGATGACAGGGTGCTGTGGGGCATCAGTGATGTTTCCGGGAGGATGTCTCAGGAGACAAGCATTGGTGTGACAGCTACTGATGTGCTCAGCCCCTGCTGCCAGTGATGCCCAGTAACACAGGTACCATGCAGGGCATCTCCTGGCCAGGATGCCAGCCATGCTCCTGGCTCCCTGGGCCTCCCACAGGAGCTTTGCCACAAGCAGCAGCATTTCTTCAGGTGATCAGGCCCATCCTGGGCTGCTGAGAGCCACTGCTGATGCTCCACAATGAGGTAGTAGGGTATATTTACACATCTGCTCCTTTAGGACTGAAATTTGGGGATCTTGAGTTGAAGCCTCAGATTTAAATTAGCTGCTCCAAAGGCACCTGTTTCTGTAGGGTTTGATTGAAACGTGCTTTTTTCCCTAGTGAAAAAAGTTCCATAATGTCTGTTTGACTCTGAAACCACACAGTCTGAGCAAAAATGAAGCACCCTCTTTAGAAAAAATGCAGTTATCTGAGCATTTTACAGTTATGATAAGAATTTCAGATTCGTGCTGGGAGTCTTTCAATTTCAATCGAACCTACCCCCTCCTGACTATCACCCTCCATCCTAAACAGACACCTAGGCACTCATGCAGGTTTGATCTCATAGGATCACAGAATATCCTGCGCAGGAAGGAACCCTCAAGGATCATCTTTTCCAACTTCCTGCCCTGCACAGGACACCCCAAGAATTACACCACGTGTCTGAGTGTATTGTCCAAACACTCCTCGAGCACTGTCAGGCTTGGTGCTGTGACCACTTCCCTGGGGAGCCTGCTTCAGTGCCCAGCCACTCTCTGGATGAAGCACCTTTTCCTAATATCCAATCTAAATCTCCCTTGACTCAGCTTCAGTCCATTCCCACAAGGTCTTTTGAACAAACCAGAAGACCTTGGCCGCTGCTCATATGACACCCTCACCTCAGTTGTTCCTTGTATGGCTTTCCCAGAATGTTATTTCACAGCATGTTATCTGTCTGGATGGCCCAGAAATAGCTGGACTAGACTTCCATGTACTTGAGATGAGCTCACCTCAAAAATAGCATTATATTTGAGGAGATGGAGATTTTAAAGCCCAGATTTACTCCTAGGCTTCCTGGGCCTCCAGCAGAGCTATTTGCCTTTTGGCCAAGCTGAGGAGCACTCTTTAAGGTAAAACACACTAAATGGCCTACATCTGTGTGGATTAGAAATGAATCACTCTGTCAGAAAAAATCCTTTAAAACAATTGCAAATTGCTTTGGTGGGCATTGCTTTAGATTGTGCTTTATGTGTTACCGATCAATATGTTTGTGTATATAAGTATGTAAAGATGCATCAGTTCCTCACAAAGGCAATACTCGTGTAGGTGTGGTGTCATGAGCATCTCTCCCCATTTCACCACAGCCAGAGAAAAGTCTGCAATAAGAGCGGGACTGGCAACTCAAATCTTAGCTGCTCAGCAGTGAGGATCCAGGAACAGAACAGGAAAAGACTGATACATTCAATTTTTGATGGCTTTGCAGAAAAAACCCCAAACATTGGCATCTATTCCAATTACGGTGGTGGTCTGACTTCGATTATGAGAACTTTTTCCAGTTTTGCCAGTGGTGGCATTTAGCAATGGCAAAAGGAGGTTTCTTGAGGAAGGGTTCAGCTCTCGGTTTGAGTCCTGGATATCTTTGGACAAGGGGCAGTTAGTCATTGACTTTACCTCCCTTTCCACCCAAAACTACTGGTTCTTCTAGCATGTGTTGAGGAGTGTCTATTTACACACCAAGACTGATGTGCACAGAGGTAAATAGGAAATAATAATATGCATCTCATCAGGATTTTTCCCTCTGTAAATTCAGTTTCTGATTCTGTTACGTCATGAATCCCCACAAAGAAGGTCTAGGGTTTTTTTCACCACCTTGGACGACTCCTCCATTGTATCATTAAACCATTTTTAAAATGCAATTTAGTTGGTCTAGTTCCCAACAGAAAAAAACCTGTTTCCAGCCCCTACTGGTTGCATCTTACATATCCTTCAGGAACCAGCGAAGGAGCTTAAAGAGTGAACCCGTGTTATGGGTGCCAGATCTCTTAGTTTATCATTGAGTCGATAATACACTTCAACCTCATTACTATTCTATCATTAGGATCTGAGTGGTTTGAGTGTTCGACTAAGTGGGTTTTTTTTCTCCTCAGAGGTATATGAGATGCTGCCTCTCAGCAAGGTGTCCTGAAACCCTTTTCGTAATGAACAAGTGATTAAAAGGCTTAAGTGCAAGCAAGCATCCAAAACACAAGCTGCATTATCACAGAATGAGCCAGAAACAGGCTAACCCTCAGCACCGCTGAGAGCACAGAGGTCCTTCACTCAGATGCTCTCAACACTTTTCTTGTTCTCTTTCAGTGGTAGCTGCTGGCCAGGATCCCATGGGCAGGCTGTGCTGTGGCACAGGATCCACCATGGATGTCTGGCTTTGGCTCTGCCGTGCACAGCAAAGCCACCCCAGGGCAGAGCTGGCTTTTCTCTTACTCCTGTGCATGTCCCTGTTTCTGGTCCCAGGCAGCTCAGGAACATGCTGCGAGTGCCCTGCTTCTACCCAGGCTGCGCCTCCTTTGAGTTGGCTGCCAGGACTAGCACAGACTGGGAGTAAGAGTGAGACAGAGTCCTCAGTAGTTTGTACTTCTGTCCTATCTTTCACAACATCAGATTTCAGTATTCCATTTATTTAGTATTTCATGTGGAGGTACAGTAAGATAACACCTGGGCTTCAGCATCCCTTCTCGAGGTATGGAGATGGCAGTCAAAGGAACACATATGCAAGAAGTGTCAACCAAGGAAATGCAACTTTCCCAGAGTGAAACCCTGGTTCTTCAGAAATCAGGAGAAGTTAGCAAATAGTTGCAGCAGAGATCAAATGTCACCTCATCTTCCTCGCTAGGTGTGAGTGTTGTGCAGGCAAACCAAGGGTGCTGCTTCTCTGAGGGATCCCTGGGTGCTGCCAAGGCAGCCTGTGCTTGGTATCTGCTTGTTCCCCAGTTAGGTATGAGATGAAAAGGAAGGTTCTGGGAAAGCAATGGTGGGTGTTTAACACACCATGCCAGGACCTCCAGGACTTCAGCATAGAACCAGGCCAATGATGTGGATCTGGACAGGGTCCTTCTGGTGGCACAGGCTGCTTATTGTCTGAATGAGGAAAGGTGGAAAGATAAAAATAAAACCTTCTCCCTCACCTTTGTTAGAAATTTCTCTTCCATTTGTTTCTATTTCTGCTCTCCTCTCATTTTTTCCAGTAACTGAAACAGCAGCATGAGCTGACACTATCTGTCATTACCCACATCATTTTCTGTGACACTGGTTCAATTAACTGCCCTCACAGATGTCTTCATGTTCCTGAGAAAAAAAGTTTCAATTCCCTGGCCCCAGAGAACCTATCTGTACAGATGTGGTCAATTTTGCTGCCTTTGATGCCCCATGGAGTTGTCTGGCTGATGTGTTCTGTGGTGGCTTCATCCTTTTCTATTTCTTGCTGACCCCAGAAGATGTGGGCACCGGGTGCCTGCACCATCCCCAGCATCATGTCTGAATTTCACCACCACTGAGCAAATTAAGCCTCCGACCTGGCCTTCCCAGCAGCCAATACCCTGTGGCTGTTTTACTCTTGTTAAGTAGTGGTGATAATCTCAGAAGCGGCTTTGAAGGGGCTGCCTGATCAGGGATCCTCACTGATAGCTTGTTCCGCCCAGGCAGGCATGGTGGCCGAGATCTGAGGAAGAGCCATTCTCCTCTCTGTACCACCACTGGAGAAGAGCTGCTCAGTTTGCTTCTGTTTCTCTGCTGGCCGGTCTATTCTGGAGCATCTCTTTATTGCAATTCTTTTTAGTGACCTGAAAGTAACACCCTTGGCTTTGATTTAGCTTGTGGTTTCTATGTAGATAGCATCTAGGCACTTATGACTTCCTCGTAGGTTGTCATTAAGGACTGTGTATTAGTTTCCAGTACTGCCCGTTTTCTTCCAGAAGCACCTCTTCTTCCAGTCATTTGAGATACCGGCAGAAAAGGAACATTTTCCATTTGCAGACACGGGGTTATGACCTTGCTTCAACTGAAGAAGACTTTTGACAGAGGAGAAGTTAGTACAATCCAGGTTGCAATAGTCTTATCTGGTTCCAGACCTCAGTTAACATCTCATTCCTCTTCTCCTGAAGAGAAGAGACAGTACAACTGATCTAATACACCTCACCCGGGGCTGCGAGCAGAGTGCTGATTCACAGGAGAGCAGGAAATCCAGGAGAAGTACTTTATTAACTTCTCACCCTGCTGGTAGTCTAGGTGGAGGGGGGAGTGACATGGAGGCTTAGAATTAAAAGTCTGATAATTTGCCAGGGAGATGATGACAAAAAATCAAAAGGGAAAGCACATTTTATTTGCAAAGTTCAAGAAGGGTATTACAATCAAGAAGAGGAAAGCAAATTGAAGCATTAAAAATAAAGCACTTGATAGGAGCTCTTTGAAAGGGTGGCTAAAAAGTATTTCACTCAAACTCTCTCATAGCACCACCACATTCCCCTGTTCTCTCCATTTCCCCCTCAGGTCACATCCGTTAATTGGATTACAGCTGTTTGTGACGCCAGCCCGGCTGCAGCCGTGGTGTGGCTGAGCACAGGCAGTTTCAGACGGTGCAGGAAGGAGCTGCTCTGGGTAACTCTGATCCCCAAAACCAGCTTCCCAGTCCCTGACCCTGTGCTGGGCTGGGTGTTGCAATAAGGTTTATATCATGAGACAGGATGGTTAAGTCACTAAGGAAGGACCATTGAATCTTGAATTTTAATGCCCTGATCTGTAAAGAACTGAGGATTTGTCTCCTTCTTTTCCTTACAGGATGGGCTGAGCCAAAGCAGCAGAGATGGGCAGGGGATAGTCAGACCCTCTGCTTAGTTCAGTGTGATGACAGGGAGTTGGTAGAGAAAAGTGCAACTTTAGCTAAAGCCTGGCTGCCCACTGTTCACTTGTGCATGCAGGGAGCCAAGGGATGCTCTGCCAGAGCTGGGGAGGAGAGCTGCTGCCACTGCTGCCACCACCAATGCCACAATTCCCCTTCTCCTTCCCAGCCCAGAGTCCTCTCTGAAAGCTTTAACTGGTGACATTGCAGGGGTTTCTATTTAAAACCTGAAAACTATTTCATCAGCTTCAAAGGAAAGGGGGAATGTCCTGTGAGAAAGGTGGGCTCTCTCTGCCATGAATGCTTTTACAATCATCCACTACCCTTTGAAGAAGATTGTGATACACACACACCCACAGACAGATATATATATATATATATGTCTATATTTGCTCCCAATCCATCAGGCTGCTGCTTAGGTACCACTACTGTGTACAGCTGCCATGACAGTTCCAACACAAGGCAGAAGTGATCTGCCTGGAACAGTTTTACTTATTAGTACTCCAGCCTCACCTGTGATTTAGTTGCTGAGCCTGAAAGATCTAAGGACAGGGATGCCAGGCCAGGACATCCTCTCTTGGCTTGGTCTTGGAGTGGAGAACAGGAGAAGCCATAGGAAAGTGGTGGGAGCAGGGTGCCACTGCTGCTCTCCCACGGCCACAAACCCACCTACACAATTCCCCATCAGAGACTTTCCAGGGAGATTGCAAACTCCCTGAAACTCATCCTTTCCCACAGCAGGAAGCTGAAAAAAATCCAGGACATTAAATAGTCAGAAAAAACCCTCAGCCAGACCAGTTCTTAAATGTAAGCTGCTTTTCTTCAAAAGCATGGCATAAATATTTCAGCAATTCTTCTGGTGCTAGAATTACTCAGATGGGCTGGGATAGAAATACCATCTCAAACAAACACAATGCATCAAATTGCATTTTATCAAACCGCCTCTGCTTGCTGGGTATGCACCAGAACTATTTGGTTGGATTGCATGGGTGGGTCAAGTTCTTGTGTTATACTAAGCATTTCCATTGATTTCAAAGGCCTATTAATTGTTTTAGTGATGCAAAGAGGGCTGTTGGCTTAATTCTGACCAGTGTGAGGAATGCGAAAGCTGGGAGCAGGGCAGACAGAGATGGCACCGGTTGGGGTCAGAAGAGGAGGTCAGGCCAGTGCTTCCCTTTGGGGTCTTCAGCCTTGTGAGATGAGCAGTCTGGGACATATCTGATGGGGTATCAGGGAAAGGGGAACTACACTTCCCTCAGCCTACCACCAAAACAAACACCTGAAAAAAAGGCATTCCTGAGCTTCTCACACAACAGAAGAAAATGCGTGAGGAAAGCAGAGGCAAAGCCCCTGTGCCCAGCAGACACTTCTGTGGAAGCATGGGCACACTGTCTCGCTCTGCAGCAGGCAGGCTCCTGCCCTTGTCACAGTGCTTGTATGCCAGGGCTTTGCTGAAGTGAAGGTAAATACAATGCATGGGATTTGGGAGAGACCTGGCACAGGAAACTAACAGCAAAGCAAGGGGAAGGAACTGGTACAGTGTGAGATAAAATGAAGAATGGAAGGGCTGTGGGGTGGCAGCAGCCTTATCGTGTTTTTAAGCCTCAATCTAATTAAAAGAGATACATAATTAAAATGAAGCAATTAACCATTTTGTAATTAAATACAAAAATAATTAAGTTGAAATTGAGCACGATAGCATCCAGTTGTCAGGACAGGATTTATTAGTACTTTAATCTGATGAATTATTTTCATTGTTCTACTGATTGCGTTCCTGTGGAAAGAAATTGGTCGCTTCTGTAAGAAGGGACACAAGTTGTTATTGCCTGTCCTTCAGAATTCTTGAACCTGAATAATAATACAATGAGTATATAAACCGTGAGTCTATGTTTCCACAGAAAGGGCTGCATTTTTGTCAGTGCCCCAAGAATTTCATATTATAATCTACGTTTTCCATCATACTTGCTTGCAGCTATTTGGTCCATGTAAAATGTAAAGCACTTGGCCTAAAAACTGATTTTATTGCTGCGTAAATGGTGATGCTCTGTATAGAATTTCGGACCAGAAGAAATACCTACATAGACATGAAGTCCATTACAGTGTAGCAAGTGAAGGAAAAAAATTGCAACCACATTTTGAGAAGCAGACCCTGAACCATCAATGCTTATCACCCTGCTTCTGTTTCTCTATGCTCATGCACAAGGTGTTTATGTCCTTTGCTAGATAAGGGCAACAAAAAGTGGAGTTACGTCCCAGAGTAAGTGTAGGCTGCTTATTCTGATGCCTTTGAACAGGTTTGAGTACATGGTTTTAGGTTTCCCACCTTGAGCAGAGGATCAAAAAAGTCTTTTCTTCTTCCTCGGTGCCGAGTGACAACTCAGTATCACTCATCTCAGAACAAGGGCGTGTCTTGGTGCCTTGCTTGTCTTCAGTGGAGCTGCAGTGATTTATGAAATAACTGAAGTCATCTGGGCAAAACACAACGAAGAACAGTTAGAAATACTGTAAGGATAGAGATCCATCTTTCATTCAGACATTTTCAGCTGACAAATTTCTTGCTGGTGTGGGGATTTAGGACATTGGTAGTGTCCTTCATTGCTCTTTACTTGAAGCATATTGCAATTTGTGTAGCTTTTGGTCTTCTGTGCTACCACTCTTGTGCTTGCCACAGTGATGGAGTGAGCCTTGTCCTGTGTGAATATATATTAGGAGTTCACTGGGCTCTTCCAGACTAAGCATCTATTTCAAGCAGCTGCCTGTAACTGAGGACAATGGTGACCTGTAGACCTTTTTGCAGTCTCAGTTCTGCACTTGGAAAAAAAAAAAATAGAAGTGTGGATTTATCTGTGAAAAGAGTCATCTCAGTTAAGATCACCGGAACTGCCAAGTTTTTCAGTGTCGTCGGAGATGGGATACTAGGCAAGCCTGGCATTAGATGCCTCAAAGAAAGGCATAAGAAAACCAAGATGAGCAGATGTCTAACGATCTTCTACTTCTGCTCACATAGTTCTCTAATATTCAGACCAGTGTAATGCACAAAAAACCAAGGTAGGACCTATTCCAGAACCTGTTTTCCAATTTAAGGAGCAAAGTCAGTGGTTGTGGGTAATTAATAGGAAATCTGCACGGCAAAGAGAAACCCGGCTGTGATAAGTAATATAAAAAGTATGGTAGTGGTGAGCTGTATAGCTCAGAAATACCTATCCTATAGTAAATGTCATCTGATTGTTCAAGAAAATGATGGTCCTCCCCCACAAGGCTGAAAATATGATGCTAAATTCACTTACAGATGCCTCAGTAATACTGGAAAGATGGCAGAGAAGGAAAAACTCATAAATGAGAAACAGAGAGAAAGTTGAACAAGCTGATTTATGGGGAAAGATTAAAGTAACTAAACGCACATCACTCAGATAAATGACATCTCAGGGGAACGTAATTGCCGACTCCAAGGACTTGAAGGGTTGGGCACCTAGGAATGAGAAGATTCCCCAGGGCCACGCAAAGCTGGGAACTATATAATGGGGAGAAATGGGTGAAACTGCACAAATGAAAATTCAGGTGGAGGCATGAGAAATGGTTCCTTATGGAGACATTTCATGAACTACGAAATCCTCTCCTAAGGGGACCAGTAAAATCTTGGGTTATTTAGCACTAGGCTAGAAAAGCACCTGAAAACGTACTAAAAGGCACAAATCTGCATCTGCAGTGTCTGTGCTGGGTAAGTTATAACCCTTTTACATCTCTCTATACTGTTTGCTTGTTTGTTTGTTTGTTGGTTGGTTTGTTTGTTTGTGAAAAAGCTGGGCTATTTGTCCCTCTTCTATAATGTCTGCTCGCAACCCTTTGTTCCTCTGCGCTCAGCGCCACTGGCGGCCCAAGCCCTGTCGAGCCCCAGGTTCTGATGCAGCAGATCCTCTGAGCTGAGTCATGCCTCGAAGGGAGCCGACGCCACACCATGACGAGACCACTTCGCTGCTTTGTACCCTGCAAGAAGAATTGTCGCTTGCTAATTGTGTAGCATCTCTTGTCTTCCACGTAGTTCTACTGGCAGCAGCAGCAGATGTAGCTGTCTGCTGGCACATGCTGGTGGAGCCAGCCCTGGGTGACAGCCAGTTACACATATGCAGCAGCAGGAACAAAACTCTTGACCTTCACTTCCAAAGACACCAACCTCTGTGGAAGGGCCCACCCAGTTAGATGGTCCACAGTATTTTGAGGAGTTAATGCGTGCAATTCAGTAATGGATAGCAGAGTGAATAAATAAGTTTTATTACCTCTGACACCAGATTGCAGAGTCATTTTAGGTACATTGTAATATTCAGAACACAAATTGAGCCAGGGCATAAAGTTTTCCAAGAGGCAATGGATTTAAAATATTTCAAAATAAAAACAGAGCAAGGATATCAAGACTGCCTTTTGCACTAGAGATCAAATACAGGGACCCAGACTTTGTCCCATTATTCATCTGCTTTTTTTGAAGTCAGCTAAGCAGAGCTTAACTGGTCATCCTTTTTCCCACTAAGCCAAGACCACACAGAGGCAGCATCATGGCTGATACCTGAGAAGCAGCTGGTTCCCAAGCTCACTACACGTTCCATTATCTGGGGGCATGTGCTGGGGAAGGGGTTCTTCCGACAAGTTAGACTGTGCTCACACTGAGATCCATCCCATCTCTCCTGCTGGAGCTGTGCTTTCTGGTACAGGTCAGGCCAGCCCCTACTTTGTGGTGGTGACAAGGACAAGGATGAGATGTGCCATCAGACTAAGACAGGCAGAGGCAGCTCACAGCTCTAACTGTTCTGTGGGTAGAAACTGTTCATTGCCTTAATCTGCGCTAGGCAGTGAAGAACAGCCAGACGGAGATTTTTACCTCTTTGCCCTTTCTGTCTGGTTTTCCTGCTTCTAAATTTTTTACATGAAAAAGAGATGGGGCAGAATGAAAACGATGTCAGCATCAAAAGGATGATAGTCTCTGCATGGATGTCTACGTTTTTCATTCTTACAGGGTGACGCTTGCATCAGTCGCCGTTTGCAATGCCCAAGAGCGCCTGTTACCAGCAGCCAGGATCCTCTTGACTGGCTGGGAAGAAAGCAGCGGCATAAACGTGTCAATAGAGCACCAGCAATTTGTCAAGCAGTTATAATGCACTAATCAGGGGGGTGGAGGGGAGAAAACTCTGCCAAGACTCAGCCAGCTCAAAGGAAGCTGCTGCTTGTGCACAGTGCTGGGGCTCTTTCATTTGTGGGCAAGCCCAATAACTTCCCAGGAGCTGATCAGTCCTGGGACTGAGGAGGCAGCATTGGCTGCGCTGGCTTCACTGGCTGGCTCATGGCTCCTCTGCCTCCCTGGTCCTTACACAGCTGCCCTGTGCTGATGAGCAGTGCCGTGACCCCTGGGTGCCCCAACAGCAGGAGATGGTGTCAGTGAACATCAGGGCAGCCCTCTAAGCTGCCCACAGTTGTCCCCGCCCTGTCTGGGATCAGCTCAGAGACCCAACACCATCGCCTACTTGAAGGTCGAGAGTTGGGACCATTTAGAGACAAGTTACTTGCCATGAAGTACCACTTAACACCTGATTTACTGAGCTTGCCAGACATAAGAAAAAACATTCCAGTCCTTATGTGGTACTCTCCTTGGTTTTTTGTTAATGCAGCAGATTTCAATCAAAAAAGGCCTTTGAACAGCATTGATAGGCACAAATAAAAATATAACCATGCAGACAGGTAGCAAGGAAAGAAGTGCTGCAGTCTTGAGGAAAACTGGGGGATACTTCTCCAAACCAGCCCCCCCAGTCCTTAAAGATGCCTAACCCTCCCCTGGGACTGCAAAGAAACCTTAAAAAGAGATCTCCCCTGCATCCAGCATTGTCTACATTCCTCTCCTCCGTGGTCAGAACAGATAGGCACAGTATTGATTCATTACTTCAGGATTTTTGGGGGTGGAGAGGAGGCTGTACTGCGTATTCCCCATGCTATCTTATCATTAATGCATTAAGGAGCTGAACAAGCAATAAGGGCAAATGGACTTCAAAACACAGGGAACTGTCTCCACAAGGCTCAGGCTGATTTACAGCAATTACATCTTGGCAGCATCGCCAGAGCCCATTAAGCCCCGCACCTGCCTGTAACTTGAACATCCCCCAGTTTCGAGGGGGCACTTGTCATTAGTCACCCCGTCACTGCCACCCTCCTTGTACGTGATGGAAGGCAAGATGTAAAACAATGTGGGGAGGATTAACAAAAAGTTAATAGGCTGCAGAGCTCAAATTGATCTGAACTTCAGGATGGGATACTGTTTCAGATACCAGAATGCTCTGCTGGTCTCCTTCCAAGGTCTGAGGGGAAGGGATTGGAGACAGAACCTGGAGCCGTTGCATTTGACTCAGGTTTTCTTCTCTCTCCGCTTTCTGTTTCATTACCAGAGGTGGACTGCCAGCTCAACTATTAATTTTCTTTCCCTGTTTTTGAATTTTTATTGCTTTTAAAAGGGTGTCTCTTTGTGACACCATTACTGTCCTGGGCAGCTGTGTACAAATCACCAAGTGAAAGTGTAGCACTGCTGGAACTGAGGGGATGGCTTGTGCAAAGCCCACTGAGAGATGATGCTGCTTGCTCTGAGGGCTGGGGTGCAGGAAATGGGTTTGCCATGTGCCTGCTGTTTGCACCATGGAGGGAAACCAATTGTGGGGAATATCACACCAAAAAGAGGGGATACATCCAAGCATTGGCGCACCGAGGATGCACAAGAAGCGTCATGGCAGATCCCAGTGCTTGAACAGATGAGAATGGACGAGGTTTGGGGGGAAGAGGCAGCGAAATATTTCATTCCAGATACCACCAGCACAAAAGACCTTCAGAGGAGTTAAAATTTACTCAGTGATCCAAAAGTGTTTATGGCCCATGTAAAATTTACCAGAAAAATGTCAGATGTCAGCGGATTGTATTAAATGTAAATATTACACAACTCGCAGCCTCCGTTTCTTATTGCAGCTTGGCACGTAGCTCTCATGGATCTCCTGTTTGAAAGGGAGTCTCTGGAGGTGCTGCTGCTTGGCGGCAGGTCTGGAAAGGCTTCAGCATGAGCTGTGCTAGCTCGCACCTCCCCTCACCCCCATGAGATACTGCCAGGGCACTGACTGATAACTCTTATGGTGGCGAATGTCCTGCTTCATCAGAGAAGCCCACCCTGACGTGTCTGTGACAGACACTGCTGCAACACTGACGTCCATCACCCCCAAAATGGCTGTGTAATCTGGCAGCACCCTGGCAGAGGGAGAAGAGGGCAGCAGAGGATGCTCTCCTGGGCACACGGTTGCTGCCTCCAGGCCCAGAAGGGACTGAGGGGGGCACTGGCACTGGGCAGTGTCTCCTACGGGTGGTTAAGGGAGAGAGGAGAGAGCATACGGGCATTGCTGCTTGCTTGGAAGATGCTCAAGAGCACGGTGGGATCATGCAGTTGTTAGATTCACTTGCATTTGGTGAAGGGGAAGACACTTTGTTAAAGTTGTCCTTGGACTTGGGCAAGTCCCACCAAGGCTGAGTGCGGGCAGAATGCAGCTTGCTCCAACAACTCGTCTCCAACAAGCCTGAGAGACATCTGGCTTGCTTACAGTACTGCTGGACCTCTAATCTGTTTTGCTGGCTATTTCGTTAATTTAACAAATCACTTCTGCTTTGGCCTGGCCTGTGGATCTCAGATGCTGTGTTGTGTGCAGGATGTGACTCAGGCCTTGGTGCATCCTTTCTGTGTTGAGATGCCTTGAGGAGTTGTGATGCTAAGTCACATCAAAGTGTTTCTGCAGCCAGGCCAAGCTGAGACAAATGAGTCAGTGTAGGGCATTGCAGCTCATAGCCACAGATGCTGGGAAAGGACTCCATGCCCTGGAAATGCTGTTATGTGTCGCCCTGTTGTTCACTGTGTGTGTTACTGTCATGGTACCAGCTCTTACAAAAAAAAAAAACCAAAAACCAAAAAAAACCACATGGAAGATTGTTTTTCTTGCTTTCTCCTCAGAATGTCCGAAGGAAAGAAAAAACAAACCCAAACACTTGTGTTACAACTTATGTCATTTAAAGCTGCAGTGGATTTCAGTGTACTTTCCCCCTAAAGGATTTGCTTTGACAATATTGTTTCTGAAAACCCCTCTCCTGCAGTCTCTGGGAAGCTCACTGGCATAGCAAACACACACAAAACACAGGAGCCTGGCCCACTCCTGCTGCAAGATAAAGGAGGTTCAGAGTCATACTTCTACTATAAAAAACATAAATACAACTTTAGAGCTTTAGGAGGATCTCACGACAACTTAAAAGAAAAGTTTCTGGGATCTCTTTTACGGATAGAAAGATTTTTACTCTCTGCTTTAAGCAGTGAGTTGGCTATTTTTAAGTCAGGAGAATGGACACGAGGATTATCTGGAAATAGTTTCTGGACAGAAGTTTCAGTTCCTGCAGGCATGCAAACAGGGATGATCCCCAAATACAATTTATATCATGTTTTTCTAACACAACAGCCAAGATCCATTAACGGTTTATTCATGTGTTTTTCAGGAAGCTGAGGAATCCTGTTGATAATTGGAGGAGGGAGAAATTTCCTGAATGAGCAAAATCTTTCTCTCCAGTCATTACTGCAGAGCCACATTGCAGATTTGGCTTTGAGAACAGATACTTCTTGTGCAGACCAAAGAAACAAGCTCACTAAAACCAAAAAATGAGATAAGCACGTGCAATTCCTGCTGATATTCACAACAAGCCGAGTTGCCATGTGCTTATCGGAGACCTTGGCCTTCATGAGAACAGCAAAATGTTTAGTCATCCCTCACTGTTAAGGAGCTGAAAGATGCCCTAGCAGCTCACTGCTCCTCCTGGCAAGCTTAGGCTCAAGCACATGCTGCAGTTCTGCATTTTGACTTCCAGAAGAGTATTTGGAAAAAAATGCAGATGTTTCCTGCTCAAGAATCCCAACTGTGGCAAAAATCAATAAAAAAATTTGAGGCATTATTCACGTATTTTGACCTGCCTGTATATAAGTGTGATTGCTTTTCCCCCAGTAAAAGCATCTGGGCATGCACAGGAAAATTTCTTACGGGGTTTAGGGCTTTCAGACTTGGAGGTATGAGAAATATGCTGGGAGCCCCCATGGACACTTCCACTTGCCTGACAGAGAAAGAGCATGTTTTTTCCTGTCTTGTTTGACATATGCAATAAGAACACTTTGCTTTCAATCTGTTAAAGCAAGCAATTGCTGCAGTGGTGAGATCTCCTTGGATGGACACAGTTGAAAGGTTAGCAGTGTTTATTGATTTAATAATTCTCATTCTTTCTCAACAGATTATCTTTCCAGAGACATTAGCAGAGGCAGAGCCCAGAAGTACAGAAGAGCATCTCTGATATGTTAGGAAGGCAAAGGACAGAGGGGAAAGGTGATGAATTGCTCTGGTCCTGACCTATTAAGCCCCAGGCACAGACTGGAAGATAGAACAGGAAATCCATGCACCTATTTTCTAAAGGGAACATTTATAAGGATGGTGTTTATGTTAACCTTTCACACTGAGGTTCTCCACCACTCCTTGTTACATACTGGATGGTCAATCACTGGTGCAGAGAGCAGGTAGGGAGTGATCTTAGCTCAGGACTTCCTTCCCTTGCTAGCTGATGAACTCATGGTGACCAGGGAGGAATCTGAGTCATGGTAAAGTGTTTTTCTAGAGGCAGAAGTGTGGTATTGAAGCCCCAGAGTGTGTTGGTCCTGAGCAGTAGCAACAGTCAGACACCGGCAAAGGTACTGTGGACTTCCCCAAACCAGCCCACCAAAGGGATGAGCAGCCCGGCCCTACTACCCTACTTTCCACTGCCATCTGGTTACCATTTTTTTTGCATTTTCAGAGCATCAGAGGAAATGAATGGCAGCCCTTCATGTTCCCTTTGGCTTCTTCCAGCAAAAAAAGGGGGTGGAAGTGCCATACACCTGGGAGCTGAACAACCTGGTTTAGAGCAGGCTGAATGCCCACGTGAGAAATACATCCCACCTCTCAGGCAGTGCCTGGGACCTTGCGTTCTCACCACTGAGATCAGTCCAAATCGATGTGCTGATTTCTGTGATCTCACTGTACATACTGAAAACTCCTTTTCTGAGCATCCGACCCCTCCTCTTGATGTAGGTTTGTTGTTCTGCACAACAGACTAGCCTGTGGGTCTTCTGCACGATTTTCGGAGCCAAAGTGGGCCAGCTCCTGAGTTGCACTCTGTACCCCCACAGCCATGGGCGTGCTGAGACCTTTAATGGGTTGCTAATTGCTCTGATTACAAGTCAAGACCGAAGAGGAATTGTTGGATGATGAGCTCCCTGGCAGACAAGAAGATACCAGTGGAACATTTTTGATGAATAATTCAGTAAGCAGGAATGGGAAATGAACAAGTCTTCTGTCTGCTAAAGGGAAGAAAAAAACACCAAAGAAAAAAAGAAGAAAAGACACGTCCTGCCTGAGCGAGGCAGACTCCTGTGAGCCTAGGTTTCAGCTCACGAAGGGCAGCACAGCCTGGCTTTATAGGCGGTGGCCAAGCCTTTGCATGATTGCACCATACCCAGTTACAAAACACTTTGCATAGTGGAATCAAACCCACCTCCCTGCAGTGATTGCTGCAACCAAGGGCAAGCTCACCAGCTCAGGTTCTCATGCGGTGTAAATCCCCCAAAGTCTATTCAGCTGAAGGAACATACACTAGTCACAAGCTGACAAGCCGTGGAAGCTAGGATAGAGTTTTTTCTTTGGGGGAGGGCATAACAGATTTTTTTGCATGTGTTTTTAGCTTTGTGTTAATAACATTGGAAGGTCTGAGCACAAACTTATTTATCCAGTATAGAAAGGAACTTTCTTCAAGCGTGGATCTTGTTTCCAGACCAGAGGACAATGTGTACATAGAAGCCTTAGTGCAGGACAGGAGCATTTGCAGTGAGGGCTGCTTTTATTTCATGCATCTGCTTCAACGTGACAATAGCGTGTGACAATAGCAGTGCAGAACTTTCTCCCCATTCGTGATGCTGGAGCTGTGATATCTTTCTTCCTCTCTTTATAGTTTCCAATTACTCCTCTCACTTGCATTCTGCAGATACAAACCAACTTAATCTCTTCGCTATCGAAGATCTGCTCTCTTAATCCAATGGTGGCAATAGCTGCAAACATTTCAATTAAAACTGTGTTCCACAAAATAGATTTATTCATTATATTGTCTCCCTTCCTTTGCAAGAGAAGAACTAATTGGGAACAGACTTGTGAAGGACTTGCATCCAGAGGTCTGCAAATAGAAATACACTGGTTACTCTTCTAGTGAGGAGAGGCAACTGCTTGAGCTATCAAAGTAAACAGTCAGGGTGGAAAGCAGCAGAAGGGAAACAAGTGTGCCAGGAGTGAAAGGCTTCTGCCCAGTTTCCTCTACCATCCCTGGACCCATCCCAGATAATTTCTCCACTCTTCTAGGATGTTAGAGATGCTCCAGAATGTGGAGGAGATTATTCACTGGGTTGGTACAAAGTTGTCCTGGGTAGGTGGATCCTTGCTTTGGCAGCCACGCCTCAGGGCGCTTCCCATCATCTGCTGCTAGAGGATCCCATGAAGTGGGAGCAAGGGAGAAACTTCTGGATTAAGCTCCATTTTCTTTACCAGTTCATGTGCATAACTTAGGCACCTTCTGCAGTTTGCTTCCTCTGGAGAGAAATTCAGGTGCTGGTTCATTTGTACAAAACCAATATGATCTCATTTGAGACTTGAGTTATTAAACCCAGGACACAGGACTTTGCATCCAACCATCATTTTTTTCTTGGGGAAAAGCAGTTCATGTGAGGGAATTATACTAAACTCCATGCAGCTCTCCTCACAATCAAGTGCAAAAATAATTCCTCATCTTCAGCCACAGCTATATGTAGAGAAGTCAAAAGCTTGCCAAGATGAAGACCAGACATCCCTCTCCCCAGCAAAGAAAGGCTCATTTTATTTTGGAGCCTATTGAATCAGTGAATCAGACGAATGTACTGAAGTCAGCCAGGTTTGCCATGGACTACTTTGTTACCAGAAAACAAATGAATGGCTGCAGCAAGGTGCATTGCAGTCATTCTTCTTGAGCAGAGCAGGTGGCACAAATCCCCATCCAGACGCCTTGCTGCAGTGTAAATCATGAACACAGGCATAGCTTGCAACATGCAGTCATGGGATTTTCTTTCTCTGCTCCCCTTATCCAGAGGCAGATAGGCATCACAAAAAACCTGGAAGGCTGAGGCTCAATTTACCCTCTCTTTCCAGTTAGCTTTAAGAAGGCATTTTAAAGATGGTGGTGGATTAGCTGGTAAATGTGTGCAGTTCTTGGTAGAGCTCAGTTCTGGTGATGTCTAGTGGGATCCAAGAAGCAATAATAAGGAGACGATTAAAGTCCAACGTTTCAGTGTCCACCTGCAGTAACCCAGAGTTATTAGGTGATGCAGGACTCTTACATCTGCCTTTTAGCACACCAAGTACTTTCACCATTGCCCACTCTCCTTCTTGCACACTTCTTCCCCTGGTTATTTGTCATCTGAGCTGCTGTGCTGTACTCAAGGGCTCTCCTGCAACCAGTCCCCTGTGTACTTATCAATGTGTCCATCGTGGAAGAATATGACACTTATGAGGGCAAACTTTGCAGCATGGAGGTCTTTGAATCCTTGGCCACCCCAGTGCTATTCAGGAACCTCATTCTGCTGGTGCAACCTGAGAAGAGAACAAGGATGGAATCAGCAAAATATTGCAGTGCGGCCTTGAAAACTTCTTTCAGATTCTTCTTTATGGTCTTTATCTCGACAATGAGATATCATAGACTCCATAACACATTTCTTTTTGCCAAATCTAATTTCAATATCTTAAACAGGAAATACTGTTGGTTTTTTCTGTGGAAACAATAGAGACACCCCCCCCCCCCTTCCAAATGAAGTAGGACTGAAGCTTCAGGCCCCAGTTTTGCTGAAGTTTTAGGAAAGTTTGGATAAAAGTTCCCTTATTAACAGACCCTGCAGGATATGGCTCTAGGGCTATACGTGACAGTCACAGACCCTGACTTCAGACGCTTAAACATACAATCCTTCTTTACCGTAGTTGCATCATCTCTCACTAGTTCTTAATTCAGTTTCTTCGAAAAGTGTATCTGTGAGTAAAGATGATTGCAAAGTAACAAAATATTAAGGAGGAGGCTTATGCAAAATCTGGGAGATGCCAAAGTATTAATGATGCAAATGAGCTTGCAAACACAACCCATCTGCTCTGCTTCAATACTTTCCTGACAATTCAGTGCGTTATTTATTTGGTAAAATAATTTTCTGACTTTCCTCTTGCCCTCCTTCCCTAAGGAAATAACCCTGACCTCTTTCCTTTGCAGGGAAATCTTTAAGAGTGGCTTCTAACTGAAAACACATTGGAATAAGAGCAAACACCAAACACGCTATGAATGAAAGCAATTCCATATCGAGAGGTGCCAAAGTCTTGCTAAGCATGACAAAGAGCACTTCTGCTCCTTACAAAAAAGGGAGATTTTGTTCTTTCAGGTGACACAAACAGTAGTAGGAAGGATTCAGTAACAGGCTGTGCTGGTTTTGGCTGGGGTAGAGCTAGTTTTCTTCCCAGTAGATGCTATGGGGTTCTGTTTTGGATTTGTGCTGAACGCAGAGTTGATAATTCAGGGATGTTTCTGTTACTGCTGAGCAGCACTTGCACAGACTCAAGGCCTTTTCTGCTTCTCACATCAGCAAGTGGGCTGGAAGTGCATAAGAAGTTGGGAGGGAACACAGCTGGGACGCCTGGCCCCCGCTGACCGAAAGGATATTCCATACCATATGGAGTTATGCTTAACATATAAAGTGGGGGAAGAAGAAGGAAGGGGAGCATGTTTGGAGTGATGGCATTTGTCTCCCTAACTAACTGTCAGGTGTGATGGAAACCTGTTTTCCTGGAGGTGGCTGAACACCCACCTGCCCACGGGAAGCAGTGAACTAGTTCTTTGTTTTGCTTTACTTGGTTGCATGGCTTTTTCTTTACCTATTAAACTGGCTTTATCTCAGCTCACAAGGTTTACCTTTTCTTTCCAATTCTTTCCCCAATCCTGCTGGTAGGAAGTGAGTGAACGGCTGTGTGGTGCTTAACAGCTGGCTGGGGGTACCACCATGACACAGTGATAAGTAATATGTGGTTTCAGGCAATTTCCCCCAAATCTCTGATGGGCTTTTTGTGCTACATCAACCCAGCCACAGCAGAAATGATTCCTAAGTTGCACGAGGTAGTGAGGTATCTGCTATGTGCCCCAATTTAGGCATATCCCATGTGCTCTTCCAGGCACCCCCATGGCTGGAAGCACAAGCACTGCGAGCAGCAGGGCCATGTGCCATCTGAGCAAGGCAAGGGACAGCCGCGGCAATGCTGAGCTTTCACAGCGGAGGTGAGGGAAGACTTCACCACTCAAGCAGAAATATTTTCAGAATCTAGAGTATAAAAATAAAAGGGAAAAAAACCCCAACCAAACTTTTAGAAGTCTCACAGCTGCTATTGCCGATCATGTGTGTGACTCAGAGGGTAGACTGTACGCTATAAATGGAAATGGGTTACTTATAATTTGACTGATAATGTCTTAGTTTTTGTAAGAAAAATGTCTTTTGAAGAAATACTATAGTGGGGTGGCAAGCTGTACCATATGTTCTTTGCTGCAGCTGACTTTATAATGCATCTCAGCTACACTTTAAGCTGTATAGCACTGATTGCATTGTAACTCCTATGTCCTCTGCAGATAAAGTTATGGAAATATAATGATTGCGTTTCAGATACATGCCAGTACTGTCTATACTATTTCAAATCATCAGACAAGAGAAGAGCACCTGCTTGCCTAGGCTTTCCCTGCTTGTTTACTGCCTTCTGTACCACTGTGAGGGAGGCTTGCAGGTCCCCCAGGGAGAGTAAGCACCAAAAATAAAAATTCATTCTTGCTGGAGCCATGCTTTGACTATGTAGTACTTCATGGAAAGCATGGATGCCTTGTGTCCTTACACATGGCAAAATTAGTAACTACAGATGCCTGAGCCTTCAGAGGGCTAGCTGGAGAGTGGACAAACAGGAGAAAACCTAGAGGTCTCCCTCCTTGACCCTGAAAGAAAACAGGTCTGGAAATGATGGTCATTGCATCTCAAATTCACCTCAAAATGGCTTGTCTGTTGGGAAATTCCTTGGACAATCTGCTGTACCTCTGGGAAATGCTGATGTCATTTGCCAGAGCTGTGGTCTGGCCAGCACCCTGTGATAATTGTCCTATTAAATTTTGATATTGCGAGAAGGCTGAAGCCACCCAAGACACTGTGTTGTGTCCTCCTGGCACTGCCTTGCGGGATCAGAGCTAGCAGAGCCCTGCCTCTCTCTGTCTCTGGGTAATACTGCAAGATGTCTATCTGCACTTGCAGCCTGGCTGTGTGTGGACATCTGCAGGAAAACAATTTGTCACTGTAAAGTGTCTGTGTGAGGGGAGCTGTAGAAAACAGTTGAAAGGTAACTTTCTCTCTGAAGGGTTTGATGCAGCATCTTTGGTCATGATTTTACCAGCAGGCCACCTTCACCCCTGCTCTACATAAGATATTTTAATGTAGGGCTGGGCCAAATATTTGTCAAGCCAGAAAATCGGTCTGCACCACGCAGTTGGTCTCAGTCCTGGCCTGTTTAGTTGCTTCAAGGGTTTTACCATGCCTTATGGCAGGGAAATGAGATAAAATCACGGGGGAGCAGCAGGCATCACCACATAAGGAGTCCCTAAGTCCCTGTGCCTTACCCTTTGCACACTCCTGCTGCCCCTATTGATGCTCGTCTTCCACCTTTCGGTGGTCCTGCCCATTGTGCCAGATCTTGGCAGCCCTTCCCCTGGCTGCCCCTGCCCCATCTCCCTGCCTTCCTGCAATATTTTTTTATTTCCATAACACTGTGGCTTAGGGACTGGGCTAACCAACACCAGCCAGGAGTAACCAAAGTCCCAGGCAAGGCAAGTGCTCAGGCTATGTTTTCCCTGCAGTAGTCAAGGCAGGTTTTCCTAATTCCCCATGTGCCTCCAGCCAGGTATTAGAGTAATATCCCCTGCAGGATTGGGTGTAGTGGCATTAGGCACATACTACCTCAGGAATTCAAAAGGGGACCATTGCAAGGCAGAGGGCTTGATCTTTCTGCACCCTTCTCAGCAAGGTTAGCTTGAAAGGCTATTATTTAACCCACATGCCGATTGCAAATCATTTTATATAAGGCCACTGGTGAAAAAGCAGGAAAAAATGCCGTGAGACATGGCAAGAGGTGATGGTTTATGCATTGCAACATTGTACCCCTCCTTCATATACATATACATATACATATACATATACATATACATATACATGTATGTCAGCCTGAATGCACTGTATCTACTGAATGCTTTATGGGATAAGGAATGCAGTGGCTAAAGGCTGAAAGCAAAATTTAATATCAGATTTAAACAGTGACTCAGTGACTTGCAGAGAAATTCTCGATATGCTGGATGGGTCAGCACCAGAGTGGGAGAGAGTGTGACTCAGAGGTGTGGGGAAGGGTGGTGAGGTGCAGAGAAGGGGCCAAGGCTGGGAGAGGGGGGCTTTGAGGGCAGCAGGGTGGGAGGAGCAAGGCCTTGGAAAGGTCTGTGGGCTGGAAGGATATTGTGGGAAGGAGTGTGCCATCTCTTGAGCACTGGGATGGCACCACTGCAGCTGACTGCCTTGCTAGTGGCTTGCAGCGTCAGTGGTTTGGGGAGGGGAAGGTGATGCCCTTCCAGGGTTGGACTCTGTGAACCATAGTGTCCTGAGCACAGTCTGGGTGCTGTCACAAAATGTCACAACAGGAATAAGGAAAAAGGAAGGCAGCAGAGAGTCCAGATTTTGAAATGCCTTTACATATCCTGTGAGGTCAGTGCCTGAGCTTGAAATAAAAATTTCAGTAAAGTTGACCTAGAGATGGGAGTCTGTCAGCAGGCTAGAAGTGAGAGGCTGATTGGTCCCAAATACTGCTAAATGGTGATGCCTTACCCAGCTCAGCCACTTGAGGCTTGCCCAGGGGGCAGCTGGGAGACAGCTGGGAGGTGACCCGCACAGTGGCCACCCCCAGGGGATATCTACACTGCTATCAGCCATAGGGAGATATGGACTCAGGGGGACCAATGAAGGAAAATGCTCCTATGGAAGAGAAGATCTGGAAGGAAACTAGGCAACTGTCCCTCTAATGCTCACATGGTCCTTGCATGGCATAGAAAGGAAGAGGGCGGAAGTGACACCAAGGCAGAGCCTTCTGCTGCTGGCAACACGGGAAACACGGCTCAGCTAAGTGCTAGGAGGAGCCGGACAACTCAGCAGTGGTCAGAGGTGAGTCGTGAGGCTGCTTTTTGAGGACAGTGCTTCAGTTTGCGCTGTAGATTGGTGAGTATTTAACAATTACTCTGCCTCCCAGCAAGAAGACAGGACATGGCATCTGAAGGAATGAGCAGCTGTTGGCTGCTGAAAAGAAGACAAGTCAGGGATCTGTTTATTGAAGGTGTCAGTCCTTTCTGTCTCCTGTGAGGTTATTAGCTCTGATCCTGATGTACAGTAGGTGCAATTTTATTGCCATTTGCAAGTAATTATTGCCCATTGTTCACTGTTTCAAGCAATTAGGTGAACACATTTGCTTTAATATACCTCAGATGAAGTATGGTAGGGGAGAATAGTCCTTACATCAGTATTCACCAAATTTAATCAGCATACTTGTACTCCCATCCTAATTTCTTTGCCAGGCACAGAGGAAACAGACTGGGAAAGGAAATCCCACATTATTACCAGGCCAGATACCAATGCTTTTCCAGACTGCTGTTATTACCCAAATACAATTTTTCTGTTTCAGCACTGGTGTTGATGGAGCAGCCTACAGAAAGCACTGATTCAGGTCAGCAGAGAGGTTTTGCAAACATGCTGGCAAAGGTGTTTTCCCTTTTCCTCATGCACAAAACCACAGCTGAGTCTCTAACTGACTCTTTTTGTTTAAAGCACCATCTTACAGCTACCCAGGAAACCTGGGTAGAAGCTCCCCATTGTTACCCTGGCCTAGGAACTGATCCCTTACAAGTCCTGCTGTCCTGTTCCTCCAGAGTAACAGGCAGAGGCATGTTTGTTCCCTTCTCTCCCATCATTGAGATATCATTTACTATTAAGACACAGAGGACCAGAGACCTCAAAGGCAGCAGGGGAAGATTTACGGCAGAGTGGCTGTCAGTTGTTTTGGTCTAATTAAATGGCTCCTGCCTCCTTGACTCGGTTCCAGTGCAGTGGAGCTTGACTTGTTAAGCATTAGGGAAGTGTCCTGGCTGCTCACTGTTACTAATGCCTCGGCTCCAAAGTGTGACTGTTTGGCTGAAAGAAGCTGCAAAAACCTGTCGCTGCCTTCCCACCCCTCCTCGCGGGCAGCTGGATGCCCCTGCTGGTGGGACAGCAGCAGCAGACCACACGGAGTAAGGGGCACCACACATGGGCGGCGGGACAAGGGGCCCACGGAACCACTGCCACCCTTGAACCCCCCTTGGAGGTGTAGGCACTTTTCATCTTTTCTGCTTGCAGTGGAACCTGGCAGTAGAAGAAACTCTGGAGGTGAGGACCAACCTCAGTGTGGTCCCATGAGGTCCTTTCCATATGACCCCATGAGTCCCAGGCAGGTGCTCTTCTCCTCCTTGCCCAGAGTCACCCTGCCTCTCCTGGGGCACTTTGCAGCCTGCCCTGCCATTCTCCTAATTTCTAGATATCTGGAAGCAGAGCTGACTGAGTCCTTCACAAGTAACTCACCCAATAGCCTCAGCCCACTTTTTTCATGCCAATGAAGTAAGGAACAGGTCACGGTTCAAGTAAGTGTGTCTATTAGCCTCAGTCACTTGAATTATTTTTGATTACGGTTTATTATTTGTCCCTCGTTAGCAAATTGGCTGGTGTTAATCGTCAGAGCACATGCTACCCAATTGGCTGCTCACATCATACGTTATTCCCTCCCCTCCCTGATTGGATGAATCAAATTTTATTAAACAGCAGCCTTCCTTCTCCCTTGCTTGCAGATGATGCATGAGCATTTGTAGCTACTTGGCAATTCTGTTGTGAGACAATAAAAGAGCTTTTCAAAATGCCAGGAGAGGAAATACAGCGTGAATACTCTTGCAAATATTTACTTGTGCTCTTATTTGCAATATTTTATTGTGTAATGGATTTAATGATGCTATTTATCAAATAATGATGATTGCTGTCTTTAATGAATTCAAATTTAGCTAAGCAATTTCCAGAAATATCTGACAAAATTAAGAGAAAATTCCAGTGCACTAAATGCAAGAGATAGGGGAAACCATTATAAATAATTACAGCTGCACTGTGCTTTGATATTGCACAAATATGTGTTTCACAAGCACCTTAGAGGAAAAAACAAACAGAGAGTTACCTCAGATGCAATCCCAAATTAGCAAATGCTGTATCTCCACCTCTTCAATTTGGCAGCACCCAGCCAGGACACAGTGGACTGGCCTTTTCACTGCAAGCAGGGCTGAGCAAAAACAACCACATCCAAAGGTTTGTCGCTTCAAGACAGGGCTGTGATAGAAGCCTTACTTTAGAAACCTGGGATGTTTTCAGCCTTTGGAGTGATTTCACAAGCAGGGCTGCCTCATTCCAGCAGCCTTCTCAGCTCTGCCCTGGCCCCAATGCCACCCCTTTCTGCCTCATGGGAAAAGAGGAAAGGGGTTCCAGCAGTAACAGGGATGTCTAAGAGTCCCTCAGGCTTAATGCATTGACCAGCCAATGGTCATGGAGCTGTGGCTGATGTTTATTCTGTCCAGATCAAGGAATTAGTTGTGGAGAGGTTATCTTTCCCTACTTCTTTTCTGCTGTGCATTATATCTCTGAAGTTTCCAGCACCCACACATAACTAATTGCCATCTGACATAACTTTATTGAAAAACAAGAACTACATAAAATGCTGAATTTCAGAATTAAGAAAACACAGAAGGATGTAGTGAAACCTTCCTGAAGTGGGTATCAGGTGTGATTTTCATGCTTCTCATTGAAGGATCTTCCAGGATGTGCTCCTGAAATGCTGAAGATGAGGTTAGTCTCCAAGTCCAGTCCCTTTCCCGGGAAGCTGAGGGCTGGACGTCTTCCTGTGGCAAAGACTTGAAAGGCTCTGTCCATATGTCTGTTGAGTCACTAAGCTGAAAGTAGTGGGCTACAAAAGTCCCTTAAAGTCTACAAGATCTAGGTTAGGCATATGAAAAAGAAGCAACAAGGACACATTCTTAGCCTAGTCTGAAGGAACTCCTAGTGAGTGCCAGAGAACAGGACCATCTCCAAAACACCCGAGTTTCACTGAAATCCAAGCACACTCTTTCCTCGTCTGACTAAAATGGAGGCACTGCCTTTTTTTACATTGCTATTTTGACTTGTTTGAATATGCAACAGCAGCCTCTATTTCCAAGAAACACAGTAAATATGGATTCTTGGAGAGCCAAGATCCTCTTTACTCATTCTGAAGCACCCAAACCTTCAAAGCAAGAAATATTTCCTCCAGCTGTCCATGCATGAAGTTGATTTATGACTAGTTTTCTGTTCAAACCACTGTAATTTTGTGAAATGATAGCAGTATTGATTCCAGCAAGAGTTTCACTTTGCTGAAACTACCAGGCCAGAGGGACTAAATGGAGCCTTGGAGTGAATAATATAGCTTTCCACTTTATCAATTTCATCTGTTTTGCTCTCCACCTTCACTTAACAACCTACATCTCTTCTTTCCTTCCTTCTTTTCCCTTTAAGGCACTGGTCTTTTGCTCTGGTTCAGAGCTGTAAATGATTGAATGTATTTTCTTACCTGGGAACTCTGAGCAGTATCAAAATACAATCTGAGCGATGAATACACTGCTTGACATCTCCAAGTGGTTCACGTTGCTGTGTGGGAAGCTGAATTCTGGCTCAGAAATACATGAATTCTGGAGGCGAAAGAAGAAAATTATTTTTCAATATTTTTCAATGGAAGAAAATATTCCTGGTTTAGCTTTTATTAAAATAACAAGCAATAAAATATTTAGGAGAAAAATGAAATTCCTCAGTCTGGGCTAGATTCTGCTCTCAGTTACATTGAGATGAATGAAGATAAACTTTACTGAAGACAATGAGAATATCTTGGTATAAAACTGGTCTGGAGACCAGTTTCACAGATAGACAAATCCTCACCTACGTAGGAGAGAAGGAAAGGGGAGTTGGATGACATTTCTGGGCCTGTAACCTCGACAGTGATCTAATTTAGAGACTAAGTAAGAATTGCAGATGAATTCCACATACATTCCATCCACACTCCTTGTGTGCAGGTGTGGCTGTGCTTCCATTTCTAATGTCAGAGTGAAAAAACCCAGAAAATACAAATGCTTCAGAGGCATTATTAATTCAGCCATAGGCACAGCATATATGTCAGCATAAATCTTCAGTAGCCTCGCCAGCTACTGAAACTGCTGCTTCTGCATTTGCTTTCTCTGTACTCACTGACTTAAGAAAGAAATTTCAGAAAACCAGAGAGCTTTAAAGGTGTTAGGAACAAACACCACTTAGAAAAATTAAGAAAGAGATAAATATTCTATTTTTCTTGGCATGCATACAACATAAGTTTATTTTTGCAAATGGACCATCCAAGCTTCTGTAAGTACACTGGAGGTTTGAAGATTTTGAGGCAAGTATTCAGGAAAAAAAACCCCAAAAATAGTGTATACAGGTTCTAGCCCGATCAAATAACACTTTGGATTCTACCACAGGAAACATGCTTTAAAGAAAGCTAAGACATGCTGCATTTCTCCCAAACACTGTATGCAGTGGTGTGGCTCCAGCACGGGGATGTCAGCAGTCAGCACAGGGGGTCAGGTTTGGAGGTGGAGGTAGGTTGCTGCCTCCATGCTGGTGCTAAACAACCCTGTGGCAGCCATAAAAACCTATTGTCTGCAGCCCATCCCCATGGCCCCAGGGAGAGGAAATGGCTCGGCAGCTCCTGATGTGGAGAAAAAAGTGCACGTCGTGATGCAGAAGGGAGAATGCTCCGGCTTGAGAAGCAAGCCAAGCATGAAATTAATATTTCCTTTATAGAAAAAAGAAAAAAGAAAAAAGAAAAAAAGAAAAAAGAAAAAAGAGAAAAGAAAAAAGAAAAAAGAAAAAAGGAAGCCTGTAACATAGGAATAAATGTAAACTTGAAAGCCCAGGGACAGGCTTTGAATCTTCTTGGGGAAGGGGAATGCTTTGGCTGGTTCACTTCTCACCCTGTTGAGTAACACAACACTGAAGAGATCGAGGATGTGCCACACAGTTAGACTGTGATAACCAACCTGCTGCCCGGGTGAAAGCCCTGTAGGTCTTGTATTCTCAGTCCCCTTGGGAAAACTTCACTCGTGAGGCATAGGTAGGGCCTGTGCAAGTCCTCAAACCCCCAGGAATGGATTAGGATGGGACCCTTGCTGGACCACCATCTACCAAAAAATACTGCAGAAAGGTGGTGGGGCTTCAGAGGGGTTTTCCCTTGGAGAAAATGGAGATTAGTCTTGTGCAGAGTTGTGCATCGATGGGTATTTTGGCTTCCGTGGTAGGATTTCATTATATTTATTGCATTTCTTCATCTCTCCACTTCCTTTAAGGAACTGCTCCAAAAGGTCTCATGTTTGGAACAATCAGCACTGGGACTGACCAAAACTGGGGTGTGAAGCTAAAGCCTGGACAACCCAAGAAGTATGGGATTTAATCAAAACCTCATCTTAATTTTCCCAGAAGAAAGTTGCTTAGAAAAATTAAATTTTATTTTATTTTATTTTATTTTATTTTATTTTATTTTATTTTGTGTTTTTCCTCACCCTCCTTTTATTTTGACAGCCACATCTCAGCACAGCCTTACCCTTCCCTCCTGTCAGGGGTTTCCTGGGGAGAAGCTCTGCATGCCCTGAGCCCAGCAGAGCGCGGCTGGTGCATTTCTCCTGGCTGGCTTGGCGCAGAACCCTGCAGCCTCCCTGGCACTCCCCAGGGCAGGCAAACTCTCAGTGTTGCTGTCACCACCAAGTGCTTGAAGCAAAGCAAACGAGCAGTGGGGACTGGCAAACATCCTGGGTGGCAAGCAGAAGTACAGCCTTCCCTCCAGTGAAGGGAGGGAACAGTACACCTTCCCTTCCAGATGAGGAAGAGCCACATCTACCTGGAATGGGCACATTTTGGAGGGTGCTAGGGTGAGCAGTGGGCAGGTAAATACCCAAATTGTCAGGCACTTACAGCCTTTACTCGTTGAAACGTGTGAGATGAAGAAGGAGAGGTGGCTGTTACGTATTTAAAGCAAATGACCCAACCTTGCCCATTTTGGGCACAACACACAACTATCTGAAAGGAGGTTGTGATGAGGTTGATGTCAATCTCTTCTCTCGGGTAAGAAGTGATAGGACAAGAGAAAATGGCCTCAAGTTGCACCACAGGAGGTTTAGATTGGATGTGAGGAAAATTTCTTTGCTGAAAGGGTTGTCAAGGCTTGGAACAGACTGCCCAAGGAAGTGGCTGAGTCACCATCCCTGGAGGTATTTAAAAGCTGTGTAGATGTGGCACTTAGGAATGTGGTTTAGTGATGGACTTGGCAGTGTCTATTAAGAGTTGGACTCAGTGGTCTTAAGCATCTCTTCCAACCTAAACAATTCTATGAAAAAGAGCAAAATTATGGAAAAGGTAGCAAACTTTTCAGCACAAAGTAAAAAGCTAAATAAATTACTATGGCTATTCTGGTTTTGAAAAGCCTGTCTTTGGGAAATCTGCTTGAAACTAGGCTTCACCTGCTCCATTCTCCTGCTTTGGCTGGGTTGAGCTGTCACTGTTTCACAAGGTCTGACATGCAGCAATGCTACTGCTCAGTGCATTGTCTATTTCCCACCGTATGTCCGAGTTTTTGGTCACTTGAACATACCGAAGCACTGCTCTGCTTTGAAAAGCCACAATCTCCTCCTAAGTCATCAGGCTGCTCCTCCTCTCAGCTAGAAACCAAACATGCCTGTTTAAAAAAGCAAAATAATTCCTTTTTCTCCCCTGCAACTGCTATTTCAGAGACAGCCTGGCCAGTGCAGCAGGAGATGGACTCTGGTGGCTCTGCAGTATCTACTTTTCCAAAGGTAAAGGGTCTGACAGGAGGAAGCAGCTGGGGTAAGGAGCACTTGGCATGCTTAGGATCCTACCATGCTTTGGTCCTTTTCTCTGGCAGGCTGCCGCCCTCCTCCTGCCCTTGGTGCACCCACAGGCCTTTAAATTCCACAAAAGCTCTTTGGTTCTGGAGAAAATAATAATTAGAGAGAAAAAAAGAAAAAGCAGAGGAAAAAATCCTCCTTGATTGCTGAGGCACTGATGGCAGGAACCTTCCTTCCCTGCTGAACCACTTAATCAGGCTGGCCCACGGCAGCAGCAGGTGCCCACGAGGTGACCTCGGGAAACCTCCTCATCACCAGCAAATGGCCCTGATGATGGCACAGCAGGGGCCCAGCGAGGCCGGCTCTTAGCGAGCACAGAGGAGCTTCACCGGCAGTGCTGGAGCTTCCCATCTTTCTCCAAAGCTGGAAGTGGGGAGCCTGCTCTGCTACTACCCCAGGCAGCTCCCCTCAGGCTCTGGCTGCTGGATGCTCAGCCTCTAGTCGTGGCGCTGGCAGTGATAGCACAGCCCAGTGCTCTCAGTTTTGAGATGGAGGACTTACAGCTCCTTGGGGAAAAAAAATGGGATTTTTGAGGAAAGGAGTCATCAAGGGGCCACCTGTGACACAAACTGGCTTGACTGGCCATTTTCCTGGTGTTGCACCTTTTTGCTTACAGCCACATGTGTGTAAGCCAGACAGGCACTCTCTGCTCATCCTCTGGGAAGTCGTGCTTTCATATATGGTGTGCATATGGGGCCTTATTCCAAATCTGAGCCAATCTTTCTGTGTTACGGAAGAAAGCACAGTTTTGGCATAACCTTAGTGCTTTTCCCTTGGCTTCTGTACCTACCATGAATACCAATGCCTTCTGCTGACCCACAGATCTCTGCCCTGGGCATTAGCAGTGTTATGTGGCTGCCCTACCAACTTTACTTGAGGTGATGTGATTACAGCCCCTGTCTCCTCTGGATAAATGTCTTCAGTTGCTCAGCAACCTCCACACCAGGATTAAATTAACTTTGATTACAATTACAGACAGCACAAATCAGCCTGCACCATCAGAAGAAAGCAGAGCACAGGCTGGTTTTCTTTCTGGAGGATTTTTTTCTCAAATGCTGTTATTGGAGGGGGGTGGAATTGCATCTCACCTCTTTCCCTTCCTTGCTTTCCGTTGAGCATGGATGCATCCCAACCCCAATGCCTTAAATGTGCAGTGGGATTGAGCACAGAAGAATTCATTTACATGCCTGAAAATATTTCCCTGCTTGGGGAAGAAAAGCAGAGAGGAGGCCCAGGTGCTGAAGGCAGCTTTGCTCTTATGCCAAGGCCCCAAAACTTCCTGTGGTGAAACTGATAGGCTTGAATACAGCTACTCATCACCCCCATAAGGCCTTTGCTGTCACCTCCTCCAGGTGCTCAAATTAATAATAGGAATGTGCAGTTATTATTTATGGCTTCACAGCTCCCTGGAACAGACTTCCTGTCTGGGAGGTGCAGCTCCATAAAACCCCCAGGTGATGAGGATTGCAGGGGACCAGCCCCACAGGGATCAGACCTATGGCACACAAAGTGGGAAGATTAATCACCTCTATTTGCTGCTCGTGGTCTTCTGTGTGCACACCTGGAGGAGACTTGCCAGGCAGGCAGGATGCTTTCATAGTGCCCAGCATCTCACTGTGTGGGCTGCAGTGAGGTGACCTAGACTGGCAGGAAAACCTTTGCCTGCGTTGAGAAAACTGAATGTTGCTTGAAGCACTGCCCATATACTCCTGGCCTTGGGAAAGTCAGACTGTTCTTGCACCTCTTCTTTTCACCACCTCCTTTTAGCCAAAACAGAGCGCCTCTTTCCATGGTTTCTCTACTTTCCTGGCCTGTGGCTCAGGAGAGCTGAGTGCAGCTGGCCACCACCAGCCTGGAGGAGACCTGCTGGCATCTCTCTGAAGGAACTACTGAACTGTGTTTCTTTGGGGAAGAACCTCCCTCAGGTAGATGGAGAGGAAAATAGTGCAGAGTGGTGAATCAGTGTGGAAACCGGGACTGGCAGCACCAGTGAGAGTCACAGAGAACTTGGCTGTAGATAAAATTAAGGTGTGCTTTTTAGATGAGTTAATAGAGGGGCAGTGTTTCTTTTCTCCCTGAGCAAAGAGGAAGAGGAGAAGGAGAAGGCAGGGCAAGGCAGCAGCTTTTGCTCCTCTCTGTGGTTCCCTGGCCAGGAGACTTCTGCCAGTGCGGTAGGTAAGGACATTGTCTGTTGCAAGAATTGGCCAGCAACAAATGACTGCTCCCAAGTGGGAGTGGGGAAGGAAGTGTGGAGGCTCATTACATTTAATGTAATTACTCTGGACTTAGAGCAGGGTATGCGACAAAGGAATTTGGCCTTCTCTTTTTTCCTCCCTGCCTCAATATTCAATGATATAAAAGTCTGGTCATGCCAGTCTGTGATCCAGAGAGGCTTGACGCAGTTCGCCTTAAACAGGGACACCCCTGGCCTTGCACAGGTAAAAGTAACATGGCAGAACAATTTATAAACAGGCCTAGAATTTGGCCAAGGCTGCTGCTGTGCAGAGGTCTGATGCAGGTGTTCTGCCCTGGCATCCTTTACCTGCTGCCCTCCCTACTCTGCCAGAGAAGAGCTGAGGCTGCTCCTTGGCCTTCTGCCCATTTCCTGCACAGGAAACACTGGCCAACAGTGAGTTCCCTTTGCCTGGGACCCACCACTTCACCTGCACCGCCTGCAAAACAGATAACTAGAGAAGCATTGGCCAGAATGACCCAGAGGTGGGTGGGATACGGGGCTTTGATCCACCCACTCCACCCTCCTCAGCCCTTGTTTTTGCCTTCCACATTTAATGCTGGGGGAGATGGCCCAAAAGCTGTGGCAGTGCTGCCCTGCTCCCTCAGGAATGCACCTCTCCTCCGTTCACTGGGATTGCACTCCTGTCCTGGCATGGACCCCCTGAGTCCCAGGTACTGACCTTCCCACTGGGGTTCCCAAGGCTTATCCATGCAGGCCATGCTGGGGCCATCTCCTGCTGGATCCTTCGTAGGTTACGCAGGCAGGTTCCCAGGCTGTGGCAGTGGGTGGCTACTTGCACTCTTGGAAAGCGCCCGGTCGTGGTCTGTCAGTGCTCACAGCTGTCTTTCATTGTCTGCTTTCTCTCTCTCATGAATGTCCTGATGTTTCCTGACACTTTCACCTTCCTCTTCTTTGTGTGCACCCAGGGGAAAGTGTCTTTGACTCACACTCCCGTTTCATCGTGACTCATTTCAGTCCTGCTGCAGCCTGCTCTGACCACTCGCCAGAGCGCAGCATGTCAGACATGCCAGAGGTTGCCAGGATTTGTCTTCCCAAACTGCATTTCTGATGAGGAACCTTTGCATAGTCCACCTGTCACAGATTTGGTCAAAAAGATCATTTTGATCTAGCGATCATCTAGGAGTTCCAGCTCCATGCTCACCTTTTCCTAGTCAGGCTGGACTTTCAAATTACTTAAATGTGGCTCATGTCTGTCCCTTGCTGTGAAAAGAAAGCTTGAGCTATTGCTTGGTATCTTCATCCCAAGGGCTCCTGTGATACCCTCAAGTCAGTGCTTCAGCAGTGGTGATGGAGGCATTCAAAACTAGATGCCCAGGTGTTCTCACTGCCCCTACCACTCTTCTCAACACTGTTCCTGGCCATGGAACCCACATATGGCAACCTACAGCCTCTGGCAAAGGTGTTGTCGGTCCTCCGTGTCCAGAGCACCCATTTCTCCTATGCAGATAAACCCAAGTATCAGAATATGAAGAACTTCAGGTCCATTTAAATACTTATTTGCTAACACAAAAGTGTGTGCCCCCATAATTTAATATGCTTCTGGAAGTAATTGGATAGAAGTCCTTTGTTTCTTTTCTTCCTGTCATCCTGCATTTGTTTAATTTCACTGTCGTGACATGAAGTGACAGATCCCATGCTCTGTTTTTACAGATAGCAAAACTCTGGGATTCTTCTTTCTGCACCGTTAGAAATTTATGTATTCTCCCCATTCACTCGTACGTCACTATTGTGTCAGATTACTGACCCCCTTAAGAATAAATGCATTTTAATACAGCTGACCCAGAAATCTCCCAGAGGGGAGATGAAGTGTAGCTCTGAGAACCAGCTGAATTTGCTGTAACTTAGAGAGGAATCAGAGAAGGGTCCAAAGTGGGCAACGGCTCCGTGCCATGGTTATTTCCCATTAACATGTCCACATTTCCTGCTGCTTGCAGCATTCTGGTCCCAGGGTTGCATCCGCTCCTCCGGCTGGGAAGGAGTTGCTCACACAGAGTTTTCAGCAGTGCTTTCCCAGAGACACAGATTCAAGGGAAAGATCAGGATTTATTCCTGTGCAGAGAAGGCAACAGGGCTGTCCCAGAGATGGGACAGGGATCCTGGTATCAGGCACAGCAGGCACCAAGAGCAGCAACATCCAAGGACAGGTATTACTCAGGCACAACGCCTGCAAGGGCGAGAAGGCAGGGGACACAGCTGTCTGCAGGGGTTGGGGAGGAGCATTGCAAATAATGCCTCACAGTACATTTGCCTGGCTGGCAATGTTCCTGGCACTTCTCTTTAAAAAATATTTCTCAGAAGAAAGGAGAAGCAGCAGGAAATTGCAGATTCAACCTTGTATGTAAATGCAAAGCTGCAGAATGCAGGAAAGGAAAATATAATCTTTCTCTTTCTAGAGATTTTTAGACATTTTTCTCAAATTTCATACAGTGACTCTTGCTCCCAGTCCATTTTAACAAGTTATTTTAAATGATTTCTGTAAAATGCTTTTAAAGCCTGAAGGACGTGCTAAGTTCTGAAGACCACAGGCCACTTCCACTCCTCTCGCTTTGAGGTTTCTGAGTCGAGTGTTTGGGTCCCTGTGGGGGTCTTCAGTTCAAAGGAAATGCTTTCAGATTATAGCCATGGCAAATTGTTTGGGGGGGGGCATTTGTGTCACCTTGGATGATTCCAGTTACCCACCATGTTATTATAGCACCTCCCCCAAGCACCAGAGGTCTCCGGTGCTTAATCTCTGTGCCAGAACCTACTGGTGGCCAAACACAGACCTTTCCGGCAAAATTTCTTTTAATTTATGATCTGCATGTTGCATGTTATCCTCAAGCAGTTTATAAAGGCCATGCTGTTACTAGGCCTCAAAGTTGAACTCTGCAGTGGCCCTGGCAAGGACCTTTGCCCCAGGGGAACAGCAGACGTGGTCGATGCTCCACGCAGGAGCCTGCCCATGCATTCGGTTTGCCACCACAGCCAGTCTGGCTGTGTGGAGCCTGGGTCTGTGTCCCCAGAAGGGATGGAACCTCCTGCTGATGAAATTCCCACCCAGCACTGCTGAGGCCATGGGAAAGGTACTTCAAGCCAGCAACGTGTTTTGCACCCTCCCTGGAAAGGACCAAACCCTCCCATTTCCCACACACAGAGAAGGAATGAGCCTTTCTGCTGTTTTATTACTGATGTTCAGAGGGTGTAGGGATGAATCAGAAAGTGGCCAAGTTCATTTGCTTAATCTCCCAGGGTTGCAAAGATTGGGTAGACTCTTCTAATCCTTGTTTCCCTTCCCTGAGAGGGGTATAAAAGCCAGGAGGAGAAAACAGCTGAGGTTTCATATCTTAGGTTGATTTTGCAGCATGGACAAAAAAAGAAAGCAAGCTACTCCTCGTGTTTGGAGCTGAAGAACATTTGCTCTGGAAGCCCTTGAAAGAAAATAAACACCGTGCAATATGGTGTTGTTTGTACAATCGGTTTTCTGTGAAAACCTTCACTTTAAATAGTTATGAAGATCTGGATAGTGGTGATCACGTATGTGAATTTAGGGACTATGCAGTAACCAGGGTAATATTTCTACAAATGCCTAATTAGAGAACAAAGCAGGTGACACAGAAAGAGGCATTTCTGAGAGCTGCTCTCCTTCTCTCCAATACAGACTCACACACATGCATGTATATACACGTAGAGATATATATATATGCACACAAACACAAGAGTTTACTTAGATCTAAGGCCCATTTAACAACCTGGCTTTAAGACTCATGATGACATTAATTGGGTGTGGTAATTGTATGTGCTTGAAAACTAAGCAATTGTACTTGAAGTTACCAAGAAATTCTGTGATGAATTACCTTAGGATTTTAATTCTGAGAGAGGTAAGGACAAGGTTAACACAGGCCTAGTTTGAAGGGAGTTGAGCACCTGGTAATTATCCTGCAGTGCTGTATATTTACAGCATGTACTGTTGCCATGAATCTTCAGACCTGTTGCAATGTAATTATTTCTGTTTTCCATAATATGAAATGAATTCCGCACCATGGCATGGCATTGCCTTCTCAAATCCATGGGCATTTTTTTCTGTGGTCCAGAGAGGGGACCTGGCTGTGCCTTAGGTCACCGCAGGTGACTTACCCCACTCTCCTTTCCTTACACACCAAGACATGGATTAAGGTGCCAGATATCAGGCAACTGTTTTGGAAATTTTTCATGGAAAAGGATTTTAAAAGTCCGTTCTCAGAAACCAAAGCATTTCAATTCTTAAAAAATATGGTGTAAGGGGCTGTTGCCCTCCTGTGTCAGCTGAACTGAGGGGAAGATGGAGGATTGGCACACAGAAGCACACTTTTTTCATCTATAAGCATCTACTCTGTGCATTAAAACCAGAGAAGCCATGAATTTCCTTTACTCTCCTCATCCCCCTCAGGGCTTACGAGGCTGTGGTTCTGATAGGAGCTGGATGGGGCAGGGGTCTCAGCCCTACAGGGGGCAGGGGATGGTTTCAGCAGCCAGGCTTGGCAGGCTGGGTCTGCAGTGGCTGGGTGGGTGTCCTCAGGCAGTGTCAGTCTCTAGCTATCAGGCAGGGCTGGCACCCTCCTCACAGCAAATGACAGGCAGAGCCTGGCTTGTCCTCTGCAGCATCACTGGGTCTTCAACCCAGCTGTCTGAGCTGCACAGGCAAGGGGTTTCCTCTCCAGTGCCCAGGCAGTGGGAGTGAGTCGGGGAGAGGTGGGGTCAAACGAAATCTCTGCAGCACTTAAGTTCACAAGTAAATATCTAATTAGAAAAATGTTTGACTTCAATAATAAATGAGCAGAATATCAAGACATGAGTACTGGCAAAGTACATCTACGGCAAAGTCTTTACAATGGGGGCACTTTTTGGTCTGCCCTCCTAAGGTCCTCAAGTAAGTGGAAAAACCATGTGTGCAGCTGCTAAGGGTAGGGCATGACTTTCCTTGCTCTTGCTCTAACAATTTGGAGGCACCCATCGGCAAACCCACCCTCATCAATTCTGCATCTTCCTGAAAATGTACTTTTAAGCACCTTAATTGCATTTCAGAGATAACCCTGCAGGCAAAGTGACAGGAAGAGAAACCATATGGAGCAGTTTGGCGGTCAGGCTCTTTGTTTTAAATCAATCAAACATCTGCGGCTAATGTAGCTTTGGGCTGCTCCTCAGGAAACATTAGCCCTATTAGTCTGGGCTGGCAGGAACACAAAATAATATATTTATGGACAAAGCACATGTGCATTACTGTTGGAGAGCAAGCGAAGGAGGAGGAGGAGGAGGAGAAGATCTGTGGTCAGCACTTTGCCTTCTCAGGAGGTCAGCTCCAACAAGCAAAGAGAGGCAGCAGGGGTCCTGTCTCTCTGCTCCAGCCCCATGCCACCCACCTGGGAGCAGCCTTGAGACCTGCTGCCACAATCCTAGAGGGGAAAGACCACCAAAAAAAGCTGTGTGGCTTCTTACCTAAAAGGAAATGTGAGGCAGGACGGTGGAGTGAGGTGTGTTGCAGCCTGCAGGGACAGCGATGGGAGGGAAGCACCGGATGGTGGGGATGGCCAGGGGGCTGTGTCTGGCTCCCCACAACACCACATCCCCACAGAGCTGGTGGAAAATAGCAGGGACAGCATGGGTATCCCATCTCAGTCCCCACAAGCAGAGACAAGGGAACCCGTGTGCGAGGGAGCTGGATGTTACCAGGCTGAAACCACCATTTCTCACCAAGAGCTGCAACACACAGAGGTGGGCTGGTTCCCTGTCTAGCATTCGTTTTTACATCTAGACAGACAATTCATCCCATTTTCATCTCATGTGGTGTCTGTGTGCACTTAGGTAATGGTAGCAGTCCCGAGGAGGAGGTGGGAGATGAAAAGGGTAACAAAGTTTTTTCATTTACATTGTCATGCAGACAAATAGAGATGCATTTGCAGGTGCATCAATAAATGAGAGGCCCCAGGACACATGTCTACCTGACAGCACCTCTCTAGTCTGTCCCTCCATACCTCAGTTGCCTGGGAAATGGTGAACCATGACTGAAAGCATGAAGAGCAGGAACTTTGGGACTGCTTCGCAGCCAGTCACTGCCTGTATGTGAAGGAATTTGCACCTTAAAAGGTGTCAAAATACTGTACAAACCCTTAATCAACTCCCTAAACCCACTTTTAGGCTTCTTTGCTTCTATTCGCTGCAGGGAAAACCAAAAGCCTGTGGCACTGACAGGGGTAAATTAGAGCAGCCATATTTAAGGAAAAGTGCATCGCTGACATACTTTGATTCTGCCAAAACAAAACATTGTAAATCCTGAAAGCACAAACAATTGTTAAATTCAAGAGAAAACCCAAACTTATTCAGAATAAGGAGTTGTATATTCGTTAGGCTGAGGCAAGCCTTAATGGCTGAGACCTGCCCCTTAGTGACACTGAAATAATCGCACAACTATGACAGTTCAATTAAGTTTTCATTCCAGCACTAGGTGAATCTGTCTTCTCAAATATAGTCTAATTAATCCTTCTCTAATTTTTCTTATTATAACAACATTGGACAGAGCCAGGGATTTGGGGATGCCTTAACTGTGACTTTCCAGATTTTTAGATGTTTTATTCCTAATTTGCACCTCTACAGACTACAATGGCAGGGGCTGTGGAGAGAAGGATAGCAGAATGTACAATTTGGATTTTTTTTTTTAATCATGCATCCATGTATGTATTTATTGCTAGAGTGTATGTATCTGTTTGAAGAGTTTCCTCTTTTGCCCAGGTTGAAAATATCAGACTGGTACAGTGACTGAATTGCAAAGAGAACACTTTTACATTCAGGAATTGTAATGACTTAAATCTGGAGAACACCAGCTCTATTTCCATATCTGGTTTTTCATGAGCATGCTCATTTGTAAGCTCTGGCTTTCCTGCAGGGATGCAGAGGAGCAAGGCAGGTTTTGTGAAGCAGAGCTGCTGAAGCAGGTAACTGCACACCCTGCAGACCTCCCCGCTGCCTCTGCAGCTCATGCCCCTCACATGCCCCTCATCGTCCTCCTGTCCACATCCTCTCCACATACCCCACAGCCCTTGTGCTTTTCCAGAATGTGTGTCAGCTTCCAGTGCTTCCAGCTGCACTAAGACCATTCCTGCCCCAGCAAACATCCCCATTTATGAGCAGCTACCTACTTCCACCTTCCTCTTCTCTAAAGGGATGTACGAATTCTGCTAACTCATCAGCCCCATTCTCCCAGGAGGGAGATCCATCTCCTATGAAATGGGACAATCCCTGGAACGGCCACTACTGCCTTTTCCTTTCCCAAACAGCGAAAAAGTTTCAGTGCTCAAAGGCAGGAGAAGGACTCACCTTACCTTTCTTTAAGAGCCCATGAAAACAACCTGTGTGAAACACTTTGCCCCTAAGGGAAGGCTGGAGAAACATCTACACATTTCCTCTGGTGCATTCATGAGAAGGCACAAGTCTGAAGACTGCTGCTAAATTTGTCAAAGGACGTATTTTCCGAAGTACTTGTAATTCAGGCAGATTTTCCAATTTATTTGCAAATTATTTGAAAATCCACCTCTACTCAAAAGAGTAAGTGCTGTAACTGTGCCAAAGATCCGCTGCATCTGCACGAGTCACTTACCACCTTCTCCCAGTGACAAAAACATCATAATTCTCAGTAGCAGCCCCATCATGCAAAACACACCAGGTTGGTTTGCGTTTTCCCAGCATCACAAGCAAAATGTTTCCTTGAGTCATCCAGAGCTGAGGGGCTTCAGGAGGAAACCAAGGGGTAGCTCATCTGCAAGTACAGAGAAACTGCTGCTGGTGGGACTTCTCAGTGTGGCCAAAGTTCTCCTGGGAGGGTGGGAAGAATAACTAGCAGGTGTTTCTGGGAGAGAAAAATGGTAGAGGGGAGTTTGCTTTAAAAATATTGTGTACCGCCACTGAAAAGCAACATATCATGGTGGGGGAAATACAGGAAGTAGCTGAGGTCTTGCAGCAGACTTCTGAGCATCGGCTGCCCCATGGTCCCCTCAGTGGCTCAGCAGAGCAGGGACCTGTGTTTTGTGGGTCACAGAGCAGGATGGGGCCCCAGGCAGCAAATGGGGTTCAAATGGATGGAATTTCCACAGCTTCCACAAAGGATATTACAATTAGGAGTCATCCTAGTCCATGCAGTTCAAGACAATCATCATATTAATATATTTGTGATCATCAGCTACAAGGGGGAAGTTTTTCTTTCTTGAGCCATACCTCATGGGAACTCCTTATCCAAGGAAAGCATGTGGGAGCTTCTCATCAGAAATGACAGGAACTCAAAGTAAGGGTGACAGTCCTTCCCTGCGCAACTGAAGGTCTCTTGTGTTCCCAAAGAGGTGATACTGCAAAAAAGGATTCAGAGAAGAGTCAGTGTAATTCCAAATTTACTTTGTGCTGTCACCAGCTGTGTGAAAGACTTCAGTGCTGGACCAATGCTGGAAGTGAAGGACATGGAAAGATAATGATGCAGGGGAAAATGAAGTTCTTTGCCATGAATGTTGCTGTGGGAAGATGGAGGCTGTGGCAACCCTTGTGAGGAGTGTGCCTCAAAATTAAGAGAGGTGAGAAACAATGCGGTGACCACGTGTGGATTTGAAGATGGTCCAATAAAACTCTGATCCATGTCCAGAAACAGATAGAGGGGAGGGCTGTGACCTCACAGGAGTTGTCCCACTGCCTTCATATCCCTTTGGATGAGATCTATTGTATCCTCACTCCCAAGGAAAAAGGATGTGCAGGGCTGGTACAGAACCCTAGAAGTCATAGAATGGTTTGGGTTGGAAGGGACCTTTAGAGATCATCTAGTCCAAAGCCCCTGCAATGAGCAGGGACATCTTCAACTAGATCATGTTGCTCAGAGCCCCTTCCAGCCTGATTTTAAATCTTTCCAGGGATGGGGCATCCACAACCCCTCTGGGAAACCTGTTCCAGCATTTTACCACCCTCACTGTAAAAACTTCTTCCTTATATCTTATGTAAACCAGCCCTCCTCTAATTAAAAGCCATTCCACCTTGTCCTGTCACTACAGACCCTTGTAAAAAGTCCCTATCCAGCTCTCTTGTAAGCTCCTTTTAGGTACTGGAAGGCTGGAAGGTGTTCCCAGAGCCTTCTCTCCTTCAGGCTCGACAATCCCAACTCTCTCCATAGAAGAGGTGCTCCAGACCGTCATCTCATGGCTTCCTCTGGACTCACTCCAGCAGGTTCATGTCCTTCCTGAGCTGAGGACCCCAGACCTGGATGCAGCGCTTCAGGTGGGGTCTTACCAGAGTGGAGTAAAGGGACAGAATCACTGCCTCAGCCTGCTGATCATGCTGCTTTTGATGCAGCCCAGGATGCAGTTGGCTTTCTGGGCTTTTGAGCACATGTTGTCAGGTCATGTCCAACCTTTCATCCACCTGCACCATCAAGTTCTCCTCAGCATCATCTTTGTTCACACCCCAGACTGTACTGGTACCTAGGTTTGCCCCAACCCAGGTGCAGGGTACCAAACAATCTTTGGCCTGTGGCCTCCGGGCTGGGCCCCTTTTGCCTTTTTGCCCATTCTTGTTCTTTGAGGAGGCTGTACTCAGGTGGGCTGCAGCAGCCCTTTACAAACAGGCAGTGAGGAGCCTTGCCCAGCCCATGTTGTGGGTTACCAGATAAGGTGGGTTGATAATGAATCTTTGCATCTTCACCCTGACCAGCACCGCCTCTGTGAGCTTTGCAAGACCCATTGTCCAGGAACCATAACCTGTCCCTAATCTCCCCAGTAGGTACCAAATTAATCAATGTTTGTTTTCTTTTGCTTTCAGCAGGTTCTCTAATTATTAACTGTGCAGAGGACTTGTGGTTTTGTGCGTGGGTTACTTCCTCTTGCTGGGGGAAGGTGCTTTGCACAAGCTGGGGGCTTGTTTGCTCCTCAGTGCTCCTGAAAGATAAGAAAGACATCGAACAATGGGAACCCAATCATCTTCCTTTTCCCCCCCATGACCATTAGTTTGATTCATGGTACTTTTTGTTTGTCACTGATGAGTAATGAGCTATTCCATCTTCGCTCCAGATCTATGCAGAAATGATAGGTACACATCATGCAATGTAAAAGACATGAGGATTTAACCCCTCGGCCAACAACATGCTGCTAACAACTCGTGCCTTGGAAATAGTGCTGGGGTAGCAGAGGGGAAAAGTATTTTTTTTAAAATCTACCTTTGATTAGGGACATACATTTTTGGAGTGACAGCCTGCCAGAAGTACAGTGTTACACAAGCTCTCATCATCTGAACCAGCATCCTGGAGTTGCTTGTTTTTCTGTCTCAAGGTCATACTGTTATTATGCAATTGCACAAGCAAGGCAGGGACTAAAGGTGTAAAAAGACAAGGTTTCGACTCACTCCCATGAGCACAGGGCCTTTAGGACTGCCCATTTAGGTACACATATCTGAAATATTTCCCATGTTTTCTCTCAATTTGGCCCTTTTGGCGCAGCCCCTATGCAGTATGGGGCTGAGAAGTGCCACCCATCCCCATACGCTGGATGTCTTAGGGTTCCACTCTCTCTGTGCCAGGCTAGAGCTGAGCAATGAGGGTGCTGTGCCAACATCCCAACCACCTTCCTACCCATCTGGAGCACACATGCTTCGGTCCCACCATGAGCAGACATAGCCAGAAACCCCTGTGCCAGGTCAGGCTGGTTGTGCCTTGACACCAATCCCCTCCTTCCAGCAATGTCCAGTACAGAAGAGGCTCAGTGCCTTTGGGACCACTCTAGGTTAGGGGCAGCTGGCAGGAACCCCTCGCTCGTGCCCCCCTGACTCACCCCAAGTGCCCTCAGAAGAACCTATGTGTGGGTTAATAGCAGCAGTGAAATGGTGATGGTTTTCCAGAGCCCGCTGCAGCTGACTCGTAGAACAGAGCTTTGCCAGAGATGACAGGGGGATAGGAATCAGGGCCCTGATGAGCTTCTCCCTCAATTATTTATTTATTTTGTGCACCATCTTCTCCTTCTGCCTCTTGGCAATGAGGAGAGTTTATAAGTGATAGTAATAAATGCGGAATGACAGCTAATCTTAATTGACCAAAGCTTCCCTCAAAAGACTGGGTCATGCTGGATGTAATATGCTCTAAACGTAAAAATATAAGCCAGGAAATTACACTGGTGGTTTTACATGCCTTTAATAGAATGGGTTTTATGCTGCCAAGCAACAAAATCAAGGTGGGATCCATCTGTGAGGATGGGTGGGATCCATCTTTTACCCCTAAAGAGGAGCTCTGCAGTTCAGTGGCCTTGCATTGCTGCTCCATCCTGCCGCCTCTGCTTCCCAAACCTGCTAATTTGGGCTCCACAGTGGCACCACTCGTTAGGGTTTTATTTTCTTCTGCCTAATCTATTTTCACCTTTCTGGGCATTCACCACATGCTCAGTGCAGCCACTGTGCTGAGACACCACTGAGATGTGCCTGAGGGGACCCCTGTATTTCACTGATGACATCTTACCTTGGCGGGTTACTTATTTTCTCTCCAAATATAATGCATCACAGACTGCTATTTTTTCCAGAATACACTTTTCCTCCCAGGAAATGGGTATTGATAGCAAGATGTGCCCTCATGTTCAATTAACTCCACCACATTTCTCTCTGGAAACTAGTGCAGGAATGCTTGGGGGATCTTTAGGGCTAGGGGGCAAGAGGAGGAGGCCAAGCACAGCTATTCCCTTCAGGATAGGGAGGCAGTGCTCCGTGTGCCTCTGCCCCAGAGGCAGACCTCTCCTCTAGTCAAAGGGTATCCAATATTTTCCAGTGACCCAGGGAACCAGGGTTGCAGTGGCTGCTCCCACTCCTGCTTTGGGCTTGCAGCACCATCTCACTCCCCAGATTTCTTGTCTGCATGGAGGTGTCTGGAATGCTGGGGTTGAGACATGTGAAGGATAAGGGCCAAAGGAGAGGGGAATGTTAGGAAGGAAACCTGAAGACAGTAGCATTTTTGCAGTCCTGCCAGGATGCTCCTGCTTGGGGTTTCTTTCCGCACTTCCCGACTCGGGTAGGTCCCCTCCCCGCTTGTCATGCCAGCTCAGCTGGGCTCGTACTGCGGCACTTTCCTGAGAACATCCCAGAGACTTCAAAACCTCCTCCTCGTCGTCCTGGCAGAATGACTTGCAGCTTTTCCGAAAACTGGCAAGCAGCCTCAGTGCTTTACCATGGGAAGAAGGTTAACTCCTTCCCTCCTTTTCTCCTTCCCTCCCCTTCCCCCCAGCCCAGCGCATCATCCTGCTGGTTTGCCTAGGAACTGGCTGTCAGGAACGACGGAGGAGGAAATAGTTGATTTTTAAGAGCATTTAGCCCTCACAGCTTCCTAGCTCGGGGTGTCGGGAACGCAGCCTTGCACCGACATCCAGAGGTTTCATCCATCTGAGGCCATGAGATAAAATCATTTGCACGTGGTTTGTGAAAAGGGCAATTATTGAGGATTTGGGGGTCAGTTGTTTGCAGGGCGTGGAACATTTAGAAGTGAGGACAAAAGATGTATCCTTCAGGCACTGCAGGGAGGAGCTGGCAGCAGCTCAAAAGGTGCCCAGCCCCGAAGGAATATTTTAAAGTTTTCCTATTTTGTAGCTCTGCATCAGAGCAACCCGCAGCAATCGCGCAGCAGGACTCCTGCCTCCTCTTCCTAGCTTTGCCTTGGGCTTGCAGCGTCACCTTCTTCAAGAATACCTGTTTTCCTGGTTAATTTTCTAAAGCATTACTTTTTTCCTCCCCCTCCCCCCACCCCCACAGGAAGATCTGCAGGTACAAAAACCATTGGAGTCCAATGCACTGCAGCTGCAAACCCGGCTCCCTGTTTTGCACTCAGGTAAAGCATGACCCTGGGGTGCTGCCTCCGTTCCCCTCTGTCCCTGGGCTCCTCTGTGCCCCCACCTCCCCAGGGCATCCCTGGTCTTGGCCACTGTTCGGGTGGGAATAACCACCCCTTACCCCTGGCAGAGGCTGGTCAGGATGGTCAGGGTACACTTAGTGGGAGAGGTGAGGGATAAGGAGAAAGAAGACCAGGAGACTGCCACAGCAAAGGGGTCCAGCCCAGTTAAGACAGATCTTAAACTTTTCCCTCTTTTTCAGACATGATTCTCACTCCTGAGATGTCAAGATTTCAGATTATTGGGAGATAAATTTAGAGTAGATCTGAAAAGTAATTTAGAAACCTAAAAATAGCCTGCGAGCCTGTCTATCCAGTGACTGTAAAACCAGAAGGGAGGAAGAAGGAGAAAAAATGACTGGGGGACTGGGGGCAAAAAGGAATAAACAATTATGAGAGCGGGCAGCCGTGACAGAGAGAAATCTCTCTTGTATGTGTTCCTGATCACTGGGATCTGGAGCTGGACAGGAAGCTATCTTAACTTGTTGCTGCACACACTGAGAAAATGTGGCCAGCTATTTTGATATTAAAGTTGAGAGATGCCATTTCACGTTGCGGTGGGTAGCCCTGTGTGACTGCTCTCTGCTTCACCTTCTGCACCCTCTCCCGGCTGGGGCACCACCAGCATCCATGGCCCAGCAGGATGTGATGCCCGATCTTTCTTTCTTTCCCTGATCATGTTGTGGCAAACACCATTTGCCCTGAACGATTAACCAGATATGGAGCTGGTGGGAATCAAATAGCAATGGGGAATTTTCTTCAGGAGTTTTGGGAAACTGAGTAAACACAACTTGGCCAGTGAGGGGGATTAGCTGTAGCCGGGTAGGACCTGGAGATCACTGACAGTCCCTAGCATGGTGAGCCAGGTCCAGGGTGCCAGCAGGAAATCCAGACAAGAGCAAAAGCAGATGAGGTTGAAGATAAGCAGCAATGTTTAAGCAAGGTGTCTGTGCTGAGGAGAAGCCGCCCACAGCACAGGGCTACAGTCCATGCTGCAGGAAGGACCAGAGGCCGGCAACATAGTGCAGGCAGGGCTGGCTGCCCCAGCCAGAGCTGGAACAGGCTTCCTGGTCCCCCATGAGAAAGCAACCCAGTGGGACCAGTGTACTCAACTGCCATCAGAGCACCAGGGCCCCAGGGGGAGTCCAGGGAGGCATGAGGAGGGGGCAGTGAGGGCTGCAGATGTTTCCTGCTTGCTGAACATGAGCTGCAGAGAGGATATAAATGTTGGTACTGTGAGCTAAGCCTTGCCTCGTATCACGCCTTGCTTTTATAACCTCTTCTTTTTAATATCCTGTTGGGACAAACAGTCTGTGCAAGTGTGCTGCGGGGATCTGCCGACCAGCTGAGCATTTTAGAGCATTTCGTCCTGAAAGGTGCTCTAAGAAATTCAGTATTGCAGGAAGGGCTGGGCTGCCAAATCGCTCCTGTCCGAACCTTGAGTCCCTCAAGAGCAAAAGGGAGATGCGAATGGCCACAGGGTCCGGGTCAGGCACTTTGGTTTGGTGGTAGCAGACCATGGAGGGCGGGGATTGCAGCAGGACAGGGAGATGATATGAGAGGTGCTGAGATCATTGGTTCAAGGAGTCATAGGATGCCGTAGACATCTCCCATGTGATCTCCTGGGGCACTATAATGCTTTTGTCTAGCTGCAGCTGGCATGTGTGGTGATGAATATAGGTATTGCGTAGATCAAACATATGACACTGCTGGCCACCATGAACCTGTGTCATAAGTGCACTCCTGGCAGCAGCAATGTCACCTCTCCTTCTGTATCTCCCATCAAACAAAGAAGTGATGTTGCTGCAGGTATTTCTCCTTCCCCTCTCAGCACATATCCCTGCTTCCAGAGAGTGTTGTCAGATGTCCAGAATCACATGGGACTGAGGCCCATAGGGGGCAAGAGCCTCTGCTTTACTTACACCCACGTCCCCTGACGACTGATGTGTGCAGAGTTTTCCCCTTGAACTGTGAATCATGCCCTCTTTCTGTAATAGCTGCTTTTGTGGCAGACACATGATCATCCCTCATGCAGTCTGTCACCACGTTATCACCTCCAGCTGGAAAGAGGGATGCAGACAAGGGGGATGGCATGGGCCAAGGTGTCACCTCTTCTAGCATCTTCAGCACCCAGACTGGGAAGGTGGGTGTCCAGTAGCACAAAGCCCATATGGGCTTCACCATGGCCATGGCCATAAATCCTCTAAACCGTGAACTTTCAGCCTTCAGGTTTGCCCAAGCACCCTTTAGCATCCTGGCCAGCCCCATGATCCTGTTGTAGTAGGGCCAAATCCTGCTCCCTGCTATGGACTGATCACCATCCTGAGTGGGGGAACTGATGGAAGGAATCTCACCTTGCCCCAGCTCCCACAGTCACCAACCCCACCAGTAAGGTCTGGTGAACTATCCCTTCCCCTCAGCAGGAGCTGGTGCAACCTCAGTTGCCCCAGTGGGGAACTGGGCTGACTCAGAATGACGAGGGGGCACATCCTACTCCCCTGTCCCCAGTTATCCACACCAGGTTGCCTGTCTCAGAAAAAGCCCCACCCTTTTGATAAAACGTGTAACTCAGACTCCTCATGTCTGTCACTTTGGGAACAAGCTATTTTTGCAGGGCACACTAAGCTTTTTGACTGCTTTCACCACGGGGCAACAATCCTTGGGTGTTGGATTCCCACAGCCCATCTCCACAGGGTGGTCCCACCCGGGGGGTAGTGGGGTCTGTCCCCACCAGAGCTGCGCAGACCTCAGCCTGGGTCGCTCTGTCCTAACAGTGACATGCAGTGGCGGCAGGCTGCAATGGAGCCTGGAGGTACCCCTGTGCTGGTGCCAGCTACAGCACCTAACAGGCTTCTGTAGCCGTACCTTTATTGTTTTTTACTCAAGGGTCAATGTTTTATCTTGATAGTGAAGTCTGCCCTTGTTCCCCACAGCATCGTTCCCTCCTGGCGCCATTCTGTCACACCTGTGAGTGCGCACATACAGGCCTGCCACAGCCCTGTCTGCGGAGACGTGGCTCAGCAGCAGCAAAGCTGCCACCGCTTTTCCTAGGGCACGGCCAGCCGGGTGCTGCTGCATCTCCCGGAGCTGCATCTCCCCGAGGCTGGCGCAGACGGGGGGATTGCTGTGGGATACATGCCCCGTGTCCCACTCAGCCCTTTTCTGGAGGTCTCAACACCTGCCTGTGATGGAAGCGCTGGAAGGAAGGGAGCTTCTCCCCCGCCTTCCGTCCCTCTCCGCCGGCGGGCAGGGCGCAGCGCCCGCCCAGCCCTGGCACATACTTCTGCACTGCTTACCTGCTGCTGCTGGCAGATCAAGTAGCTAATGTCTAAGCAGTCCCATTTAAACCCACAATCAAATTACAGGAACAAAATTAGAAGCCAGACTGGAGCCACTTTAAAAGTTGCCCCTTATTTAATAATTCTGTTGCAGTTATTTTTTCCTCTTATCACCATTTATTCTCATTCTGGGGATGGTCTGTAATAATAGAGGAGGTTCATCTGTGCCCCCCTCCTCTTTCCCATGTCTAGCCTTTCTGTGTGGATTTCATTTCTGCCTTGTGAAAAGGCATTAGGATAAAAAAAGCAAAGATGCAGTGCTACAGAGATCTACGTTAATGGGATGGCACCACATTCACTCCTTCTACAACCTGCCCTTTCCCATATGAAAGGGGTGAATCAAATGGATGAAACCCCTCTTTCAGCACTGCCCCAAACCTTTAGGTATCAATCTGTCAGGTGTGGAAGAAGAAATTGCAGTGCAGCTCCTTCTATAAAAGCAGCACCGTGCAGAAGCAGGAGCCTGGAGGAAATGCCGGGGCAGTTTGGGAGCGCTGTGTCCGCTCTAGTGGGGTCTGTGCAGAATTGATGGAGCAAAGGAGAAGAGAGCCTCAGCTTCCCAACCGATGGGGGAAAGGAGGGGAGAGTCTCCCCCTCCCTCCCTGCTCCTGCCATCCCTTCTCTGTGTGGCCAACAGTGCAAGCATGGAAATATGGGGTGGCAGGGATGTGCAGCCCCAGCTGGGAGCTGGCTTGCACTGAAGGAGCCTGGGGAAATACTGTTGTAATAATTGGCCTATTAATTAGAGGTGTGACTTGATGAGAGGTTGGATTCATTCACCTGGCTGGATTTTCATGTTTCTACATATTTCTGGGATAAAAATAAATGCCTTTTCTCACTAACCCTTCAGCATTTTAGCAAAAACTAGTTTTAAAACCCTCATAAAACAAATCTATATCCATTCTACAACAGGCAAACACTACTGTGTGCTTAACAGTTGTTGTCCCCCAAACTGCTGCTGAAATCTGCATGTATTAAAAAAAACCCCAAAATAGTTTATGCACCATTTTGGTGACAACTGCCCCTGTGACACACCTGAATTCTTGTTTTCTGTGAACAAAGCATGACCCTAACTAATGCACTCAGGCAGGCTTTGCTGTCAGGAACTATGGCAGGTGTCACACAGCCTTGAAGCTGCTTTGGGATGATGCACAAAGTCCCAGCATGGGCCGATCCTGCCTGTGCAGAACAGAGTTACCCACTGGCATGGGGGCTGAGGCATGGGAGATCTCCATGAAGGTAATTCAGGTTGGATGCAGCTTTCAGAGTTGGAACTAGATAATCTTAGAAGTTTCTTACAACCCAACCCATTCTGTGGTTCTATGATTCTACAATTTTTGGCCGGGAAATGCATTCCCAACTGGGGAACCTCCTGCATGGCCAAGCCTTGTGCTGACCACAGAGAAGGGCTAAAAGCTAGGAAGAAGTCAGTGCCAGGGGATAAGCCAGCTGGTTCCCCACTTTTCTCTGTGCCTTACCTGCACCTACTATTGTCCTGCAAAGTTCCTTTGTGTAACAAACAGGCACAGCAGCTTCAGCTGCGAGTAGGCTCACTGCTGGTGGAATGCTTAGACTGAGGTGTTTAAGATGCCCAAGAGCCTCAAGGTTTCATCCTGCATCTCAGGGAGCTGGACACAGGGAAATAAATTTTGAGTCGGGGTGTGCAGCAAGCAAATCTGACAGCAGCATGGTACTCAGGCCCTGCAAGCCAGGAAACAAACCAGGGTCAAGAGCTGGATGGTGCACACCATCCCACTGCTCTCAGGAATCATCATGTGCTGGTCTTTCTACCCCCATGCGTGATCCCACTACCAGAGTCTTCCTTCCACTGTGTTTGCAGAATGGTTATTTTCCTTAACCCTGTACTTACCAGAGCATCTACTGGGGGTACTCATGATGCAGAACTGGCCATGGCACATGACTGATCACAGGGGCTCAGTGTCCAGCAGGACAAGCTGAGGGAGATCAATCTCACTCCTGGCAGTCACCAAGAAGAACACAAGCCTCAGGTAGACATGAGTAATAATCTCCTTTTCAGAGGGGGTCTCTAGCTGGGGGATTTGCATGCACTGAGCTGTCTAGCCTCCATTTTAGGTTTGAGCTCTGAGCGAATGCAAGAATCTTTAAATGAAGTCAAAGCAGAAAGGCAGGTGGGTATCAGGCCAGCATTTAAATATCACAACACTACAAAGGAAGTGATAGCCGCACCTTGCTCCACACACAGCTCCAGTCATTTACACATCAAGTAGGTGAATGTGAGAGTGCAGAAATAGACCTGTAAATATATGGAGATCCTGCTTTTGCAGTAGCTCATTTTCAAAGTACATCTACTCCTTAGCATACATTTGGGGTCACACTCCACAGCCTCTGCCCTGCTTCCCAAAACTTAGTTTCAGTTTGCTAGCTTTCCTCTGCAAGTGAAACATAAAATGCAAGTAAACACCTAACTTGTAGTGTTGTCACCACTTTCATCTTGCTGCTAATTACTAATGCAAATTATGTACATATCTAAAAATGTCTTCGGTACATTCCTGCTACTTGTGTTTCCTAAAGTATATGTGGCAAATATTTCCATATTTTATACTTCTACATTCTACTACCCACATCCAAATCTTAAGGTAGGATATCCTTGTGATCAAAAGCAACAAGGCAAACTGCAACAGAGCCAAGGCACCCCACTCCTCTTGTAAAAGATGAATTTATGATCTTTAGTGACAAGTCATGTTGTATATCTTGATTTTTCATCTTACCTCAGGCAGTCCAGTGACCCCCTTCCTCACGCTTCACCATCAGCTGATTTGTGAGAATACAGTTTCCCATGACTTCTTCAGTGCTGCATTAGAGGTAATTCTTTAAGGTTCCTGTCCAAGTACCAGTCTGAGACAATGGTGTCCAGCTCGGGAAAAAGCACTTGCATTCCGAGAACAAGCTTTAGCCAAAGGAGGGATACCAAAACTTTTAAGTGCCCCTATAGTGTAGATCCAAGCTCTCCAACCCGACTTCCCTCTAGCTGGCGCTGTAGGCATCCTCCTTAACCTCGGTAAGCTGCGCTACTTGCACACTAGACACCCCAAACTTTCCCTCACCATTTCCCTTCTCCTCCAGAGCTGACCAGCTCTTGGATGCTCCCACCCCAGAGCTCTTCAACTGAATTTTGCTGTTTCCAGCTGCCTCATTCCTTTCTAGCTCTTATTGTTCCATGTGGCGTAGGCTGTCATCCCAGCCATGTGCCTCTGCTCTCCACACTGGTCTGTCCATCCCCTGGCCTGAAAACCTGAAGGCTCCATCCATTTCCATCTGCTGCCAGTTAACACCTGAAGGCAGTTGCTGCACACGCCTGTGCCCTGTTCTGATCTTACCAGTCCCGCTAATACATGTCTCTCTTCAGCTACCTGTAGTGCCTCAATGCTTTACAAGTTTCACTTGTGCTTCCTGCAAAACATAAATCCCTCAGTGAAGGCTTCAAGGCAACATGGCTGTGATGCCACACTCAAAGATTGCAGGATGGCTTGATAGTCAACTGGCCAAAAGCACCCAACAAAATGGTAGATAAGCCAAGGAGCTCCAAGAAATTACCCATTTAAAAGCAGTTGACTGTGAGCCTTAGGCTTCTGCAGGCTCACATTTTAATGAATGCTAACAAAACAGGCATTCCTGAAAATGTCTGCCCATACATCAATTCCAGGTGTTTTAATTGTATTTAATCTTGTTTTCATCCCAATGAAAAAGCTGAGTAACTGTGATCTGGAAGGGCTTGGAACCTGAGGAACCACAGTGAGGACCACAGAAGGCATTTCAGAGAGAAACTGGCACATCGGCTCAGCACAAACAGTTGTAGCAACCTTAAAAAGATAACTTTTAAAAGGAATGGCTAGCATTGGTTTAATCCAAGTGAAACCAGATGATGACATTTCTCTTGTTTGGACCCATTTTTCCAAGATCAACACATATGAATTCACATTTTCCATTTCCATTTCACAATCAGATACAAACAGGGACTTCCTTGTGATGGTTGTGAGTGTTTTATTATAGTCTTATCAACAAGTTCTCTGAAAATCAGTTTTTCAGAACTAAAATCTAATCTGGCAGTGTTCAGTAAGTAACAAGATGAACTCAGCCATGGAAAAGAAAATATTACTAAGTTACTTTAAATAAATTTTATCACAACAACCTCAGGAAGAGTGTGTCCTGGAGATTTAGGCAGTTTATCTTGGATTTTTATTAATATTTTGGATTCTTTTTGTTATGCTCTAGCCTCTGGTACACAGCTGTGTTCATTTTGATGCTAGAATGGGATAGATCTTTGGGTGCCTGTATGCCTGTGATTCTTCTCTTATTTTATAGTGCTGTAATAAAAATAGCATCATCAGCATTCAGTGCTCACCACAGTACATTTAAGCAACTGGTCATTGCACTGAAACAGAACTTCTTGAGAAACTGAGATTATTTCCAGACAGTAATGGCTCACAAAAGGTCTAGCTCCCAAGACTTTTCAGCCATTCATCTTCTGTTCAGCACCTCCTATGACATTTATTACAGTAATTTGATCAGGTTATAGGACTCAGAATTCCATCTTGACCTTCAGAGCAGCATCTAATACTGCCTGGAAGATAATCCAGAATCATTTTCCTTACACATACAATCAACATTTTCAGCTTGCAGCTACTTGTTGACAAACACTCACCAGTTTCAGTTAACTACAAGGAAACCTAAGAACATTGAGACATTTGAAAATAAGCATTACTGTATTTTTAATGTATTTTGGATGGCTTACCTCAATTTAACTAATAACTCTTGATTTCCAGGGCTTAATTGCACGTAATTTTTATAAAAGCAATATCATCTCTTAACATTAATCAAATATTTAACATTTAAGAATTTTTTTTATTGTGCAAAACATAAGCAATAAGTCTTATTAGTACAATAAGCTGAAAAAGCAAGGGATATTTAAAACAATATTCACATCCAGTGTACAATTTTTATCCCTACTTCCAACTTCTAATGTGGAATCTACAATTCCCATCCATAAGTGCTGTCTGAAAATACCAATAGTTTGTTTCACCTTTTATTATTTGGAGAAGACTCAGAATTTATTTTTGCATTAAGTTTTTATGCACAACTAAACCAGCTGTTTAAATTGATAAATACAAAATAAGACACTGAAAAGGGTGAAAAATAACCAACCTTCTGAAGGCATCCACCTAAATGGTGGCATGACTGATAATTTATAGCTTATATTAAAAAACAGAATTGATAATTCTGATTTTCCATTTTCAACTCAAGATTTTAGCAAATAACCCAAAATTTTGTTTTACAGTTCTGGAATCTGCTAATTGAAAAAGTAATTTAATTCAATCTTAATTTTAATTAAAATCTTTATCTTGCTAGATATTAAGTGCTACCAGTCAAGGCAGCCACAAAAACTGTTTGATGTTTACATAGCACCATATAGATAAGTATCTCCTTCAGTAAGAGAGATTATGTTCTGCTGGGGAACATAATCAGGTTATTTCCTGAATATTTTAGGTATCTTTGCCTTCCACTTCATAAACATGTGCAACCATTCCTTAATTTGAGAAAAAAATGGACATAATTCAAGCTTTAAAACAGTGCTATCATTAATTAAAATTCTCTTTGTATAAAAGTATCAAGAACTCTTCAGTAGTCAATTGAATATTCAAAAACAGATCAATAGTTTTATGTAAACTTGTTAAAAAACAAACCACCACATAATTTGGCTTTAAAGTGACAAAGTATTTTTTCTTAATATAATTTACTAGGCATGTAAAGAACTAATGTCAAACTGTAATTCAAAAAGTAGCAGAGACTGGACTATCTCTGATATTGAAATACTCAATTAAAATACATAAAGAATCTCCAAAACATGTAATTATAATTCATTACAGTGGTATTGTTCATTCCAATAATAATCCTTCCTATAAGAAGGCTGCATGTTAAATAAAATACATTAAGCTGTTGCAGTTCCCTATTAGAGAACATCAATATTCTGCCTCTGTCTCTCCTGCAGCCCGAATTCACTAAAATATGGACTAGGCTTTCTACCAAAAGAAAATGGGAAACAGGCTCATTATCCAGGTGGATACTTCCTAGCCCTAATCAAAATCTTATCAGCTTATCCACAACTGTTAGGTTTAGACTAGTAACAAATCTTGCAGTAAAGCGTTAAAAATAGATGGAATAACTAACCAGCCATCTTCTGTATTTTAAACCACAGAAATCTACACATCAAAATATTTATGGAACCATGAATGCTGGTGACATCATCGACTCTTACACTGAGTCTTCCGTAAAAGTTGCACAGATGGAAAAGGATGCCTTGAGATAAATGGAAATAAAATCCAACAGAAGATAGATTTCCTAATACTGAGCCTCAATTTCTTACAAACTAACAAACATATTTCAGTGACAGACACTGCTCATTATTTTGGCCCCGTCCCTTTCCCAAAATCAGTTTCATAAGTTGTTACCACTCCAATTAAAAAACAAACCCTCTTAAAAATATTGTATATGGAGTTCTGAGTTCCAAAAATAAAATACATATTCAGTTTCATATTCTTGCTATGAAACATCAGCTAAAAAGTATGAACGTTCACAAAGAAACCAAATTGCATTTTGTACATTGTATCTCTATTGATACAGTTCTGTGTTGGAGAATTCAGCATTTTTAGAAAGTTCAACATGTGCAAAGTCCAATTAAATTTTGAAGAAAATTCCAGTTTCAAGAGTTACATGTAATTTTGTATCTGACAGGACAATTTCAAAAAAAAAAACTGTACAAAGTTAGCTTCAAACCTCTTCATTCCCCCCAAAAATAGGCACTCAGTGGTTTAAGTGTGCAAATGGCTTCTTAGAAGAAACAGTGTGCAAACAGAGCCTGTTCCATTAGCCCTGCATTCTTTAGTGATTTCCTAGAGAGTATTGCCATTAAATGCTATCTACGGTATGACATTCTAAAGATCAGAAGACATTCAGTCCACAGAGTCACAGATGTCTTTCACTTTCTCGTTGAAGTCTTCAGGTTGATCAGCATACACGTAATGACCTGCACCGAGGATAGCCTGGAGGATAAAGGTGAAGAAACATGTCAATATCACAAAAAGGTAACAAACAAATACTGGGACAGGTGAAGAACCTGGCTTTTACACATTCCCTAAGAGTTGGCATCATACAGCCTAAAAAACAACTCTAAACATAAGGAATAGCAAAGTATTCTTTTCCTTGTGAAGAAACTTTCCTACAGAGGAGAAGAAAATAAAACTACTGCTTATTCAACTGCTCACCTTGTTGAAAAAAACCCCACCACTGAAGTGTGCACAAGTCACAGCACAACAAACTTGGTAGATACATATGCCTTGCTTGCCTTCACTCTCCACTCAAATAGCCTATTTCTATAATTGCTAAAATTATAATTATGCTAAAAATGCTACAAAGTAAACCAACACCACAGTGTACAGCAAAGGTTCTTGACCCTGTTTTCTTTCCATTTTAGTCAGTCCAAGACTACTATTTATTTAAAACTAATTTTCCCTCCCCTACTTAAAATACTCTCTCTAAAGTCTCTAACCAAATCTCATAAAAGTATAGCTATATTATTGTGTTAAAAACCCCAGAAACTCAAAGCAAAAATTACTTAGAAATGAACACATGTAATAAAACCACAGAACCCCTGTGCATTTTACCAAGCATGGCACTGCCAGTCCACATCTTGGTCTCATTAGAGCCCATGCCCTCCTATGGGTTTTTGAGCATGCCTGCAATTTTACCACTCCAATTTACCTTTTAGAATCTGTATTTGGTTTGGCAAAATTTTAACCTGGAATACAATAAAATTTTCCACAGTCCCTTCTAAAAGTTCCTGACCAGAGCGGAAAAAACCTGCCAGAATGGTAAATGCTTACCCCAGCAATATTCTGTACACTTTTTAACAGTGACTTTCTGTTACAACTCCCTCTTTGGTCAAGCAGTGAAGTGACACTTTCAGTCTGGATATCAACATTTACGGAATGTATCTGTGCTCTTTACTACTCTGTCTTGGGGTGACTTTATGATGTGTATCCCCATATCGCTGCCCTATGCCCAGAAATTAATTTTTGTGCTTTTCTATGCCTCTAAACTGAGCTTGAGAGGAGGAAGGAAAAACTGAGCAAAACTTTTTCAAAGCAGTTTGCAGCTTGTTCAAGGTCACACAGAGATAGCGTTTTTTTTCCCAGCTGCAGCAGGGGAGCGAAGAAGCACCCGGCTTGCTGCTCCCGGGTCAGTTTCTGGCCAGTTGTTCAGCTTCTTTTTCTCCAGAGAGAGACTGGGAGTTAAAATTTTTTTTCCCTTCTCTGGAATTTCGGATTTTCTCCCTTTTCCACTGGACTACTTCAATATCAGAGCACATCAGGAGGACTTTCCACCGGGCATAGAGGGCCTGGCCCTGGGCCAAGCCCCAGCTCCAAGGAGACCAAAGGGAGGACTCTAACACTTTCCCAGGTTTTTTCTCCACAGCGGGAGATTTTATTATTTAGCATTATTTTCCTTTCCCGTGTGTTTGTTAAATAAATAGTTTTTATCTCTTTCACTTTCCTTTGAGGAAAATTTATTTTCCCTGAACCTGGTGGGGGAGGGGTGGTGACCTGCCTTCTCTCAGAGGATATATTTCTAAATTCGGCCAAACCGGATCACACACTTAAAAGAGTTGGATAACAATGTCTTTTCTCTAAGTTTCAGCTCTGAATTCAGCTGTATTGAGTCATAAAATTTTATTTGGATGACTTGTTATAGTATAGTATCAACATTACATATTGTACACTCTGTCCAGATAGTTCCAGACATCAGTAAGATCACAGCTGGTGTGTTCAAACATTTTATCACCTCACAGCATTTTAACATGTATGCATATTCAATTATCACAGTTGACTGATGTGAAAATGTGTGAAGAATACTTTTAAATTAGTTTGTTTTTACAGAAATAGGCAACAAAAAAATGCAGTGTGCACATTTCCATCAAGTTGTAAGTACACTCATTTTAAACGATAATACCATACCTTTAAACAAAAATGTCTTAGGTAGTAAGACAACATTAAGTATTTTTTTAATGACTTAAAGAAAGATGCTTACAAGAACCTAAGCACCAGGTACAAACTACTCTCTTATCAGAGAAACAAATGCATTATATAGACAGAAGAAGAGAGTTTATGAGAGCCTCCCCACAATCTTATACATATGGAGATAGTAGGACTGCTGTGGTTTAAAACACAGACAAGAACAGTGACCACAACACCTACTTCTATTAGCACACTGTAGAAAAAAATAAAGAATCACCTTGCTCACTGACCTAGTTTGGCCTCTAGTGCTACAGTAAGTTTTGTTCTTAGCCTGGGGACTCAACGCTTTTGTCTAGGTTTTCTGCGATGTAACATTTGTCTTCTCTCTCTCTCTTACAGAAAACAGAACTTATTACCCCAGGCTCTAATCAAAAGTGGCACCATTTCCACAGCAGGTATTCTATTCCACATAGAATCATAGAATGGTTTGGGTTGGAAGGGACCTTAAAGCTCATCTAGTTCCAACCCCCCTGCCATGGGCAGGGACACCTCCCCCTAGACCAGGTTGCTCAGGGCCCCATCCAACCTGGCTACATAGATATGATTGAAACAAATCCACACAAAAACCAAATGACAGCTTTGAAAGTCAAACTTACTATTGTCTTCACATAGGAATTTGGTCTCAGAGACTGGATAGTGCTGCCAGAATTGCCATCTATACATGAACGTGCTCCATAGACCACCGTGATAGGAATGTCTCGATCCATTTGTGAAATCCGTTGCAGCATCGGCCTCTTTGCCCATCCGTAAGGAATCGTCATGTTCTTGAAAGCTGTTTCACCACTTCAGGACATTCAAAAGGGTAAAAACAATTTCAATTGCCATTGGATCTGCTTTTTATCTAAACTGGAGTATCTGTACCTTTTGGTAGCACAAAGTACACGAGGTTGGGATTTTTTACAATTAAGAGAAGTAAGTTTTCAAGGTTTACATGTAATTTTCAACAGAAAGAGCCCATGTTTTTGCATGACTGAGTGGTAGCACTTAAAAGAATGAAATGCCTTATTTTAAAAGTTTTTAAAGACATTCTTTACACATTAAAATTCTCCAACAATTATTTAATTAAATGCAGTGCCCAAAATCTCACAGAATTAACACAAATTGAGAAGAAATACAGAATTAGGATACTCTTTATGTTTATCAGTATCTGGAATTCAAAAAAATTGCAATGGTACCTTTTTCTTCAATATAATAAATGCCACAATTAAAAAAAAAAATAGCATGCACACTGCTGCCATGGCCATTGGAGGGAGTAGCAGGCACTCAGTAAATGAACAACAGACTTCAAAACATACACTGGGAAACTCATACTCACCTGGGTGACTGTACATTGCAGTGATAGATATATTCAGCCACAGTGTTGTCATCAAACATTGATGAATATTTTCGCTTGAAATCTGGTCTTAAACGCTGAACAAGGCTTAATCCTGTTAAAACCAGAAAACACTGTTAGAGGGGGAATGAGTATAAATTACTTTATCAGATTGCCTAATGCTTTTCATTAGAGCCCTCAAAACACATCCCCTTGAAACTCTCGTGGCTTCTAAACCTGTATTTGGCTTTACCACTTACATGTCTTGGAATTAGCTGCATGATGGAATTACACCTAACATGAATGAAATACAAATACTCTAAAGAATTTTATGCTGCTCCCCCTGCTGAATACATATGGGGAATGTTTGAGTATGGTCACTACAGCAATAGAAGAAACCTACAATGGGGACCTGCAAAAGGGCTAAGCAGTGTCTTTTTGTCACCAGTTTAGTCTCACATGATACTGACACTTTCTCCTTGCTCTGGCAGTATCTAGTAGGCTAAATGCATCACACCTTTCAGGACCAGAAGGCACTGCTGAAAAAGCTGGGGTGCTTTTCTTGCTTAAGTCTGTCGTCTCCTCTTACAGAACAGTCTGCTTCTGAAGCCAGTTCATCCAACTAGTGTGTGGTTGAAAGAACAGAAGTCTATGACAAAAAACAGGTGTAGAAGTCCTAACATAAGGCACAAGTACTGGAATAAATGAAGAGACTGAATGTTGAAAACCATTGTCCTCATGCTCTCCTAACAAGCCAGTAGAGGTGTGTGTCTTTTCAGGGGCCAGTTCAGGCCTTCTGAATTTAAGCACCTTTTCTGAATAACTTCTCTAAGGAAGAAGTCTCTTCTACATTGACCAGATGGATCTCTGGGACAAGAGCCTCACCAGAAGGCTAATCTTAGTCTAAGAACATTAGTCATCCCTAATATCTGATCCAACCCTTTCAGTTTGAAGCCCTTAGCCCCTGTCCTATCACTACACACCCTTGCAATAAATTTCCCTCCAGCTCTGTTGTAGGCCCCCTTTAGGTACTGTAAGGCTCCTACAAGGTGTCCTCAAAGCCTTCTCTTCTGAATCTTAACTCTTTCAGCCTGTCTTCATATGAGAGGTGCCTCCAGCATGACCATCTTCATGTCCCTCCTCACGACTATCTCCCACAGGTATGCCTCCAACACTCATATTGGGGCCCCAGAGCTGGATGCAGTATTCCAGATGGCATCTCAGGAGAGCAGAGCAGAGCGAGAGAATCACCTCCCTCAATCTGCTGGCCACACTGCTTTTAATGCAGCCCAGGATATATTTGGCTTTTTGGGCTGCAAGTACACATTGGTGGGTCATTTTGGGCTTCTCATCAACCAACATCCCAGGTCTTTCTCCTCAGGGCTTCCCTTAATCTATTCTCTGTTCAGAGGTGGTTTGGATTACCCTGACCCAGGTGCAGGACCTTGCACATGGCCTCATTAAACTTCATGAAGTTGGCATGGGCCCATCTCTCAAGCCTGTCCATGTTCCTCTGGATGGCATCCCTTCTCTACAGCTTGTTGACCACATGGCTTGGTGCCATCAGCAGACTTGCTGAGGGTGCACTCGATCCCACTGTCCATGTTGCTGACAATGATGTGTAACAGCCCATCCCAACACTGATCTGCGAGGAACTCATCACTGGTCTCCACGTGGACATTGAACTGACTGAGTGTGACTGACTGTTTCCCCTTTTCCAGATGGTAGGAACTTCATACTGTTGTTAATCTGTGCAATTATGATGATGTCACTTCGCACCCCACACTGGGCAAAGGGCTGGTATTATTTATGTAGACCTTGTCACAGTGATCTATGCTTTCGTAACCTTGAGACGATTGCAACACGCCCTTATGCATGCTTTAAACAGATTTAGAAAACGAATACAGTGCAAGGGAAAATAATTCCCTTATGAAACAGTGGTTTAACTCCCAAAGCAATGAAGATTTTGTAGAAGTCTGGCAACTGGCTCTGCCCTATTTTCCCTACACAGCATACAATTGCTGGACTTCTTTCTCTGTGTGTTTGGGTTTTCTGAACACAAGTGAACACAGCTGGCTTGGAATAAGAGTACTTGGAAGAAAGAGACTAATTCAGTGTCTTGCCCTGTGAGCACAGAGGCCACAGCATGAAGTGTTACCAAATTTTAGAATTCACTTTCCATTTTGATAAGAAGTGTCTTGTCTGTGGGTCCAAGTCCAAAGCAGTTTTTCCCTGGGAATTTACAGGGGAGAATGAAACAAGGATTCAAGGCAACTTGGAACAAATTTTGGAATGAAATCACACTGTAAATCATTGTTGTAATGTTTATTGAAGAAATTCTGAATTGTCTGGCTGATGTTTTCCACAGTGTCTATGAAAATGCTATAAGAAATTCTAACATTGAAGACACCAAGTTCCACAAAAAGGGTGTGGTCACAGTGACATTTCTGTTGTCCTGAGGAATTTTCAGGCATCCAGCTCTGGCACCAAAGCACCAAACCCCCACCAAACTGTGAGACTCCTGGGTGACTGTTCCAGTTAAGTGAAGGAAAACATGCAAATCAACTACCTGGAAACCACTCAAAGAAAAAAATATCTCTGGATTCTGTCTCTCTCCCAGTTTTAAGTATTTGCCTGCAGGTCTGATTAAATATCCTTGTGATTCTATTGTGATATCCCAATGAACCTGGCTCACATTTAAGTGCCTAACTCATGCCTTTGAACAAGGGCAATTGGCTTTAGAGTACGGTTCAAACAACTATGTCTTCCCATCAGCTTAAGCACATTTGCAGGTGGAATGAAACCTGGGGTTCAGTTCAGTGCCTTTTCAGCAGGTTACGTCTGACACCTACTCACAGCACTGTGTTTAGACCTACCCTTCTCCAAGAACTATGTTTCACCTGTCAAGAACTTAAGTTGGTGACAGAAAACTTTTTTACCAGTGCAGTGAGAAACAGATGAAAAATTTTTTAAAGGCACTGCCCTCCAAGGCAACCTATAAGGGAGGCTAGGTTTGGGGACACCTTGCCAAGACAGAGTCTGCTTCTGCATCATGGTTCGACTGCACTTATTGCTAAGGGAGACTATTTCAGCTTTGAATTTTCCCGTGTGGATTGATCTATGCATGCACACATTAAATCAGTGCATATCACTCAATATGCTCCAGGTCATTTTGTTAACTGAATTAGCATTTTACTTTAAAAAAAATCTGTTTGTACAAAACATGTTGCTTGTCTGAAAAACTAAATTTGTCACACTACTGAAAAGAAACAAACAAATCAGCATATTAAAATATATATTCTATAGAAACAGATTTAGGAAACAGATGTGGTTTAAATGTAAACAATGCCTAGACATCTCACAAGTTTATCTTCAGACTGAATACCAGAAATGATGAAGAGGTGAGTTAATTTTAATTTGTGAGGGGCCTGAAGGATATCTTTTATCCAAGCCTCTCCACAAGATAATTCTGCAGCACAGAGAGTAACAGACAGATAACCTCTTTCTCTTCTAGAAGGAATACATATAATCACTTCAAGATTTTATTACACTCTTCTCCCCACACCCCAGATGAACTAAAACCATGGTATTTTTGGTCAGCCCTATCTAGCCCTAGTACTAGGGTACAGAGAGTTTATCTACCATCCTATCAGTGCTGTTGAAGAAATGGAAATATGAACTGCCAGCATAATGAGGCCCACAAGATTTGCTAGAGTAGTAAGAAAATGGCTAACAGAAAGAACCCAGTTTCAACTTCTCTAAACTCAGGCCAAAGATTTTCACATTTATGAGAGACTGCCTTCTAACTTTAAGGGAATTTGTAAATCCTGTTTGCTCATCAAACTGGAGTTAGAAAGGAAGCTAAATGGATTGTGACCAGAAGCAACCAGAAAAAAAACCTTTCACATTCATGCCTCTTTGTTAGGGTTCCCCAACAGACATTTGCATAATCCAACTCACTATAACTGAAGCCTGTACAGATCATAACTGTAGCTTGCATCGTACTAGTATTTCTAATAGCAAGAGTTTGTCTTCTTTCCTAAAGAGTTCAACTTTCCTTAACAATTCCCACTTTCTCCTCCAACTCTTTCCTCTGTGGGTGATATAGACTTGCAAAAAAGCTTATCATAAGTTGCTGTCTGCTCCATGTTTATGTTTAACCAAAATAGAAATGGTATTAAAGAGTAGCTAAAACTCACCAAAGGGTCCTGCTATTCTTAGCCCAGCTAATGGATTAAATGGACTCAATATAGCTCCTAGTGCTTTGATCCAGATTGGAATTGGTCTTTCGTGTTCAGCATTATCAGGCCTCTCTGGAAAACCCCATGGCTCCACTAAGATAAGATGCTTGACCCTGTTGGCAAAAAAGGTTCAATGGTTTAAGGTACAGTAGCTTTTCTTTAACTGAGCATGATGAAAATGTGCTGTTTTACAGATACATACAGATAGCCTACTTTAGTCACTTCTATCACAGAGGCTTATTACCTAGTTTCTGATTCATCAATGGTTTTGATTTCAGTTACTAATTAGAGAGTGAATTGCCTCTAATCATATGTATGAACACCAGAAACATGGAAGCATGTGTCACAAAGAGAAGCTCAGTATTTTATAGATACTCACTGTCACAAACATTTGAGAGAAAGGATAGTCTTGTTTCTGTTTCTAAAAATAGGCTAATCTAAATGCTCAGTCAATATTATTTGCAGGAGCAGTTTAATTTGACAGAAAAGAGGATCATTGCATCTGTTTCATTTAAGTGAAGTTGCTAGAAGTCTAAGATCTCCGTTCAAAGAAGAGACAATTTAACTGAAAAATCATCTTATCAAAGCAAAATTTAAACTGAGAAGGGCAGAGCAAAACTAGCAGTTTTCTTCTAAATTTATTGATTTTAGGTCATGAAAGAAAACATCAGAGAGACAATTTGTAAAATTATTACTCAAAGGAATATCAGTACAGAGAGCATAGCAGGAGTCTCCAGCACATGCAACTATCGATCACTTCATGCTGTGGGTCCCCCTCAATCAAAATTTTAATTCATCCTGGTAGGCTAGAATCATCCATTTCTGTTTAATCCCAGAACAACACCTATTCTAACTGTCCTAGATACTGGTGATTTCTGGAAAAAAGTGACTCTTAACTACAGTTTCCCATATTTAAGATGATTTTCCATGGCAGCTTCCTCATTACTGCTGTATACAACTACCTGTCAGGAGGTTGTAGTAAGGTAGGGGTTGGTCTTTTTTCCCAAGAAGCAAGGAGTAGGACATTAGGAAACAGCCTCAAGTTGTGTTAGGGAAGGTTTAGATTGGATATTAGGAAAAATTTCTTCGCTGAAAGAGCTGTCAAGCATTGGAACAGGCTGTCTTGTTCCATCTGGTCTAGTGGAAGGTGTCCCTGCCCATGGCAGGGGGGTTGGAACTAGATGATCCTGAAGGTCCCTTCCAGCCTGTACCATTTTATGATACTGTGCCCAAGGAAGTGGTTGAGTACCCATCCTTGGAGGTATTTAGATGTGTGAATGCAGTGCTTAAGGACCCAGGTTAGTGGTGGACTTGGCAGTACTAGGTTAACAGCTGGACTAGATCCTAAAAGTCTTATCTAACCTAAATCTTTATATTTTTGTCTTTAACTTTTTACCTTTTTATCTTCACTTTTTCCTTCATTACCTCCTTCTCTGTTAAAGCCATGGGATTAGATATTAACACAGAAGAGTCCATAGTGCCTAAAACGATGCCAGAAGTGATGCCAAAAGCTATTTCTGGATTATAATCAGTTGGGAAACTAAAAACTTGTGCTTGGAATGAAGGGTTGGAAAGGATTAACCTCACAAAGATGTTTCTTGGTTGTTGGCTGAGCTATAAGCATACTTGCACCCTGCAGCAAACAACAACAGTAAGAGAGGACTGTACAAAACAAGCAGGAGAGATCAGAGGCAAAGCAGTGCAAGCAATGAGGAGCCATTGAGGACAGCTACACATTCTGTGCACAAACTATGGCATTAAGTATAATACAGCAAATGAATGAATAAAAGTAGAGTAAGCTTTGTTTCATGCTTCCTTTCTTAATACTTTCCTTCCTATTTGGCATTTCTCCTTTTGGTAATCAAGCCTAAAACATAACCCAGAATAATGGGAAGTTGACCATGAGAATCATTCCAAAAGTAAATGTCCAGAAAGTACAGTATTTGAAAATCATGCCCCACTTCAACTTGGCGATATGCTAGATGGGAATCCTTTTGGATTAGTAGCCTGGGATTTTCCATGAGCAACTCTGGTACAGTGCAGCAAATTAATGGATCATCCATGCTTGGAGAAACAGATCTACTTTCCTAACAATATGTATCCAGAATCCCTTAAGCCTCTAATGCATTGGTAGATAACCTGGCTGAAAGCTGTGCTATATTTATCACTTGATTAAATGCTCTTTTAAGACCCTAGCAGTCAATTTGCTATTTTGGTGGTCTTAGTTTAATTCCAGAGAAACATTAGTAATGTGAGAGCACAAACTGAAACATCCCCAAATTAATTAACCCCAACTTAAGCACAGTGATGCATGAAAACAAAGCATCGCTTTTGATATATGTCAGCAGTGGGCAAAACCAATATCCCATCCCACAGGGATAGGACAGTGCCATTTATAGATACTTTGGAAAAAGAGGTAAGGAACTTATAAGTAATCCCTACAAAAAGCTAACTACAGTTAGCTAAAAGTTGGTTTTGTAACTATAAGGATAATAGGTTTGCATCCCTAAAGCAGAGGATTGCATTTCTTTTTAGCAATTCTGGATTTAGAAACACACCTACTTTCACACATCATTTCCAGCCACTTGTGCTAACTGTTGTCCATTTAGAAAGAAAAAAGCAAAGTGTTTTAGGGACAAATGATGCATGAAATTACTTCAAATATATCCAAGTGAGAAACAAAGAAACAGTAAAACTTGACACGAATAGAAAAGAATAAGATATGTTTAGTATAAAACAGAATCTGCCGTATGATGTGGAGAGTTAAGCTTGTATTCAGTTTTTCATAGGAGACCACTATATGTAGCCCAACAAAAGCATTGTCCTTTTTTTTCATACAGAATTCCCTCAGTTGGTGGGATCCTAGCTCATCAGGGGATATATAGCCAGACATATAACCACATATATAAAAGAAACAAATTACTACTTTAAAAGGAAAAAAAAGGTATTAACTGTTGGACACAACATGGTGCAGAAAATGCTGATGAAATATAATTAGAGAACTGCTGCAGCTGGGTTGTCTTGCAAAGAAGAAATATGAAGTGGCATACAGATAATTTAAAACAAAGAGTCACTAAAATAATTTTTACATCATCCTGCTGGCACCAGGCTGACTGCTAGCATATAGGCATAAATTACCTAGGGGAATTACATTCAGAAGTTTCAATGTTATCCATAAGAGTGCGAAGTCTGGCAGGAACAGGCCTATTTTCCCTTCACAAAACAATCTTTGAGACAAAACATTCACCCAATAAATATATTCATTGCTATTTCACCTTCTAACATGGCAAGGGGGTACTGAACTGAAGAGGTACAGTAAAGTATACAGAAAACCATGTTTACCATATCTACCTATTTCATTCACCTGGAAACAAACCATACAATTAATACTTTGGTCTTAGAATTTTGTTAAATCATCACAGTCATTTATGTAAAGATATAAAGAGCCTGATGAAATAAAATCTATATTAAAATCACTAGTCAAATACAGAAAAGGAATCCCTTCATTCCTTTATTTTCACATACCTTGATGGATATTTTAAGGAGTAAGCAGCAGCCAGGAATCCACCTAGGTTGTGTCCAAGCAAAATCATTTTTTCTAGCCCCACCTCCTTTCTCCATTCTTCTATGGATTCCACAAACTGATTTTCTGCTTCCCGAGCATCAGTGTCAAAGTGTGGTCTACTGCTACGTCCAAATCCCAAGAGGTCAAAAGCATGAACGGTCCTGTTCTCACAGAGATCTTCAAAGTTGAGAGCCCACAGTCCAACACCTCCTCCAAACCCATGCAGAAGAACAAGTGGAGTTTTATTTGAAAGGTCTGGAGAGAACGTCAGTGTCCATATTTTATTTCCATTAGATATATACACGTATCGTTTATTGTATGTGCTTGCAATACCTGCAGAAAAAAATGGGGAAAAATTATGTTGCTAGACATGCATGACAAAATACAAAGTACACTCTACGGAAATCACTGTTTTAAATAGGAGGTCCTTTCAAAGGAGAGAGCCTCTAATGAAATATCTACGTAAGTGGAAAATTAAAATGTAATTTTAAACCTGTTTATTTCATCACAGTGTAAAAGCCATACTGAAAAACTTCTTCCATTATATTTAATGTAAATTTATAGAAAATCTAGTTGTATCTGTGAAACTTACTAAAAACCAAAGACTTACATTTTAGCATTCTGTCCTCAGCCTCTTTAAGGTGTAGCAGTGATGTGGGACACCAGGCAGGAAGCCAGCTGAATAACCATCCGAACCTACAACAGCAATACAGAAGAAAAACGTCTTGAGCAGCATGGTAACTTTTGGCACTAATGCTTTGAAGACATTTCTTTTGCTGCTCTTCATAAGAGAGTCCACATTAAGCACACAGTGTGAAGAACAGGATTGTGCAGTGGGAGGGAATTCACTTTTTCGTGACTTTTTATAAAATGGCATCACAATCAGGGGCATTCTTCAAAGGGTGAGCAGTTTTTCCACTGTGTCCTGATATCACAGTATACTGATCTGGAGACATGAGCCCTCACATCAACTCAACAAGCTTGGCAGGACATGTAACAATCACTGGAGTTTCCAGCCTCCTCTCAAGTTCTTTGGAAGTCTGCCTGCACATGCATAACCTTGCATGAACCTATTATTTCCAAAAAAGCAATAAGCTGTACATTCCACAGCCTAACCTGAGCTGATTATTACTCTAAATTGAAAAAGTGAAAAAAAAGCAGGTTTATCCCAGCAAAGCAAAACCTTGGACCTTAATTATGAACTTAGAAACAAAATCCCAGAGGAAAACAAACCAGCAACTCCCTCAACAGAAGCTGCTTTTCCAGCTGTCAGTTACTATCTTGGTACTGCCAGCTTGACCATGAGAGCAGGGGGAATGACTCAGCCGGCAGCATTGCCTCACACAGCGCTGCAAAGGATACGGCAATTTGGTACAGCTTTTCCTGGTGCTAATTTATCCCTTGTTTTTAAGGCAGAATCTTATTTTTCTGCCTCTCACCCGGTTTTGAAGTGGCTTAGACTATCAGTGCAAAGGCTGCTACTGCAGGACCATTCCTCATGGGGAAGAGGATCCAAAAGTCACTAAGTCACCAAATCAACTTTCTCTAGCACTCTTTTTCTACACTGAACTGCTTTCCAGTTAGTTACAGAATTTTCAGCACTGAACACTGAGAGCATTGGTTATACAACGACTAATGCAAGAAGACTTGCACGTCCAGTTTTTGTGTGCACAACACATCAGTAATAAATTAAAGATCTGGCCCCACAAGTTCTTTATCCACAGGATCTTCTCCACATATTCTAAGGGGCTGACCTACCTCAGCTGCATAGCTACTTAAGTTTATGATACGACATGGAAGGTTTTCTGGGAATGCACAATGCAACTGCAAGCAGCATTGTTTGGATTCACAGAAAACTGTTAGGAGACATCAAGAAAAAAAAGCCCCAAACCATATCTGACCAGAAAGGATTAATCATCCAATCACCCAGGCCCACTGCTATTTAGTATTATTTACTCCTCTACACTGATATCTGGCTGTTCTGTAAATAACCTTCCTGGCCCACTAGACCACTGGAATTGTTATAAGGAAGGACCATGAGAATTGTTATCATCATTATAATTGAGGGACTGGGAACACATGGTTGTACATCCTTCCATGCTGTGTGCTCATGCAATCTAGGAAATGAAGGAACTTAGCACCTTACAGAAAATGGGCACCCAAATATTCTGCTTCCACATTAAACTATGCATTTATTTAAAAGTAAGATTTTTAAGAAGTTAAAGCTGAGACAAGCCAAGAGTAATTTCACCCGCAAGTAACCGTGAAATCCGAGTTTAACAATAACGCTTATTGTGTCCAGTGCTATGAATTACTCTGGTAAATTATTAAACAACAGCTAGGTCACCACTCTTCTGAGTCAAGCTTTCTGTTAGTTAAATGCTCAACTTGGCATTTTCATTCTTAACTCTTAGGTCAGAAACAAAACCAGTCACTATTTCCCCTGAGCTGAAACTCTCTGTACTGTTTCTTCTCAGAAAAACCACTGATTCAGAGACGAAAATACTTTTAAGATTTTATTTATTTATCTACAGAAATGTAAAGCTGCAACACGTCAACAAGAAAACAGAGCAGAGATATGGCCACAATGAAATAGAAGTGACATCTACTGATCACAGTCCCAGAATTGTATTTCCTAGTCCTAGGGAGGCACCTGGATACTTAGGAAAATTATTAAGAAAATGTATCAGAATGGTAAAGTCGCCCACTCTTTCTTTTGTTAGTTATAAGAACTGTTTAAAAATATTTAGATTTTAATTCAGAAGAGACATTGCATACATCTATAGTTTGACAAATACAGTCAGCAAACCGAAGCTTTTAAAATTAAAACTATGTTTGCAATTCTGTCCTGTTGTACTTGCTGAACTAAAAGAGTAAACAGTGAAGGCTTTCAGGCAAAAAAAAGTGAGCAATTTCTAGAAGCATTATTTTTGAAAGAAAGTATTTCGTTACGTATATTCAAGACTTAATCTTTTGTTTCCCTCCTTCCAAAAATTATTTACCACATTGCTAGATGTTTTCCACATGTGGAGAATAAACATCTATTTAATCTATTTGAATAATTTTTCTGATAATTTTGGAAGGCTATAGTTGTATTATTTCTTTTGTACATCTGTGCTACATGTGTCTTCTAAATGCATACAGGAGCATCCATTGCTTACATGGTCTATCATTTTTATTTCTGTGATATAAAGCTGTAAGTGCTATATAATGCCAAAAATGAAGCAGTGGACCTTGCTAAGCAGTGTGCACACAGCAATGGAGATGAGTTAAGAAAGAAAACTAAAGACTCCAGCAGTAGCTACCCACTGCCAGAAGCAAACCCCACACTGCTCTCATCACCCACCACTTCCCTCACACTCTGTTCCCACCTGTCTTTTTACAAAGTCAAGAGCAGAATCTTGTATTTTGAGGAGATAAGAGATCCATTGGCCTTAGCTGCTTGCTATTTCAAAAAGTGTGAAATAAATCTGGCAACTGACAGTGCAAATTTTTATAATTTTTTTATCAAATGTACTTACAGGTGTTACACATCAAATTACCAAGGCACATAACCAGTGGAATTTAACGTGTATATTTGTTTGTGGCCATGTAGTAACAAAACCCAGCGTGCACATCCATGCTAAAATAACCAATAACCATCAGCGGGGCAAAGCATTGCATAGGGTGATTCCTCGCATCTTCAGTTTGGGGTCAGTTACATTTTTCACATCTGTCTGACAAGGTCTGCAGTAACACAGGCTGGAAAAATCAGAGGCTACCAGGCAGGGGGCTGCTGACCTGTCAGGCATTCAAAGAAGTCCTTCTCTTTGCCAACAGACCTCCACACAGACTTCCACACTTCTGATAACACATCTAGGGAAGGAGACCAGAAGGTAAGGGAAAGTCCTGGAGACACCCACTGAACGACCTTAGAGAAAGTCAAGGTGATTAATGTGAGGCTAGAAGATTAGTGGAGACCATCAGTAGCCTATGCTGATGATCAAATACAGTAATAAATAATGCAAACAAAAGGGACACAGGCACAAACATCTGACAAGGAGGAGCTGCAACCACCATGTGCAGGGGCCAAGCCACCAGGTGGGCTCTAACAGATTGGCTGGTTGGCTGGTTGGAGCAAGTGGTCTGAGACCCTGGTTGCAAGCATAAGAAAGGATGAAAATAAGTAATTACTACTACATTTTGACATTTAATTTTGATAATGAATGAACATTGTGCAAAATGTAGCTCTGGATAATACTGCTTTTCCTTAGCTGTTTGAATGTTAATATGAAAAGACTGTAAGGTTACTGAAGTCCAGCTTTTCAGTGTATGTATAATATGAATCAAGAACTTGCTGTCACAGCACTGCTTGAATTGCTTGAGGATAACTTTCAAAAGAACTGAGAATCAAGTAGAGGCAGAGGTACAGTGAGCATGACCCACTCATCCACCTCCACGACTCAGATCAAACCCAATGAAGAATGTGGCAAATCGGTTGTACCACAGTTACCTTTCTGCCAGCTCTATTAACCCTGTTCAGCTTGGTGAGGATTGATTTCATGCAAGACAATTGATAGATCTGTAGCCAGTCACAAATTTGACACACTTACAAAAAGTTTGTGAAAGCTTAGATACAGCTGAAGAATTGAAAACATCTATTTCAACAATGAGATATGTACTGAAACAGCTGAAAAATCCATTTGATTTCTGGCTTATAATGTGGATTTAAAAAATGGAACCTCTACCACATAAAGATATTCAGCAGAAGTTGCTTATAACTCTATCTAGGAGACAGAAATGTACAGAAATGGAGCTCATTCTCTCACTTTTCAAGCTTTTAATTTACTTACATTAGAGTAACATGAATGCATGGCTTACAAGATGTAGTAAGCTTGAAATCATTCAATGGAGGCATCTCCCCACATACACCAGCATTGCAGACCTAGCCATCATGACCTATGGAAAGCCTGTGTGGCAAAACAGCAAATCAAAGAACCTGGGGTTTGCAAACAGGTTGCAAAAAGGTAACAGAACTCCACCAAACCTGAGTAAATGAATACAATACCATTGCTACATGATCACCTGTCAAAAATTGCTGACCCACCAAGACAGGACATGCAGAAACCTTTCTAAAGTGTTGAATATAAAATCAGCTTTTCACTAAGAATTTTGAAATTAGTATGGTAATCAAAACCCCCAGTACAGACCAAAAACCGTGCAGCAGTGACAGGAGTGCGTAGAATAAATTTTCCTGTCACAAAGAATTATTTGGACTTTAAAATTACATCACTAAGGAGGCCAGAGCTCAGGGTATGAAACAAATATGCAACAGCTTCTAAACAGAGGCTTATGGGAAAGTAACTGAATGCACAAGCATCAGAGCTGCACATCTGTTTCTGTCTTGCTCTCAGGAAACAAATGTACTTAATATTTTTAATTGAACTTTTGCAGACAATATTGCTAACTACCAAGATTTTAGCTAGGGAGCAAGCTCAAAAACTTAAAAAAGCTGAAACACTGAGTGAACTCATGGGAAACTACTTCAAGCTTTACCCTTAAATCTTATTAGAATGAAGCTGATCTCTCAAAAACCATAACCCTCTAGTCTCCTGACTCTCAGAATTAATTTCAGCCATTTAGAAGTAAGTAAGGAAAGAAAAAGAAATTAATGCAGAGAATTTGGTATTGTTTCTGCCCAGCACCAACAGGAATGGCATTGGGATTTTCAGGGTCATTCAGCTGACAATCCAGTTATAAGCACCCAGCAATTCAAGCTAGCTCCAAATTAAGAGAATCTTATACTGTAACAGGAAAAAACAAGGGTAAGCTAATGGAAAGACAGCTCAGGTTCTACCCTCTTGTTTCTGCATAAAGTATTTTTGCAGTACTGTGCTAGCAAAGGAATTCAAAATTGCCAATATGTTGCAATCTAAATATAAGCAACATAAGGTTCACTCTTCCAAGGTGAAACCTCATCCCATAGAAACACCATGTTACTTCTCACAACTCATTCAGCCCTTTCAGTTGGTCAGAAATACTAAGAATGGACAAAAAAGGAAGAGTGAAAAGAACCATCAGATATTCATAACTGGGAAAGAGGTCAGCATATCAAATTTATGGCAAACTGTCAATTTTAAAAATAAACTTTTACTATAATGCTTTATGAACACTTTACAGTTAACACAGGATGGATGCTCAAGTGAAATAGCTACAGATACCCTTTTACCATTTTCATTATCTCCTTTTCATTGGATGCTTTTTCCTCAGCATCAGCAGTAGTCTACACAAAGCTTAAGGGGTACAGAGGATGGTTTCTTCCACCATCAACACCACCAAGTTTAAAGAGCAAATTCTATATTTGGTTACTAAATTTCAAGTTTATGGGTAATAACCTGAAGCAATAAAAAGCAAAAGAAACAGTCAAGGATGACACAATCAAATAGAACTTTCTGTGTCAAAATGTCAGAGAAAAGTAGCAGGTTTACATCTGGCTCATTTCTATCCATGACAATTAAGTTATAATAAACTTTTCTTTTCCCATTTCATTAATTTAATAGCCTGCAATACGAGAATATTGGGTGCTGTTTACATGACTGATTATGGCAAGAATTGATGCTTCTTTGTTAACAGTTACCAGCAACACCACCATGGCAAAACGCCCTAATATGTAAAGAAAAATATTTTAGTAATCACTATATCCAAAGTCCATCTTGGGGGCTGTTCTCTGTGCCAGATTTGTGAAATTCAGGTTTAAAAGACACTATATTTTAAACCAGATAATTATGGTTTAACACAGCTACAGAAAAGCCAGAGAGTTAACCAGCAGGCCTATGAACTAACAAGGAAGAAAGAAAGACTGTGAGTCAAGGTGGAGGACACCAAGCTTTTAAGTCAGAGCTGCCACTGACAGACAGTAACATATAATCATGACATCAAGTCTGCATTTAACTAAGGTAGGGATGTTTCTGCAACAAGGCTCAGGATACGATTTCATGAGAACCTTAAAGGCATAACTAATTTTAGGAGCCCTTCTAGTCCTTCCTTCCTGTCCCTAAAGTGCAGCATGTTCCTTAATGTTTGTGTCTTGTAAGAACAGTGAATATAGTCAGAATCATTCAGGCATATGCAGTAACTGTTGTTGTGAAGGCTGTATATCCAGGGACAAAGCTTCTGCATGTACAATAGAAGTCAGACGTAGCAACCACAACAATTTGAAGGAGATGTTCCTAGGACAAAACACTCTGGCAGTTGCAGACAAACATCAGGAGGAGAAAAGCATTCTGTGTTTCACTTTCATTGCGTGAACAGACTAAAAATGTTGCGATCCTTACAGAAAGACCTTGAAGTGCATACTAAAGAGGCAAGACCCAGAAGCAAGTATTAGGAACATGGTATGGGAACAAAAACACCTCAATGCTTTAAGAAATATCTGTCTACCATTTTCATGAGGAGACAAAAAATTTGATGAAATCATTGTCAAGAGGTTAAAAAAGGATACCAATTTTTTTCCCTGATGACATTATAACCCTGCCCAGAAAGTTCTGTTTAGATGAGTTTTGAGCCAAGATGTTCCATGCAGTTAGATGTTGTGAAACTCTTGGATACTTCAGTAACATTAAAACAGAATGTTTTGAAAACCTCTGCATAATATTTCTAGGAAGTGTAACATACATCAGCCCCATTCCAACACAAAACCCATGATAGGTTATTGCAGAATGTTGCTCTACATTAGGGCAAAGGTGAAAACAATGCATTCCTCATGTACTTACTGCATCTTGAACTCTGTGTTCAGAACATTCAACATCAGAATTAATATAAAAATTCAGAAGCAAATTTTATTACTGTTTTTATCAAAATTAACTATCACTTATCAAAATTAACCTGAAAACGTACCTCATGAATGTGAATCCATAACCAATGACATTTTCTGGCTGTATTAGAGATATTAAAGTTTACCGCACTTATTTTAACTCATTTGAGCAACCCGAGTGGAAGTGGAGAGGACCTACAATTCTGCTCCCTCCCATGGTGGGCCTCAGATGTACGTACACCTTGCAGTATAACTTGCACAATTGCAGCCCCCTCCACATTTTCTTCTGTGTCTTCCAGCACCTTTTTCTTTTTTTTTAACCATATGTATCCTTCTTCTATACTTTTACAATTTCTTCCACCCTCTTTCCATCTATACCCAAAGGTGTCCATTTCAGGGCAAGTGCTTTTTCAGTGTGTACCACAAGAATGAAGTTTATCCATGGACTGTCACCCAAGTCTGCAACCTGCAATGCTCATACTGCTTACAAAGTAGCAGTGGTAGCACCCAACTAGGTTTCATATTCTTATTTAAAAGCTAAAATTAAAAAAAATCCAAAGAAAAAGCATATTAGCAACCACACAGCAAGTATGGAATAATACAGAGATAAAGATGCAGAGGAGAAGAAACAGAGAAGCTGCACAGCCCCACCAAAACTCCTTAACCCTGTGACAGAGACCACATGTGTAATACAGGGGTTAGGCACCACAGGGGTCCTACCTCTGCCTCCTCCACAATAAACTCAAGTCTGATAGAACTTGGCAGTGCCACACCTTTCACGTGTTTTTACAAACAACACACTGCACATTGCAGTAAGAATTTGTGAAGAAAAGCATACTTAAAATTAAGGAAATGTAAATTTCCTCTTAGTGCCTCTCAAATATTATTTAACTTTCTACTGCTTTTACTTTATTCATACATCAACTGATGTACTCCTGCTGCCCTTCAGATACTGCATGACTTCAGCCTTGCTTAATCCCTGTTTGCCTTATCATACCTACCATGCCAGCAGCGGACATTTCAGCCTGTCCCCAAATTCCATCAAACTGGACAAGAGCAAAGCATACGTGCAACAGGCACCTCTCACTAACCTGCACCATTGCCCACCCACACTCTACTCGGCTTATCTTTTGGTTAAATTCCATTGTATATCATGCACTATTCAGATCACTACGTCAACAGGAGGTGAGTGTTTTCACTTTCCATAACGACCTGTGTAAGAACACAGATATAAGACTATCTAAAGCACACGATCATTTCCCTCAGCTCCAAACATGCTATACACAAACTCCACTTGTACACAAGTATGAATACACACTGAGGGTTGTTTCACTGCAACTCATCAGAGCAGCTTCTATGTTGGTCTTTTATCATAGCCACCTAAGGTGACAAAGAGTTACCTATGTCAAAATGCAAGAACTGGTATTCAACATTTTGGACTACATATTCTTATTTCCATTTTCTGGAAAACCTAAGAGGTGCACAACCCTTTTGATAACAGACTATTTTCTCTACATCCTTACACAACAAATGCTTTAGCTGTCAAGGAAGTGCAAGTAGTCTTAAAAACAGTTAAGAAGTCAAATGGGTCTAAAAAGCCATCATAGCAGAAGTCCCTTATGGAAAGTTAAAGATATAATTAATAAGCTTTTGGTGTCAGTATGACACTTTCTAAATGCAACCAAGAAAAGAATTCTACAATGGTCGGCTAGAGCACCGACCCACCCCATTTCTGTATTTTTCCCATTGCCACACCCTTCTCTTCCTCATTTCAATATATGAGCAGACTTACTCGATGGCAACAGGCACTCCTGCATCTGTTCTTAGAGAATGCATTTTTTATGCCTGCATCTTCCCCTCCGTTCTGTAGTCTCCTATCATCCCGAGTTTTCTATTACAACACACTCAGAGCACCTTCCTTCTCCGCCATTCCTCACCATGTTTTCTTGCTGCCACTTAAAATCCTCCTTTTACCCTCTTAACCTTATTCTAGACCAACCTCATTCCCTTACACAGCTTTACTGACTCACAAATCTCTCTTCTCCACTGACCTCTCTCCTGCTGCTCAGCTTCTCATCTGGATCTTTCTGAGCCAATGTAAATGCAGACACTCCTCACCTTTCCTCGCATGCCCTCTTCTCCCTGGCTCTCAATGTAAATCATGTACAAAAAACTATCCCAAAACAATGTCAGAATTGCAAGTAAATACTCAGAAGTTATGAAACACAAAAATCAAAATTTCCTTTAGCAAGCAATCTTAATAAACCACTATATAAAAGAAAATACATTTTAATTATTTATCAGTTGGGAGAGTTGTTCAGAGTCTCCCATAAAAATCCAGAACAGTCAGAGAATCCCTGGCAGACAGTGTCCGTTTCAAAGAGGTAGGTCTCTAACTGGGCCTACCAGCCCCCAGCAGGCTCTGAAACAACTTTGCATATACCCAAACACATGCAATATTGGCTAAAATTTGAATTCTCCAATGACCCATAGTCACCAGCACTATAGCAGCCCCACAGCTAGCTGCCCCTCTGGATTTATAGCTCTACTGTAATGTCCACTAGGGCTGGGACCCAGAACCGACCCCACCACCCCCGATACCCTAATTCTACTTTGGCAACTTCTGAAGAAGTGTCTTTGCTTGACACTTGGAAAGTGGGGTTATGAGCATCTTTCTTCTGCCACTAAAATGAGAAGATAGCCCCTGTTATATTTTGCCATCTTTCCCTCTATCCCTTTAGCCTGCATTAGGGGAGATGAGAGACCTTGATGAACACAGACCTTCCCTCCCCAGATTCATTCAAGTACCAGAGACCATTAGAAACAATCCTATAAATGCCTGAAAAGCTGTTCATACAAATACCTTCTGATGAGCTCATGCATGTAACACAAACGGCATTAAGTACTGAAACTGTGACTGACACAACCCTGCCAGCCAAAAAGACAAAATCAGAAAAGAGGAAGGAAAAGTCCTTTAACCTTTTTCTGCATCTGCCTTCCACACTGCACTTGCATCTCACTCAGTTTTTAAAAATGCAAGGTGTAGCTACCAAACCTGCGTTCAGTCACCTGCATTATAGGAAAGAAGAAAAGTAAGCAGAACCCCACTTTCAGCAGCCTATCCACTCAGTTTGCTTTAACATCTAGATGATGTAACCAGCAAAAAAAAAATCAAGCAAAAATTCTGAGTTGAAAGTTTCCCTCACGCTGTAACACTGTGAACCATCATACTAAGGAGGAGACATAGGCTCTATCAAGCCTAATAAACTACTCCTCTTTTATTAATCAAAGAGCTCACTTCAAAATTGTATAAAGAGCTCTGTAATACAAACAAGCTCATAGGATAACACAAAAATAATTGTGAACACTGGTGTTGCAGTGCATGTTTTAACCTTTACTCCAAGCCATTATTCTGTCACACTACAGGCCAATTACAAGCAATTTGATGTAGGCTTGTAAGTGCAGATCCCTTAAAGTTTTCTTTTAAAGTGAGCTATTCCATTTATCTTAGAGGGGAAAAAAACACCCCAGTATTGTGATTTGGGGATTTTTTTTCTGTATAGATACATACATTTAGTAGCTGCTATTTCTAGTTATATTACAAGCCATAAGCAGTCCTGCTGCATCCAGAGTGAATAAGTGAATTCAGTACTGGCAAAAGGCTCACACTAGGCTGTCTGCCTCACGGGCAGAAGTCTTCATCTAAAACTTACACAGAGGAGGTCCAAGGCTGTAAACAGGTTTGGAAATCACTAGCAGGTGACATGTTAATCAAGCAATCACTGTCATTGTGACTACTAAAACATTTGTTTAGTTAATCTTCTAATTCAAAGTTAGGACAGGGCCATGAATATTTTTCAGCTGAGATCTTCCAGAAAGTAACTGAACCACTGTTACTCTGTTTTCACCATGCTTTACACAGTTACCAAATTGAAACAAAGCGAATGTGTTGCATAACAAGTTGAGTCACACTATTGTTTTCAGAGCAGATAAACTTTGCATTTATTCTTTGTATGCACCTGTCACTAGTAATTTAATCTAGGGGCTTGATGGTATATTGTAACTTCCTATCACTGCCACAGCATTCTAAATGAAAAAAGATTAACATATTTCTCTTGTTTATAAACTTCCCCTGGGTACCGAGCTCTTCTCAGTTTCAAAAGATGAAGAAATGCTATTTTTAATTATTGCTAGAAACCAACCAATAAAAGCACTAACATTTCAACACAAATGCACTTTCTGAATTCATGGAAAAGGATGATGAGATTTTGTTCTTAGAAGTCTTTAGTAAACTGGGACGCTTACTCTGAAAAATACCACATCAATGTCTAATTTTTCAGAAGTTCTGAAAATCAACAGCCTTTAAAAGCCATCCAGCAGTGTAAATCACATGAGAAACTTGCAATAATCCTCTTGAAAATTCAGCCTAACCCCATGTCCAGATCAACGAGTGTTATGATCCTGCAATCCTGACAGGCAACTCGAGTTGAGGGTGCTTGGCACGGTCTCAGCAGCACTCAGCACTCTGTGTGATCAAACCAGACAGCTAACGCAGTTCAGGCTAATGCGCTGAATGAACACACAAACAAAACAGGCTGAGGCAGAGCTATTTTAAGACTCTTACTTAGAAAACCTGTAAACCAGCCACAAGAAGCTTTACAAGCTACTTGTGTTCAAGAGAGTGAATAGGTCAGAAAGAACACAGAACCAAGAAAGGGACTTGTAGTTTCCCATGGGTGATGTTGCAGAAGGCAGAGGTTGTGTGGAGGGGAAGATTTTGAAAAGCTATTTTAATTTGAGGAAAGGAGGAGAGTGCAGAGTTACAGATTAGACAAAATTGCATAGCGCTTTGAAAGGGAAGCCTTTGGAGTCTGCATTTGAAATGAGAATGCTGTGTACATATGGTGATAAGAGCATAACAGGGAGTTTGGAAAAGATGGATAGTTCAGATCTGGTCAGACTGAGCTGGCAGAGCAGGAAAATATGTAAGATGAAATACCAAAATCCCAAATTGGAAAAAGGACCAAAAAGAAGAGTGAGGATGCAGGTAGTTTTGAAAGATAACAAAACAGACACATAGCACGGCAACATGCAAATAGCAACATCCTTAATTAAGAAGTCATGAATGCATGGCATGAGTTTCATGCAGGTAGTTGAAGAATTTTAAGTCTGATTTCTCAAAATAACGCAAGACTTAGTTATGCAAGAAGGGAGATGTAGAAGAAAAGGAAATAAATGAGTTTTTGAGGGCTAGGCAATCACCAATGGGATATATCTCCTGATATTTAAAGCAGAGAGAAAGAGGAAAAATTTATGTAAACAATGCATACAAAGCATATTTACACATCTGACAGAAGGAATAAAGCACATGTGCGACTAAAGCACAGATAGATATATTCTGATAGAGGACTGTTTGGACTAGAACCATAAAATATGATGGAACAAACTTTGAGATAAGTGACCAGCAGATATATTAAGTATGTTTGGTAAACAGACTCAGAGACAGGATGACTGTATTATTCTACAGGGGCAGACAACATATTTGGGGGCAATGGAAGGGTATAAGAACGGGTCTGCAACGGAAGCTGAAGATTAACAAGAAATAAAGCATACACTGCGAAGGCATACATGAGTAAAGAACATGTGACATGAAGAACAGACCGTGGATTAGTAACTTGTATATAACCATTTGAATGTACACAGACAAAAGATAAAGTGCAGAACTATGTAATTTCAGGCAGAAGAATGACTAATAGCTATAATAAAGTCATATAGCAAGGGTGTAAGTTATAAACAAGTATTAGAGATGTATGTCAAGAACAGGGGCAGGGTAACTTTTGCCATAGGAGTTACTTCAGTAGGTGTGAATACCTTGGGACAGTGAAAGGAAAGAGAAAGTTACCAGGGATAGCATACAGTACTGGAAAAGTTAGAGCAACAGTGGATGCTTGTGATTTATAGATGTGCTCTCATCTCCTGTCAAATATAGAATGATGACAAAAGAGAGGCTGACAAGTGTACTGTCTGCTCTACATCACAGTGAACATATAGAATGGACGGAACAGGAAGATAGGGTATTTGTATGCACAGATAAAGCTGCAGAGGCTTACGGGAGCATGGGCCAGCACCGTATACAGACGTGTGACCTCTGGGGCGCAAAGGGAAGGGTGGATGACAGTCGGGGTGCGTACATACGCCAAAGCAAAGCGGCAGAGAAACGCGCAGGGGCACGCCTGCAGGCAGGTGTACAATGACAACAGCTGGCCAGCCACGGCGGAGCTCCAGTGCAGAAGGCGAGGCAGCGGGGGCACGGGGCTCGCAAGGAGCCGGCGGCAAACCCTGCCGGGAGCCTGCCCGTGCCAGGAGGCGGGAAGCCATGGCAGGAAGGCGGGCTGTGCGGCAGGAAAACATGGCAGGCAGTATGCCCACACGCCGGGAAGCGCGCGAGTGGCGATACCGGACCGCGGCGGGGCCGGAGCGGAGCGCGGAGCCCGGCGGGCGCTGGGGGAGGCGGGAGCCCACCCAAACCCCGACACAGGGGCCGGCCGCCGCCGCCGCCCCGTAACCCGTAGGCACCGCGGGCAGACGGGCCGGCGGCGGGAGGAGAAGGGCGAGCAGCGCCCGTGGCGGCACGGCCCGGGCGCCCCGAAAGGCTTCCTCCCGCGACCCAGGACACCCGCGGGGAGGACGGGGGTCACCCCGCGGCTGCATCACTCACCCTTCGCTGGGACCCTCCTCATCGGCCATGGCGGCGGCGCAGCGGCCGGGAGCTGACAGCGGCGGAGGGGCGGCGGTGGCGGTGGCCGGCAGCGCAGCGAGGGACAGCGCGACGGCAGCAGAACCGGCCATTACGGGCTCCTCCCTCTCTTACTCCCTCCCTCCTGCCCGCCCGCCGCCTGCGTCATCGCCGCGGGGCCACCCACACCCCCGAGCGGCGTCGTGCACGGCCAGCAGGGGCTGGAGCCCCGCAGGCCATCCCCGGGGCCGTTTGTGGGCATCGGGCGGGCACGGAGTATGGTTCCCCAAGAGGGGTGCGGGTCCCGGCCGCTCCCCAGCCGCCCACCAGCGACATGGCTGGAGCAAGGCTCCGGTTGGTAGGACCTGTGTCCCGCCTCCTGATCCCGGGATGGCGGCACAGATGACGCCCGTGCAGAAGGGCCGCGGCTTCCCGGGCCGGCAGAGGGGCGTCTCTGCCCCGTGAGTGTGGGGCGCACGGTGCGTGTGTGTGCATCCTGTACTGTGCACACTGTGCCCTGTGAGCACTGTGCAGACATTGTGTGTACACACTATGCGTACCGTGTCTATCTACCGAAGGGCTGTGTTCCCCACTGCCTCCCCACCGAGTAACGCACAGGGGGGACACGACACCGGGCAGTGGCATCTGAGAGCTGGCAAAGCCCCGGTGCCAGCACACAGCTGAGAAGTAAAGCGGGAGAGATAGCAGAACCCAAGCTAAAGTGTAAGCTCCTCCACAGAAAGATCTTTGGCCAACTCGCTCAGCAAGGCCTGCAAAGAGGGCAGCAGGGCTAGTCAACACTCGGTGTTCCAGTTTGTAATGTTTGTTTTTACATATAAGAAGCAAATTAGGAGTTCTGGATGCAAATTAAATATTATCCGTCCCTAAGACGATTGCAAGTAGAATACCTATTGCAACTGTCATTTTCAAGTGTTTTGAAAGATTAAGTGCAGCCGTGCCTATGGGGAGGAGAATACTGGGATGTGCTTGTTTTAGACAGCACTTGGCCTCACAATATTGACTGTGTTATTGTTCAGCTGCATAAGAACTGCATTTGTATTGGACAATCAACAAACCTTAATTGAAACAAAGCAGCAAAGTGCAACAAGTGGAAGGAGTGGCGAGAAGATTTTAAGTCTTGTGTTTCTTCTGAATTTTGTAACTGAGCTCTAAAGCTGTTTTTAGAAAAACAGATGGAATGATGATTACTGTTTCTTTTGGTTTCTGAAATCCTTTGATAAAAGGTATAAGTTGAATTTGGTAATAGCTGAAATAATTCTCAGCTAAAACCATTCTGCAATTTAACAACAGCGATTGTTGAGATTACACAATCTCAGCTAAAGTTTGTCTGTGTCACAATGGTTTGGCAATCTGATATTTTTCTCAGGAGAGTGTATTTATTTTTATTATTTCTCTGAAAGATTTTATTTATGAGAAAACTGACTATCAGTGTGTGTAGAAGTATGTGATCGCTGGCAAAGGTTTGCAATGATGGTTGCTAGAATTTGCAAACAGCCTGAAACAATAGCTCTGGATGCTATGATTTTATTTGTTCTTAATTTCAATGGAAGAGTAAGTTTAAAACCTCATAAATGAGATTTACATCCTACTCATGGAATGTGCAAGTGCTCAGACACAATTATGTGTGATTTTAATTCCGTGATGCTCACCCAAGCAGTAATTGGTTACACTTGTTTAAGAATATAATTGTACAAGCAGCCCACTTTTACTTAGCAGTCCTTCTTTCTCTTACTGAGGAATGACTCCGTTTCTTCAGAGCTGATTTGATTATGTGGATAAATCTTCTGTATTTCTGTGCATGAAGAAATGACTGCAGTAATGCTGATAGAAGAAGAGAGTTGTGCATCAGTTGGCTAATGTTGCAGTGTAGTGTCAGTGAATGAAGGACAGCTGTACCATAATGAGACAAATAGTTCAGATGATTTTTTCCATTTTTGTATTTCAGGAAAATTTCTGGACACTGAAAATATCTCAAAGGGAATGGTCCCTGCTACTGTTAAATTTCTCACTTCTCTGTGTTGATTTTTAGTGGGGCTTGTATCTGGCCCTCATTATTGAATTAGTTTAGTACTGTTCTATTTAATAAGTGGTATGTTACCCATGAGTAAGCTACTTCTCCAAACTGCATCGGTTGCAGTTTGCAGCTTGCTAAAATCAGTCAGAGCAACAAGAGGGGGTTGACCTGGCCAAGTGTTACAGACTAAGAGTGTTTAAACATGTTTATATTAAAGTAAGGTCATTTATTATGCCTGATCTTATTTCGACATTTTGTGGGGCCTCAGAATAGCAAGGAGAAAGCAGAATAAATCTGGTTGGTTTCTGCAAATGAACTTGTTTGTGATGGCAAGAGGACCTTGGAGCTGTCGTAGAATGCCCCTGGGAGCACCTGTCCATGCATTGCTGTCACTGGAGGACTGACTTCCTCTGCTGTGCTTCTTCAGGAGAGAAGCCTGTTTGTCAGCTGCCTCAGGGACTGGAGGTGCAGGTGTTGGAGTTAGCTGTGGCTAAGCCTGAGCAGAAGCCCAAATAGCACTGGAAGACTGAAGATGTAAATGAGGAACTCTGCCCAGAGTCCTGGTATCTGTGTTTCTCTGGGGAGGGCTCTCTGTGTTACTGAGGTGTGGGAGGAATCCTGACGTTAACTGAGCTGCTTCTGCCTGGTTCTGGACCTCAGTACTATGGCAGCTGGATGTTTCAGCCTTGGCTAAGTCACTGAAGAAACAAAAAGATGTAACTCTCAGTTTTTGGTGGAGTCTGGAGATTCATGCAGTTGGGCCCTCTCAGAGCCCAGTTGTCTACGGGGCCACAGCAGCCCTGGGCAGCTTGTTCAACTTCTGATCTTTGTGGACTCTGTCTCAATGTTCTCCTCCAAACAGGACTGGCAGTTTGAGACCAGTGGCAGCATGCTTGTTGTGCTCCTAGTGTGTCTGCTCCATATTATCCCGTTTCCTAGACACATATGTGGGGGTAGGAAGAGTTTTAAATGAGTATAGGCTGACCAAGAATTGTTCAAATACTTGGAGATCCTCCTTTACATTCACTTTGCCAACATCTTCCAACCAACATGTATCTCCCTATGGTGAGCATAAGGAGGCTATTTCTACAGATACCCAAACTCCTAGAAGCTGTGAGGGATGTTGGTGACATGGGAGGCCCTCCTTGAAGCAAGGCTACTGTTTCTCTATGGTCCTTGTGCCCAAGGCCTGCCTTACATGGGAAAGCAGTCTGTCTCAGCCTCTTGTCCTTTCATATCCTTGCTGTGCAGGAGGGCAAGCTTTCTTGTGCCTCTTCCAGGACTCATGTTTGATCCTGCTCTGGGAGCAGGCTGTCTGTGAACTGGGAAATTGATGATGTGGTGGCCATGACTGTAAGGGGACAGTCCCGGAGGGCAAACCAGAGTCTCTGAATTTTAGCATTTGAACAAAAGAGGTGTAGTTGAAGAGAATTGTATGAAAAGTTTTGCTGGTTACTTCACCAGGATCATGAGATGGGAATAAAGAAAGAGCAGTCCAGACTGAGCTGCTGTTCACACCATCTCAGAATGGGTTTCCATTCAGACCCCCCTATCTGCCCTATAGGAAACATTTTGAAACCATGCCCATGGCAATTGCAGTAGAAAGTTGAGTAACTGTGTGCAAGAGTCAGCTACGAGGAGGCCAGGAGAAGTTTAAGTGTTCCAAGGAGCGAGCGAACTGCAAAGAGGGGTGCCTAGATACATATTTATTAATATATCAGGATAATCAGCAGCTGAGGCTGTGACAGGCTGTGTTGCTATGCAGAACTTCCATCTTGACATGCTTGGCTATTCCAGAGTTCATGACTCACACTTGACTAACCTAAAATTCCCTCCTAGACATGGGAGTGGCTGGGGAGAGACAAGGTCTCATGTTTTCAGGTGGGTGACAGGGTACTCCCACCAAGAGTGCTGTGACTGTGTCTGTTTGGGTCATACATGGTCCCTGCAAAGAACCCATGATGATGAGACATTTGCTGTATGAGACAGGTTGTGTAATTTAAGCAGTGTCCCTGTGGCACAAACTTCTTGTTTCCTCTCCCTCACATGTGAATGTGAATACCTACATGAACACAAGGCTGGAGACAGTTGAGCCTTCCAGATTTTCTGGAGAAGTCTGCACAGAGCAATAAGGCTATTCTAGTTTTGATTACAGGCAGTAAGAAGCAAGTAGCTGAAAAGGTCAGGGTAAGCATTAGTTGGGACTGTACATGACATAGCAGAGTGATGAGAGATTAGTCATCTACAGGAGCAGAACAAGGAGTATGATCAACATGAACCCCACGGAAGTCAGGAAGGCAGTCTTCAATGAACTTGGAGTTAGGAAACCAGCTCGGCTAAATCACTCAACCTGGAGAAACAAACCTACAGGAGAGGAGAAAGTAAGTTAGCTTTTATGCTGGTTGTTAAGGCTGAGAATAAAAGTACAACAGAAGCATGTGAGAAAAAAATCAGAAAGACAAACATGAGATGAAATGCAACTAGCGAGCGAAATAAAACCCCCACATCACTCCAGAAGCCCATAAATTGTGTGTAATAGAAAGTGTACTCTCATTGTAAAGTGAGAAAACTAAAAGGTGTCAGGAATGCAGTACCTTCTAGATTTCACTATCTAAGGTAGTGAAATAAGGCAACTAATGCACTAGCCAGGTGCATTTTCAGTTAAGAAAAGGGTAGAATGTTTAAGCCATGTGTTTTCAAATGGACCCGAATTCTCTCTTTAACTATGTCCTAGAGTATTTAAAGTTCTTGCTAACAGAATCCCAGTGTCAATAATCAAAGTATTTGAGAAGTTATGGATGTTAGGTAGGATAGAGGGAGGCTGTAAAGTGACAAGCCTGGTAGAGAGAGAAAGGAGAAAAAAGGTATGACATTATTAAGCAAAATTATTTTTCTAGAAAAATATATTTGTACATTCCTGAAAAATAACATAGGGACGAGTAACTGGCAACAAACTCACATCTCAAAAATCTGATTGCCCATACAACCACATGACATACTTTATGGATAGAGAAGAGCTCTAGATGCAGTATGTCTTGATTTTCAGGGAACGTTTTATGTGCTTCCCATACGGAAATTAATAATGTGTGTTCCATGTTGGTCTGCAGCTAGGTGCATGCAATGTTTGTTGGAAAACCAGAGTTACAGAGTGGTTTTCTATCAAAATGGAAATGTGTATCAAGTTGGATTGCACAGATTCAGAATCTGGTGACCTGGATGCATGCTTATAAAAGGGAAAATGCTCATTGAATTCACATATGTATCAGGCTGGGAGGGAGTAGGTATGCTGGAGGGCAGGGACAAAATAAAAATTATCTTCAGTTAGAAATATGAAAAAAATGGGAAGTTCTTCAGCCAAAACAGATGCAGCCCTAGGCAGCAATAATCAGCTAGTAGGGGAAACTGATTAGGTAGAAATTCTGTACAATAATAACTCAGGATTTGAGTGGTCACAGACTGGGTGTGAGTCAACCATGTCTTATAATTGCAAAAAAAAGATAAGCATTCTGCTAGGATGTATTATGGGATTAGAGTTTGCAAGTCCTGGCAAGGAATTCTGCTTTGCTTAACAGTTGTAAAGCTAGTTTTGAATGCTGCATGTGAAGAATGATGTAGACCACCTAAAGGGCAACCAGAATGTCAAGGGACCTAGAGGAAATAGTGAATTATTTCAGACTGGTTAATTAGGGAAGAGTAAGAGTAGGAGAATGACTATAGTCTGCAAGTATACGAGAAGTTACTGATGAGATGGGAATAACTTCTTTTCTCTGTCCACCAGGAGCAGAAATTGCAACCAAGATATTTTAGGTTAAACATTAGGAAAAATGTTTTTCAAGGATAGAGTACTGGAAAAAAGTTGCCAGTGCTATGATCGTAGTCTGTCATTGTCACTTTAGGAACAGGCTGTGTGCATCTCCTTCATAATCAGAAATTTAGGTGTAGTGAAGCTGTCAGTATGACTTTCTGAGGACCCTGAGGACTGTTTCAATTGTTTTAATGTCTTAGAATCATAGAATCACAGAAGAGTCTGGGTTGGAAGGGAACTTTAAAGGTTGTCTAGTCCAATCCCACTGCAATGAGCAGGGACACCTTCCACTAGACCAAGTTGCTCAAAGCCCTGTCAATGTGAACTTGATCACGCCTAGAGATGGGGCATCCTCAGTTTCTCTGAGCAACCTGTTCCAGTATCTCACTACCCTCATCATAAGAAAGTTCATGCTTATATCAAATCTAAATCTTCCATCTTAAACTTTGAAAATGTTGCCCCTTCTTATATCACTATAGGTTTTGGTAAAAAGTGGATCCTGTCCACCAGTACACCCATTGTCTTGTCTCATGTCCTGGAGCCCATGCCACTCCATTTGATACTAGTTGAAGGTTTCAAACCAAAAAATCCTCCTCACAATCCTGCTCCTAGTTAAATTAATTTACCTATGAAACACAGTGCAACTTCTCTGGTGTAATCCTTCACCCTGTTGTGCAATGTTTTGGAGTTTTCTTTGTACATAAAACCACTTTTTTTTTTTTTTTTTTTTTTTTTTTTTTTAAACCCTAAAGCATAAGTTGTAATACTCAACTGGTCAACAATCTCCAAGCACCTGCCATGAGTAAATACAGGAAGCCTCCTCTGGGTATTGTACTTGGTATCTAGTAAGCTCTGAACCTGAGAATTTCCAGTCATTTCTCTCGTGAAATAAGTTTATTGCAGGCTTTTTTGTTAAAAATTATTTTAATACCTCTGTACTTGAAATACGATAAATGTTTTCAACCAGATTCATCAAAACAACTGATTGTTTCTCACCCATGTTAGGTCCCAGTTATTTATGTATACAACATGAGTAAAGAATACCTACTAGTAAAATCTTCTGCTTTGTATGTGTGAAGAAAACACTGAAAGCAATATTTACAGTCAGTCAACGTGTTTTGTTATAATTTAATTGTTGTTTCTTCTTTTGAGAGAAATGTTCTGTTTTGATAGTAAAGTATTAGGGTTCAATAAGGCAAAAAAAGAAATAGTTGTTATGCTGATTCTAGCTGGTAGAAAATACCAATAGTAACTAGTAGCAGAGTGGAAAATACTTTTCTCCTTGGAATTTGGCCTTTTCAACATAAAGATCACTTTTGTAAGGCAATGTCAAGATGAGTAACTGCTTAAGCTCAGTTTAAAGTACTTTTTTCTCCCCTACTTTGTAGCCTCTCTTGCTGGCCAGATTCAGCCTTATGAGGTTTTTTTCTTTTTTTAATTAGGGAATGCAGTGACAGAGAACCCAGTTATGTCTATGGTGTTTTAATTCACAAGAAATGTTCACAAACATTTCCCTGAAAAGAGAAAGAACCAAACGACACAAAGTATAATGTCTGCTTATAGTTTGTTCTTTCAACTTTCTCTTGGTGACATGTAACTACTGCTTCTCTTTGCTCTCCATGGCTTTTCTTCTGTTTGTTTACTGGGTGCTGATGACAGATGGATATGCACTGTCCTTCCTAAATACACTCAACCTTTGCATTGACATTCAAACCACAGTGCTACCCTTTATACCACATATCTTAGTTCCCACCCCAGACTTGTCATGTTTGTCTGTATTCCAGCCAGTATTTTTTGCTATGTCAGTTACTGATAAATAGACGCAAAATTGGCATCATTAGATGATCCTATTCTGCCCACTATTTTCAGCAGTGCCCACAGAGCAAAGTCAATGGTTACTCCCAGAGACAGCAAATCTACAGGATGAATTTATACTAAACATGAAATATGTATTTCTGTAATTGTAGTGTTCAAATTGCTGCAGTATATAGCAGCATATATGCTGCATTTGTTTGTTGGGGTTTTTTCCTTCTGAATTAAAATATGCTATCATTTCTGAGAGAAGTGTATTCTTTCCCCAACTGGTATTTCCCACAGGACCTCAGGAGAGGGCTGGCTTTGAAAACTGCTGCTTCCCACAGCAGCAGAATGGTGCTGAACTGTTTCTCTGGGAAGCAAGCACCCCCAGAGCACAGCTTCTGCTGAGTCTTGAGCTAAGCAGGAGGAAAGGATAAATGGCTCTACTGCTCACAAGCCAGCCCTTTCCTTTCCTGGATGCTGTGAGTTTCTGTCTTCTTCCTGAGGTCCTAATCAGCTGTCCTGCAGCTACTATCACAGCTGCATGACCTGCCTTTTTGTTGGGCAGGGAGTGCCCATGGAGTTCAGACCTTGTCCAAAGGTGAGAAAACCTGTAATTTAACAGTGAAAGAAAGGCTCTTGTGAGTGGCAGAGCTGGTGCATCTGAAATGGAAGAAACTCCACTATTACAAAAAATGCCATCCATGAGTGTTCAAGGATTTAACAAGACAGTCTCTGAAATGGAGTAAAAATCTTTCAGGGAGGAAGAGAGTACAATTTTTTTGGTAACAGGTTGTGGAACAGGGTGATTCTTTCAGTGTTACCACATCTGTGGCTCAAGACAGCTGACTGTCACACCTCCAGGTAAGTTCCCTGGTGAACAAGTTCTTCAGCTGAACTGACTAGGCTCAGATGAGATGCCAACAGCAGCAGTGGTCACACCTTTTCATTAGATCATGTGTGCGATTCTGTGTAAAGTAGGAGAGCTCTGTCACTGACCTAATTAGGATGAAAAGCAAATTGTAGTGGCTGCCTGCAAGACCTTGTGATGTCACTAAAAGTTTTACCATTGTACTTTTGTACCAACTTAACATATCATGACTTCAGTCTGCTTGTGCAGGAGCCCAATGAACTAGAGCTCTTATCAAGCTTCTGGGGTAAAACTGATCAAAAATAAAATACTGTACCAAAATCTGCTCTGAGTTATTTCATATTACAGATTTAACTCAGCTAACTAGCATGGAATTTCTTTTCATTTGCATTGTTGCAACCAAGTGCACATCTTTTGTCTCACGTGTCTCCCAGCTTCAGAAATCTCTTAAATTTTTTTTGTTTTTCTTTAAGTTGTTTCACTAAAGCTTCTTTATCTTTTCTGCTGAATATACATTTGATTACTAAATTTAATGCTTCTCTTCACATGACCTATTTCTTTTCAGTCGGTGTTGTTGCTTGGATACGCTTTTCTACGTATCCAAGACACTTGGTTTCATCTTGCCTTTTTTTTTTGTGCTTTGGGCAATACAAATGGATTGTTATTGAATATTCTTCTGGTTTTTAAATGTAGTTTGTTTGCCTGGCAACTTGGTTTCAGCAGAACTTTTGTCTTTGATTGCAGATCTGTGATTTTAAGTATAGTATACTCTGTGTAACATCAAACAGCTTACTATTCTTGCATTTCTTTACAATCAGTTACAAAAATGGCACAATTATACCAAGAAAGGTCAATCACTGTGTAACTTATGAGAATACCAATATTTAGAGATAAACAGAGATATTCAATTTCATTTTTGTAGTGCTGTAGCTGCAGGTTATTTCCTGGAACACCTGACATGAATTCATCTTTTTGTTTTAGTCATGGGATAGGGAAAGTAAGTATACCGAAGGAATAAATTCAAGCATTTTAATTGGGACTGAAGTATTTTTACTCCTGTATGGAGTTTTGCTTATGCCGTTTTGGAAAAGGTATAGTAGGCTAGGACAAGAAAAAGTTGAAGGAAGGGTGGCAGAGACTTTCAGAGGTAAAGAATAACTACCATGTGTGGAGGAGTTAAATAGTTTAGAATTCTTGGCCCAGAAAAGTGATGTGGAAAGTAGCACAAGAAAAATCTTTAAAGCAATGGATGGTATGGAAAGGTAAACAAGAAGCAAGCATTCACAAAACCTCACAATACAAGAATTAGAAGCATCCTGTAAATCATGGTATAGATGAAAAAAAATCATCAGGAGGTACTTTTTCATGTGACAGAAATAGTGGAATGTGGTGCTGTTGAAGACTGAGGAGACAGAACTGTAGATATGGGAGTAGGCAGGGTAATGGGAGGTGTCTGTTGATTGGCATTGAAGATAGCGGCCGGAGACAAATCCTATCTCAGTCCTTCGGTCACTGATTGCTGGAAGCTGAAAAAGAACAACGAGAAGGTTCAGAGCATGTTGCTAGATTTTTGTATGGCTTGTATTCTGATTTATAGAATGTACTGTCCAGCCTATGCTGCTGCATCTACACTGCTACTTGTAACTATGCTAATTGGATTAAACATAGCACACATTTACCTCCCTATGCTACAGCCATATCTTGATTTTGTTGTGGTAGGGTGTTTGGTCATGTAGAGCAATTCCAAAGAAAGGGGAAACTTTTAAAGTTTACTCTTGTCAAAACATTCCATATGCTTACTGGTGTGTGGCTAAGTAATCATACTGATGTATTTATTTAATACTGTGTATTTTCTTTGTGAGCACACCCAAAGTTTCATTATGGTTTGTACTGCTGGAGAAATAACAGAAAGATGTATATATGAAGGTGTTACTGTAGGCTGTGCGAAAGAAAAAATTAATGCTTATGCTTGCTAATCAAACTGAGAAAAATGTATGCAACCGTGTCCTTGATGGGCAACTTCCTGTGTAGAGAACTGTTGGCTTTTGAGGCTGATGCAGAACACTAATCTCTCAAGAAGACAAAGTGCCCACCTAACTAGATAAGCAAAAAGCTAAATAAGCTGCTTAAACATATCTGTCTAGTACCATTTTCACTGCTGCGTGGTGTACCTCTCCTGTACTCCCACTGTTGTGTCAGAACGGTGCAGGTCTGTCTTCAGTCTTGTGGTGTCTCTGCCAGCCGTCTGTAGAGATCTTTGATACCCAAGGGTGTGTCAAGTGGCACTAGATCATGCAGATAATCTCTGAGTGGCAGCTGAAAGGTCGCCCGGGGAGCTCTGGCTGACACTCCTTCAGGTAACAGGAGTGTGGAGGAACTTATCTGGGGAACCAGTTCTTCACCTAGATGTGTCAGCACTGATGTGCAGCCCCAAAAATATAAACATTTATACTTCAGCTACATGGCCTGAACTTAGTGGAGTCAAGACAAATAAATCACATTAAAAAACCATGTATGTATGAGTTACGTAAGAACAGACTCCACACTGTATAGAGTGCAATACTGGATACTTTACTTGGATTCAATTTTTATTTGATTTTGGTGTCTAGTATGGAAGAAGCTTGAGTAAAGGTCAGTTAAATGCTAAGGTATTGTTTCTTCTGGTCTTTTAAGGAACTATAATTTTTTTACAAATTTCCTCCTTATTCAAATATGTTCAAATGATGTTGAATTTGTCCTATACCAAACATGTACATTTAAAATAACAAATAAATGTATATGGCTTTTGAAATTAAAACACCCCAAACTGGTGAAGTGCCTTTATTACCCACTGTATGCCTCAGAAAATTGAATGATGTCACAGTGAATAAATCAATAATTAAATGTAATCATCCCATGACAAACAAATAAAAAAAGTAACAAAACAACAACTACAGATCTATATGACATAATCAAGGAAGACAGTAATATAAAATATAAGCTGTAAAATGTCCATAAAATATAATTTAAATTACATTGTGCAAATAATATTGCATCTTACCATAAGATCTGTATTTTTTTAATCAATGTTAACATTTTTGGGAAACTTAAACATGTTTTTTTTCTTCATATTTATCATACAACATTACTCTGGTCGTACAACAAAATCCCATGAGAATATTGAGATCTCCTCAAAGACCATTTAACTAAGTGGGGCACAAATATTGTCCATTGAAGGCAAAATACCTTTGAATTTAAGGTCCTACTTTAAAAAGCCAGAGAGGGATGTACGTTTGATTACTTTGCTAATGATTAAGAAAAAAAACCAATGCATTTGGTAACTCAGTAGTGCTTATTAACAGGTGCCTAAGCAACGGATATGTACAATCACAGTATATGCTTTGACTTCCGAAGAAAGACAACATGTCTTTCTTCTGGCTAGATGCCGCTGGTATCTATAGTATTCCTGCCTGCTAGGTCAGTGCTGCCAAGCGGATCGTCACCTTCAGTGCAGGATACTGTTACTGACACCATCTAATACTGCCAGTGCCCATCTTAATTCTGCCATTGACCAATCTCCCTTCTTTTAAGAGCGTTAAATGCCCAGAATGTTTCAGATCAGAGTGTTTCAAACCTAGGTTAGTGTGAGTTTCCAACTTCTCTGACCTGGTAAAGCTCTGCAGCTGCACACATTCTCAGCCATTTCAGAGTACACAACTGTATTAAGCTGAAACTAGCCCAGAATAGCCTGTTCTACCAGTTGTTGCACAGATCCATATTTCCAGACATACAAAGATCCTCAATTCAGCAGGTCCTGCCTATCTGATGTGGCAAACCATCCCTCTGAACATATTGTTATATACCACTAAGGGCAGCTTTTGAACCCTTACCACCAGCCCTTTATAAGTGCTTGAGGGGGTGTCTTGATTGCTTGTGTTACTTGTGCACTTACACTGGCATGGTGACTACTTGTGGACACCTGAAACCATCTCACTTAGTCTGGAGGTGGGATTTCAGTTCAGACAAGCTGGTTCAGCTAGGGGACAGGACCAGCCTGCCTTCTTACTCTTGGTAGCAACATGTCAGCTTCAGAGTGACAACATAAATAGGTGCTGACAGCCCCTCAGTATTTCCCAGCACTTCCAGAGTATCCAGAAGAGCAGTCAAGTTCTCTCACAGTTAAGTGAGAAAGAATCATGCTGCTGCATGGATTTCATAAAGCAATAGATGAATCCTTCCACACCTGCACACTGGCCTTCACCACCTCATTCCCTGCCGTAGTCCAGGGAACTGGTGTTACTAGTGTAGCACTGCAGCTTCTCTCAGAGCCACCAGTCCCAGGCACCTGGGATGAAGCTGTGGCTGTCTCTGTGAGCCAGGAAAGGTATGTCTCTGCCTGTACTGCTGGTCCATGCTGTTGTGTGTGCCTCCCCTGGGGGCCTGCCTACCTTATGTGCCTCAAGGGCAGTGTGTTCTTGCCACACAGCTCAGTATGTCCAGGGCGTGCAGCGTACGGGCCTACACAGAAGAGAGAAGCCTTCATCTGCTGACTCGGTGTAGAGCCTCCATGCACCCCAGTACTGCAGTAACATACAAAGCTTCATGCTCCCATGAGTTCTAGGGCCTTGCATGCAATACTAGTGAGACTCACTCTGACTCACATACAGCTTTAAATACACCCACTCATACCTAGGCTGGACTGACTGAGATTGTCTGTACCCAGACACCTGACACCCTCCTTAAATCTGAAGTGAACACAGACTCCTGGTTATATAACATAATACCAAAGTAAAACATTATTTTTCCTGAAAAGGGAAGAAACCCCAAATGGAACTTGCATTCTATACTCTGTTTTTAGTGCATGACTTCAGATCCCCCAGGCAAAAGATTTTTAAGGGCAACATTAATTGCTGATCTTTTTTTGACTTGTACTTGACATTTGACATTATGAATGGAGAATTCTTCAATTTAATGTTTTGCTTAGTTTATTTCACTGTAGTACCAGCACAAGGGAGCACTCCCTTCTGCAACTTAAAACAGGGCAAATACTACACTTTTCTGCCATTCCCTCTTGACAAACACTAGACATCTGCTTCAGAAGGAACTGAGAACAGAAATAGAATTTCTGTTTTCTACCACATTGCATTTCTAATTGCTGATTGGAGATGATTTTTACTAAAATAAAATCTTCTTAAAATTAGGTTTGCTATATCTGAGTGTTCTTCAAATCAGATTATAGAATTATAGACTACAGAAATAAAAGAGAAATTGAAAGACCTTGATAAAATCAAGATTCTTCTGTACAGACTCATAGTACTCATAGATTTTAAGTGAACCACTTGATACTACGAAAGATAATATTCTAGTCTCTAATTAGTTGGAATTTTTATAAAATATCTTTAACATTACAAATATTTTGTATCTGGTATTCTTGAATGTATGACTATAGCAGACAGGTCAAGTTAAACATTTTTTCAGATTCACTTTGAGTGCCTTGTGTTCCCCCGAAGTGCCAGAAGATATCATATATCTTTATTACCCTATGCTCTGAACATTTGATGACAGCACTGGGACCCACGTGAATGCAGATGTTGAAAAACTACCTGACTTTGCATTCAAGGAACTAGCTGGATACCAAAAGTACATGCTGAACTAGATCAGCACATGCAGTCTTTTAACAATAGCATATGCTCACCTCCTAGTTCTGTCAGTACTTTTCTTGTCAGTACGCTGTAGAAGAGATCACAGCAAAAGACTTTCTCTTTTGACTCATCCTATTTTTCTTTAATAGCTAGTCTTACTTCAGTGATTGCTAAAATGTTTCACTGAATATTTCAAATGGTGCTATTTTCATTCGTTCAATTTTTTTTTCTTGGCGTTGTTGGTTTCTAAGGGGACAAGTCCCCAAATGATCCCATTTACATTTTGATAAAAAAATTAAGAGTGATTTATTCAGGGCTTGCAATTTTTATTTCTGTTTTGAAGTCTTTGGTGAGTAAATGCCTGTATGCATCAATCTGGGGTCATCTGAGAATGAAGGCGAAGATATGTGTCTGAGTATGTAGATGTAGTATGTAAAACTAGACTGACATCAGTAATAATGACAAATTTGGGCCCATAGAAATAACAATTAATAGCAATAGGATATCTGTAGTTTAATGGATTTAACTGTTTTTTTCATTTTCCAAGCAATGGTGAGAACAGTCAAATAAACAGGTGTACAATTCATACTAAGGGATAGTAGTTAAACAAAGAAATTATATGCAGACTTGGAAATGTATCTTACAGTGCAACAATGCGTACTGCAGGAAAGGAAAACAGATGTCAGAGTCTTTCGATTTAAAACTGTTGGACAGCTGTCAGATCTATGATCGCTTTGCCAGCAGTATGCCAGTGCTACAGCCCTTGCCTAACTATGTAAGTGAATGTATTTCCCATGAGAAATCAGTTTATGACAGTGTGAAGAATCGGCTAGAAAAACCTACAGAACTCATCTTTTCATAATCAAGAGCTCCATAAAAAAACAGTTTCCAAGTTATGCTTCAAGTTACTTAAAAATTAGACTAAAAGGGATTGTATAGAGGTGTGGCATTTGCAATCAATATAGATAACTTCATGAAGTTGTCTGTAAGAACACATTAAATAGTTCACAAAGCACAATAAAACCCACCATGTACATATCTGATGTCATTTGGAATGGCTGATGGTGTTCCTTCTCTTTTGGTTTGCCTTAAAGCCCCATGCTGTGCTTGTCCAACAGCTGAATTCAGGCAGAAGAGCTGAAAGACAACTGGAATCATTAACTGCTTCAGCCCTCCTACAGCAATTCCCATTCATAATTCAGAGCCTTCAGCACAGGACATTATCACGTCGTTATCTTCACTGAGTGTTACTTTGAAGGTAGTGGCTGGAAGGACTTTTACTGAATAACAAATCCCTGAACTTGACTTGCCAAAACCTTGTTCAAGCTCTTTCAGCTTTTTAGAATAATCTTCCTTCAGTTCCTAAATCCAGGCAGAGATATTATTAAAACATGTATTTGAAGAGCACAAAAGGCTGAAAGGCTGCATCAGATAGTATAGTCAGGGATTGCTTCTGTGAGGCACATCCCCAAGCATGGCATCATGGCTACTGATGAATCCAGACTGCGTATTTTGTTAGAATGTGTTAAATTATGCTATCTAGTAGACCATAGTAATTAACCAGTTAACTATGCAGTACTGTTTCTAGCCATGCACTAAACAGATAAACCAAGTATTTTCTGCCCGGGTGGAATGATAGACACTGTCCTCTATAATACTAAATATGCAAAGAAAAGAAAATTAAAATTTAAATATACAAAATGTACAGCTTTTTTGTTGTCGCTGTTGCTGTTTTGGCAGAACATGATAAATGCAGCCTTTACAATTGATTAAGTCTTCAGATGAGAGAGAAAAAAAAGGTGTCATATGTAAGTCACTGAATGAAGGCAGTACAATAGAATGTATTGAAAATTCCAGTAATGAGTTACTTCTGAATAGACCAGTGATCATAGGATATAGGATGCTATTCCACAGCAGGTGGATGGTGAAGTCTAGTAAACTACATTCTTTTCGGAATGAAGGGTAGTGAATAGAAACAGAAGGCCGTATAGGTTAATCAGAAGCACTGTAACCTCAGTAACCTCATGGCTCTATTTGTCTAAATGCAGCAAAATTCAGCGGTTTTGCTCCTGACACTATCACAATGATGTTAACTGGACCCCAGTGGTTAATTGTGAAGTTTTTACATGAATTCATATATTATTTTGACAAATTCAGGGAGGCTCTGTAAGCCAAGATTCTAGCTCACCATTTGGGATATCCTAAACATTGACACATGCATCTCAAAAGAAAATCAGAACGGATGCATTGTTTTCAAGCTTCTGGGATGAAATTTTGAAACACTTCTTCATGTACAGTAAAATTACTGACTTTATTCACTTTCCCAAAACATAAATCACTTGGCTTGCTGGATCGCCCTCATCATCACCCAGCTGTGCGGGCTACTCTTAATACTGAGAAAATAAACATAGAATCATTTAGGTTAAAAAAGACCTCTAAGATCATTGAGTCCAGCTGTTAACCCAGCAATGCAAAGTCCATCACTAAACTATGTCCCCAAGTGCCCCATCTACACGGCTTTAAAATACCTCCAGGGATGGTGACTCAACCACTTTCCTGGGCAGCCTGTTCCAAGCCTTGACAAATCTTTCAGTGAAGAAATTTTTCCTCATACCCAAACTAAATCTCCCCTGGTGCAACTTGAGGCCATATTCTCTTGTCCTACTGCTAGCTGTCTGGAAGAAAAGGCCAACCCCCACCTGGCTTCACACTCCTTTCAGGTGGTTGCAGAGAGTGATAAGGTCTCCTCTGAGTCTCCTTTTCTCCAGGCTAAACAATCCCTGATCCCTCAGCCACTCCTCATAGGAGTTGTGATTTAGTCCTTGCACCAGCTTCATTGCCATTCTCTGGACTTGCTCCAGCACCTCTTCCTTGGAATGTCTTCCTTGGAGTGAGTGGCTTAGAACTAGACATAGGACTTGAGGTGCAGACTCTACAGTGCAAAGTCCAGGGGGAGATCACTGCCCTATTCCTGCTAATCATACTATTTCTGATACAAGCTAGGATGCTGTTGGCCTTGATAACTTTAAATTTATTTTTCTTCACATATAAATGATGAATAACATCTTACACATGTTTTATCTTTTACTTGCTCCTCCTGGGTAATAATTTGAGAATGGTTTCTCTCACTTCTTTCAGACTTAGGCAGGCTGATCCTCCTCTTTTTATGTTGTTTCCATTTTGTTTGACAGGGCAGGGCTTTTTGTTCCCTGATGATCTTATTTGGAAATAGATACCTAAGTTAAAACTAGATGTTTCCAATCAGATGGACACAATGTGAAATGGAAGAGATGTGTCTTCCATGTACCTTACAGATTACAATCAATCAGCTTCATTGCTCAGTATTTATGAATCAAAACTTCCATACGTTGACACAAGCAATACTTGTACTGCCTGAACACATGTGAAAATTTCTGTCAGGATGTAAAAATTCTGCCAGGTGTGACCCAAAAAATAATTTACCCTCTATTACCGCAGGCCTAGGCCCTAGGGTACATCACTGTGTCCCGCAGCCGTAGGGAGGAGGAGGAGAGAAGATCCAGCAGGCAGGAATTGTGCAGCATGCAGCAAGATTGATTTATTTAATTATTTTACAAACTGTTTATAGACTTTTTTCTTCATAGTCCAATTGGACAAGGATCAGCCACCCCTTGGGGGTGATTGGCTAAAAACCTAAAACATCCATTTTCAAAATATTTTTCTACTGTACCATAAACAAGACTTTTCAAGGTTGCAGGTGGCATGGTTGTTTACATAACTCTGCTACTTCTTCTGTGAGAGAGAAAAGTCTCTCACAGACTTAGAAAATAGCAAGAAAATCCTTGCTAGCAGCATTTTCATATATACAACCCTCCATTTGCAGGAAGGCAAAAACAATTTAATAATGTTTATTACACTCTTGGAAAGATCCTGTATAATCTGACAAAAAATGTCATTGAAAATTGGTAAAATGTCACTGTATCTTACTCTGACAAACACATTAATTGAAATTTAATTACTAAATTTTTTATTTAATTGTTATTAATAACATAATAATGTAATTTAATGTTAGCCTTAAACTTTAGGTATCTCATAATTCATTTTTCACTCAAACTAATATGTCATTAGCTTTTGAATGAAAAGGATATTTTGCTGTTAGTTACTCCTTACTTTTATGGTAACACTGTGTTCCAGTATGCCTCAAAACCTAGGTAAAGGTAAATTTTAAGAGAATGATTGCTATTATATAGGACTTCAGATAATAGTCAATATTAATTTCATTATGTGACTATGTGAAGTATGGTTGTCATACCGTACATACATCTACATGCATTTGAATTAATGAGGATCCCTGTATGGAAAGGTTCTTTCCTTGTGCCAGCTCTTTAACCTTTATATGAGTTTATTTAAATCACTGAAATAGAACAAAGCAAAACAAACCAAAAGTGGGTGGTTTTCTATGGAGCTGATAAATTGAATGAACTCAGAGATGGACCTGGTGAATGCCAGAGTTGGCTTAAGTGTGGGGCAGAGCCTTAGATCTGGCAATGTGGGTACAGGGAGAAGGAAATTATAATGGTGGACTGGGAGCGAGATCTCACCCTTTTAGTAGCAGTGAGATGCTGGATGGGCTCAGCTAGCCATTGAACTATATCCAAAATATGGTAGAAATTTCAGCCAAGTATAAAAGCCAGTTTTCACTTGGTTTTCACATGGTAGATTAATGGGTTGTTAATTTAGTTGAGTACTGTGGTAGTCATTAGTCCAGGGAGGAAGAGAGTTAACCACAGAATAAAAATAAATCCTCTGCTCTTGAAATTTTCATGGATTCTTCTTTTGCCTCTCTTTTTTTTTTCCTGCCTTACCACAGCTCATCCATTCTACTGTGTCTGCAGTCTGCATGGTGCCTGACAGAGACAGACCATGAAAATGCTATAATCAGCTAGCAGAACCACAAGACTGGACTACAGTCACTAACAGATACAAGCTTGGGATTAATATTTAGCTATAGTGCTGGTGCAGTTTTCAATTTAGGATGGGCATACCTGATTCAACTTTAAACTAACTAATCCTCTTAAGAGAAAATTTCTAGTCGCTACAACACTGTGATTGGCACAATTTACTTTTTGCCATCATGGTGAGACTGTTTCCACTACGCCAGCAGTGTATGTGTGTATGGATTACTTTGTAGACACATCCACCATCTACTTATGAATCCTATTTTTCTTTTGTGAACATGGCATTATGTGCTAACCATTATGCATGGCTAGCAAAATGTGAACTCTCTAGAGAGAAACTGAGAGCGTAACAGTAAAGAATTCATTGCATAGCAAGAATGTGACACCTAGTGGATACACGACATTGAGGAAATGTGACAGTCCCATCAAGCAATATTGCCATTACCCTGTCCAGTAGAAAAAAAATTTTGATGGCGGAAAAGAGATTGATTTTGAATGAATCTTTGCATAGGCCAGAGTAGTTGGATATTGTCAAGTCCCCATTGAAAACTCATAAATATAGGAGGTGTCAGAGATAGTTTTAAAAGAATTGTTTGTAAACTACTAGAAGACTGAAGATGTCAGGCCAAGAAGGCCAGAGGCCCAAAGCCCATGAAGACATTGTGGATATTCGTAAGATGCATAATAACTGGGGATGTCCAACATGCAAAACACAAGAATAAGGTCTAAAAACCTCTTTTTGTTAAGGGGGTTAAAAACCACCTCTCTGTTACTGCCATGCTACTTCTTCAGGAAGTAAAAGTTTTCACAGTAGGCGATGCTCAGAGGTGAATAACTACATGGCGAGGCCACTGGAAGCTGGACAAGACTGAAACACAGTTTAAGTAGTCTGACATTCTGCCCAAATGATCTGATACAGATGGTACCTTTCTACTCTCCACTGCAGTCTGTAGTATATACATTTCAAATATTCACATATCCCCATTTTCCAGGGTGTCCTAGACCCTCACTTCTTCATTGGCTATAAATACTACAAAAATTCATCAACAAAAGCTGGTATTTTATACTCGCTACTAAACACAAATCAAAATTTCATCATAAAATTTACATACAAATATCTCTGTTTATTTCAAAATATGCTGAAAAGTATTCCCCAAGCTCAGCAGGGGAGCATGCTTTGCTGACCAGATCCTTTGTCTGCCACCACTGCTTTACAGTCATACTGCTCTCTTCCCAGCTACAAGTGGATTCTTGGAACCATATTCTCTACAAAAGTCTTGGTATCAAAATGCAAAAATGTCGTCTTTTCCTGTGCAAAACAACATTTAGAAAAATAACTAACCCAGCTGAAGTGCACGGTTTTTATAACTCAAGCTCCAGGAGGAGGTTTGGGCTGTGTCCAGAGAAGGACATGAGCCAGCAGTGTGCCCAGGTGGCCAAGAAGGCCAATGGCTTCCCGACCTGTATCAGGAATAGTGTGGCCAGCAGGACTGGGAAAGTGATTGTACCCCTGTACTCGGCACTGGTGAGGCCACACCTCGAGTGTTCTGCCCAGTTCTGGACCCCTCAGTTTGGGAAGGACATTTAGGTGCTGGAGTGAGTCCAGAGAAGGGCAGCATAGCTGGTGAGGGATCTGGAACACAAGTCCTATGAGGAGCAGCTCAGGGAGCTGGGGTTATTTAGCCTGCAGAAAAGGAGGCTCAGAGGAGACCTTACTACTCTCTGCAACCACCTGAAAGGAGGGCGTAGCCAGGTGAGGGTTGGTTTCTTGTCCTGGGCAACCACTGCAGGACTAGAGGACTTAGTCTCAAGCTGTGCCAGGAGAGGTTTAGGTTGGACATCAGGAGTAATTTCTTTACAAAAAGGATGAATAAACATTGGAATGGACTGTCCAAGGCGGTGGTGGGGTCACCGTCCCTGGAGGTGTTCAAGGAAAGACTGGATGTAGCACTCAGTGCTGTGGTCTGGTTGACACAATAATGTTCAGTCGTAGGTTGGACTCGATGATCTTAGAAGCCTTTTCCAACCTAATTGATTCTGTGATTCTGTGACAGGAGGCAGCACAGGGAGCAAAAGGTGGAAATAAACAAGAAGATGAAATGAGAGCTGGCGGCGCATACGAGCGTTGCCGAAACACTGACACTGGTGCATTTTGAAGGCCCGCGCAAGGGCCGGGCGGGCAGACACGGGCCGGGCAGAGCCACGGCGAGGGGCGTGGCCAGCGGCAGCGGCGGGCGGTGTCACGCTGGGCCGGCCCGGCGCCCATCCTGGCAGCGCCCGGTGCCTGCGGCCTCCGCCCGCCTGCGCCCCGCCCTGCCCTGCGGATGTGGAGCCGGCACCGGCGGTGAGTGGGGAGTGGGCGGCCGGCATTCAGCGGGAAGGGGCTCTCGCTGCCTGCGCCGCCGAGAGGGGAGGAGCCTCCGCCCTTCCCGCCCACCCCGCCGCGGCGCGGAGCCAGTGTCGAGCGTGGGCAGCCGTGACACCGCCAGCGCTTCCCCCGCCGCCCCGGCAGCGCTCGGGGTGGTGCTCGCGTCGTGCGGCCGCGGTGGGCTGCGGTCGGCGGGGGGAAGCGGCACAGGGCGCCGGCGAGCGCGGCCGGGCCCGGCCGGGGGCAGGGAGTGAGTCACCGGCCGTGCAGGCAGCGGGGCCGGCCGGGCTGCTCTCCTCCCCGATATTTAAGTTCCTAAAAAAGGAGAGCGAGGCGCAGCCTGGCAGCGGGAAGGAGCCGTGATGGGCCGCCTTAGAGCGGGCACGGCCCGGACGTGGCGGCTCCCGGGGCCGCCGAGCGGGTGGAGGCGGGGCAGTGAACCCGGCTCTGACCCGCTCTGCGCCGACACGCCCTGGAAAAGGGCTGCAGCTCCCTCCCGAGCTGGCAAGGTGGTCCCTGGTCATTGGTTGGACTCGATGGTCTCAGAGGTCTTTTCCAACCTAATTAATTGTCACCGCCGCTCAGCTACTCCGTGGGAGCGGGAGCTCTAGGGGTTTGACGGCCTTTTGGGGCTGTTTCCCGTGCTTCTGTGTGTGTCCCAAGTTACACAGTGTGCAGGTGTGAAAGAGGAGGCCAAATTACTTCCCACAGGGTCTGTGCCGGGCGTTGGACAAGCTGTTTAAAAAACGTGTGGAAATCACAGAGGCGATTTGGAAGAGTGCTTCATCTCTGTTGTAGTTTTCAGTAGTAATAAGCCTGAAACGGACACTTTACTGAAAGCCTGAAAATAACAAATCAAACTGAGTTTCGAGAGTAGTTTTTTGGTTAGATGTTAGGAAGAAATTTTTTGCTGTGAGGGTGGTGAGGCACTGGAACAAGTTGCCCAGAGAAGCTGCCGATGCCCCATCCCTGGCAATGTTAAAGGCCAGGTTGGATGGGGCTCTGGGCAAACTGGGTTAGTGGAACGTGTTCCTGGCCATGGCAGGGGAATTGGAACTAGGTGATCCTTAAAGTACCTCCAACCCAAACCATTCCATGATTCTGTGATGTTTCTGTGATTCTTTCACAGTCACCATGCCAAGTATGATGATTCTGAATAAATGATAGGAGCCAAGTTCACTGAGTAGCACGTTGTTTATAAAAAGGCTGTTTTCAAGAGATAACTGTTCTGCAAAGGGATATTGTTAACTGGTAAGTAATATTTAATAATTATCTAGTGCTTTTCATTCTTTAAATTCTTTAGAAATGGCAATATGCACAACGTGTCAGGCATTATTTTAGGAAACCCCTGATTATGGATAGTGATGCATTAAGGTGCAGTGACTCGTCAAGACAGTGTAGTTACTTACTGACAATCTCAGTTACAGTGCCTCATCCCTGGTTATGTTTTCCTCTGTCTGGTTCATTCTGTTTGTGCAGATATGCATCTAAAATGTTTTTAAATACTTTATTGATCTTGTACATTTCTTTTAAAGATAATGCATACTTTGGTTCAGAGCTGTAAATCTGAATGTTGCAGGATTGTGTGCCTGTGAAAAGACAAGTGAAACTAACTGAAAACCCCATTGAAATTCGGCTTGAAAGTTGTTTTTGACAGTTAAAAGTAAATAGAGTTGTTTATTATGATAAGCATATGTTTACAGTATCACTGTATTTTGTAGGATAACTTATATGAAATACTGGAGCCTGATTTGTCTATGAATCACAGAAGTTTAACTCATAAAAGTTGAACTGCATCCTTATAGCAACTTCCTTAGAAATTAAGTATTTTCAGTGTTTTAACAGGAGAGGGGAAACTACTTAAAGGCAGTGGGTAAACTCCCTTCTTCAGTCAAGTTAATAGCAAAAAAAACCAACCCCAAACCAAAATCACCAAACCTTTCCCTCACTTTTAAATTTAGTAAGTTAAAGCTGTGATAGGTTTTATGTTTGGGTTTTTTACTTTTTTTTTTTTTAAATGGAGCAGGTTAGTTACCAGATTTACTGTTTTATATCAACATCTCTTTATGAAGCATGATACAATGATCTCTGTAGAATAATTTATGTAAAATTTGTTAAAAAGACAAAAGAGAAGTGCCTGGAGTTGTTAAGCCTGCAGAAAAGAAGGCTCAGAGGAGACCTTACCACTCTCTACAACTACCTGAAAGGAGGTTGTTGCAAGGTGGGGGTCTGCCAAGTAACAAGTGATAAGAGAAAATGGCTTCAAGTTGTGCCATTAAAATTTTGTGAAAAATTTCATTATGGAAGGGGTTGTCAAGCATTGAAGCAGGCTGTCCAGGAAAATGGTTGAGTCACCATCCCTGGAGGTATTTAAAAGCTCTGTAGATACGACTCTTGGAGCTACTGTTTAGTGGTGGACTTGGAAGTGCTGTGTTAATGGTTGGACTCACTCCTGAAGGCCTTTTCCAACCTAAATGGGTCTGTGAGTCTATAAAGGCCTGCTTAGATGATTTGGATTATTTACACATAAAGCTGTGCTCAGTGCTTTGCAGCTGGACTTTGTCACAGAACACTTGGTTTATAGGTTGCAAAAAGTCATTTAAGTGCTTTGAGTTTAATTTGCCTATTGATATGATAGGTGTCTTACTCACCTACACAAGATGGTGTAAGTTTCCTTGGTATGGTTAAAGCTTCAAAGATTAACTGAGGAGGTTCTTCCTTATAATGTGTTTGCATACTCATACCATGAGAAGCTTATTGATTTTTAAATACCTGTTTGACTAAGTTTCTGTTAATGTTTTAATTTGCTGACAAATACACTGTAGGAAGTTGCAAGCTGTTGTTTTTGAGGATAGTTTCCCCTTATTGATTTGTTTGAATTTATTTATTTGCTTTCTTCTCATTACAACAACAGTTGTAAGTAGCAACAACAGTTTTCCTATCTGGAGGGTAGGACACAAATGCCGTGGGAGATTGGTAGCATCTTGACAACTGTGGAAGTTACTCAGCCTGGTAGTAAGTGCATAAAAGTGCACACCTATGCCTTTGCTAAGCACAGACTTGTGTAACTCACTACGGAAAAGTTTTGTGGTGTTTAGATTAGTACCAAATATTTTTTAGCATTTGCTTTGTTTTGGTTTTTTACTTAGCAAGCTCTCAAGAGATGGCGGAAAAAACAAAAGAGGTGGTGGAAAGCTGGTCTTTCTTGGATACTGTTGAGTCTAACTTCACGCCTCTGGTAGTAATTGAACTTGCAAAAGGCACCAAAGAAGAAACCATAGAATGGTTTACTAAACGAATTGTGGACAAAAAGGCAAATGGAGGTGAGTACAGTACATAATATGAAGACATACAGAAAATTAGTTTTCAGGGAATTTGTGGTATAATGATTGTTCGCCAGTCTCATTTCATTTTGCATTTTTGGAACCCACTTAACCCTGTTATTAATGAAAACATTGGCTTAAGGTCAAATGCCAGTTGAACTCTAGAATTCTTCCATTTTTTGCATTGAAGCCCTGATAACCTATCTTTCAATGTAATGTTGATGTCAGAGTTTATAGCAGTTGTCTAGGCATCTTTGTCCTGTTGCTTATGGAAACATGGTAAACCTTGCCTAAATGAAGATGCTTCACATCCTGTCCATAAGACTTTGTACTATGTTGTAGAACAAAATTAAGTTAGCAGAAAGCAATTTAATCTTGGTAACCTAATGTTGGATTTTATTTATATTTTTTGGTAGCATGTGGGGTCTTACTAAGACAGTATTTCGTTACTCATTTTGGTATGCTTCTGGGAATTGAAGTTAGGCTAATTAATTTGCAATTCCTTGGACTTTTTTTTAAACTTTTTTAAAAAAAGTCATTATTTACAGCTGTTGTAGCTTATGGCTTATGGTCAGTAATATTTCTGTATCTGTTGGATTTGTGACTACCAACTTGCTTTCAGGCCTCTATTAGATAAGTTAGAGATGTTTCTGTTTGAAAAATCTAGTCTCCTTAAAATCAGTGGGACTGTTTGCAGAAGCACTTCTGGCTTTTGTGGTGTGAACCTTAGGGAAATAGATCCAAACAGTCCCCATTGTTCCAGTTCATTGTTGCGAGTGCTTCAACAGAAGCAGGGCTGAATCGGGGTGACCCTGCAAGGTTCTGAACACCATATGTCAAGTGTTGTTGAAATCTTGACTCTTTGCGCCCTTGAAAAGAGATATTTCAGCACTCCTGTTAGCTAGGGCCAATATATTGGATGCTAAAATACTAGGGCTTTTAGATGTAATTTTAATGTACTTTCTTGCTTATTTTACCCCTCTTTACTTTAAAGGTGCACAACTACTGGTTAAACCACTGGTTACGGAAAATGGAGTTGAAAATATTTACCTAGTTGGAGCTTCCCACTTAAGACTGTTGCTCGGAGCTGAAACTGTAGGTTTGGTGAAGGAATGCAGTGATAACTCAATGAGAACTTTTACATACAGCAGTAGAAAAACTTTCAAAGATTTTGCAGGTAAGCAATTGTAGGAATCTTTGTCATTGCAAAGTAGAGACTAAAGATTATGAGCAATTGTGCTGCTAAATCTCCTACGGTCTTTTCTGTTCCTTGGAATGGTAACTGTGAACAGCAAGACCAAGCCATGAAAAAAATACTTGTTTTTAGCTGTGGAAATCCAGGTCATATAATGAATTTTGTTTTCTTTCACATGGCTTTAGTTTTTTGCTTGTCTTTTCCTTTATGCTTTTCTATGCTCCAAATAGTCTCTTACTTGTATGAAAGATTTTCTTGGAAAATAAGACAAGACAAAGAGCTGATAAACATGATTTTATGATTAACAATCCATGTTATGAATTAATGTAGCAATTTAATTTCTGTGAGCCAGTTTTGAGGTTTATTATCTTATAATTAGCTGGAAAAAATAGAAACATTTTTCTCTGTTACATGTACACATCAAACAAACAATAATTAACACTACAGACGCATTCAGTGGAATTTGGGCATGATTAGTGGAATCGTTTCTTTTCCTCTCTTACTTTGTGAAGGTGCCAGCACAGGAACATTTCCTTTTAAATGTGTTGCTTGTAAGGTATTTAACCCCCCTACAGTGGCAGAACTCATTTTTTGCTCTGCAGGTAAATATTGGAGTTCCAGCTTGGTGTTGCTAATACTTTTAATGTAGCTGTTTGAGTGATGCCTTTCACCACATTTTCAATATCAAGGTTCTTGGGTCTGCCTGAAACAATTTGAACTTTTGTTGTTCAGTGCCAGTTTTGCTCAACACCACTGCTGTGTGCAATAACTGTTGCAGTGTCTTTACTTTTGTGGCCTTGTTTTCCTGAAATTAGGAAGCCTTCAGAAGAATTGTCAGTTGCAAAAGCGCCACTTCCATTTCTTTCATGCCTTTACATTATTAATGCAAATCTGACACAAATTCCCCTGTTGACAGAATCTCTAGGATTAGCTGGAATTCCAGCTGCTGTAAATATAGTTTTGGCTGTATCCATTGGTATTTTTTCTTTTTAAAGGCACAAATCTAATTTTAGTTTTGTCGAGGTGCAGTCAGAGAAATTGTCACCTACAAAAGAAACTCTGCCATCTATGTTGTCTTGACAGTATTTCTGTTTGCCCAATTTAATTAATACTTTGTTGTTATTCTTTGTATTAGAGTTTTGTTGATATTTTAGCTTCTTACTTAGTGTATTTAGGGCAATCCCTATAGTTTCATATTCCTAAGGGGAAAAAATAGTAATTTATTTTTTATCTCCAGGAAATCAGACTCGTGTTTCCATGATGATAAATTCATGGGGTTGACATAGGTTTGTTGCTGTAATTTTTTTTCTGTTTCTGGTTTTTTCTTTGTAGTTATTTGCTGCCAGGGTTGTATTCCTGTGCTGCACCATTTCATACAACCTTCTTTTTTATCTAGATGACAATCACAATTTCCTTACAATGGCAGAATGTCAGTACATCATCAAACATGAACTTGAAAATTTGAGAGCTAAAAATGAAAAAATGATCCCTGGATATCCTCAGGCAAAGCTGTACCCAGGGAAATCAATTGGTAAGCAGTGTAGTTTGTTGCCTCTAACTCACTGTGTTGATGTAGGATAGTGTTCATGGTGGAAAAAAAGTAATTTTCCTTTAATGAAGAGAAATCCTTCAGACATTCAAGTCCCACTATTTTTAACCAACTTTGTTTTTTCACTGGTTCAGTAATAGGAGAAAAGGCAATGGATGCACAATACAATGAGAAATTCTGATTAGGTATCAAGAAAATATTTTTCACAACAGGGTAATCAAACATTTCATCTGGGATTTAAAGAGATTATTGGTAACTCTGTCCTGGGAGACTTCGAGATCCTTTCTAGACAAGGTCCTGAGCAGCCCAATTTAAGCCACACCTACCTTGAGCAGGTAGCTGGACCTGATTACTTCCAGAGGGCCTTCTATCCTGAGTTGTTCTGTGAGGCTGAGGCTCTGGTCTCTTCAGTTGGGTAGTTTTTGCACATGTTGATGTTATTGATTAGTTTTAATTAGTACCAAAAATATTAATTTTTAAATTACATGATTATATACTTGGATTGTCTCTGTATAAAAATACTGGAATGAGTAACAGTGCTCCAGAGTTATACATTTCGTAATATGAAGGAAGTTTTATTTCATTTATTTGGTTTCACTGATTCTCCTCTTTGCTTCAAGGGCTCTTCCTTTTCATGGGAGAAAGAAGCAATGAGAGCTGGTGCTATTTTTATGGTAGCTGGAACTAGTTTGTTGGCAGAGATGCTACAGATTCTTAGGAGAATGTATCTTAATAATTGTATGTCCTTTTATAAACAGTATCTTCATTCATTAGTGTAGGTCATCAAAGGAGATCTGTGTATATTAGTGGTTCAAAACATGTAAATAAATGTAGATGTCAGATGAGTTTACATTGGTAATTTTTTTATATAGCCAAGGTATTTTTCTAGTCATGTCAAGCAGATGATGATGGGAAATAGTAAAGTACTGTCACACTTCCAGTGCCTCCCTGGTTTTTTAATTTATTTTCTTTTTTCCGTGGTTGTAACTTCAGAGCAGTTTGTTTATCCACACACGTTGTATTGCTTTCCATAACAAAGTTAAATACAGATTGTGGAATATGTAGTTTGTTTGCAATGAACATGTGATGTAATTTATGAATTAGTGTAAACTGATGTTTAAAAGGTTTTTTTGTATCTTTCCTATAATCAATACAATGATGGCTTTGTGGCTATCCCCACAAAGCTACATATGGCACTTCAGTCCTGACCTGTAGCACTTTTTGCTATTGAAGCTGCATCTGGTTATATTGCAAAGCTATGGAGTAGTTACTAGATGTAAAAAGGTTGCTCTTTCTCTTCCAGTGGACAGCACAGTATTTGCAGGAATAGGTATAACTGCTCTCTATAATTTTTAGCTAACATGAGACAATTTTTTTAGGATTTGAGTACTAGATCTATTTCAAAGGAGCTTTAGGCTTGCTAAGCACACAATGTAACCTGTTTGCTTATGTCAACTTCACTGTCCTTTGAAGGAGTGTAAGGTATCTATTTCTTTTCTCTTCTAGTGAGAAGATTATTGACCAGTGGTATTCTTGTTCAGATTTTCCCTCTGCATGATAGAGAAGAGTTGAAAAAGCTTCGTCACAGATGGTATGGCCGAGTGAAAGTTGGTTATCAACCTTTAGGTATGTGAACAGCATTTGCACTGTGGTCATGCAATGGAGTCGTGAAATTAGACCACTGCTGTTTTACCATTTGGACAAGTTTTTCCTCTTCTAGTGTTTCCTGTGTGACCTCCTGAAATGGTTCTAGACTTGCAAAATTGGTGGTTCCAGAGTCTGCAGATTTGGTGTCTGTGAACTTCCATGTAACAGCAGTCTGCACATCACAAATTCTCCCCACCAATCAGTAAAGCAGGAATGGTACAAGCCAAGACTGTTTTTTCAGACTGACTCTTGACAAGCTCCCATGTGTTTGGAAATCCCAAAGCTTTTTTGTGTTGTAGGTGTGTCAAAAGTGTATTTACAACTGTTTGTTTTATATTCATTGTCTGAATGAAGACTGTATGTTGTTGCATGCCAGCATCACTTGAATGTATTTTAGACACTGAATAATCTTAAAATGATTATAATTTTTAGTCTGGCCATGTGGAAAGTTAAGTTCTAAACTCTAAACCTGTAAATGTCATTTAAAAATAAGAAACTAAGCGTTTGGAAGCTTGCCTGATTTTAAGTCTCTCAGTCTTGCAGTTGCTTGAGGTTCTTTCCTGAGCTGCAGGAAGTTAAAGATCTGGCTTGATATGCCTGCCACAGAGTATTGTGTTAGGAGCCTTATTGTGTGCTGGTCTTTTGTTTATGTGAGAAAGGGTTTTTTTTGGACTGACACTGAATCCTTACAAAATTTTGAAGTAAATCCCAGGTACCTGTTAAGTATGTACAAATTTAGGGATGTCGTTCATGTTGGATGCTTGGAGTGTGAAGTCATGCTGATGGCCTACACTTGAATGTATTTGTTAATGACTTTTTGATTGACAGGGATGTTGGAGTGCTGATCCTTCTGTCTGTTTACCTTTCCTTCTTGCTTTCAGAGACTTTTATCTGGTTGACAATTGTAAGCTTCTGCTGTAGTGTTTTGTAAGCTGTAAGAATATTCTGGTATTGCATGTCAGGTTTTTTTGTGGTAGCGTGTTACAGAGGTAATACACTGCAGTAGTGTATTTACAGTGTCAGTTCAGAGGCCATGCTTCTGTGGCTGTTTTGTTAAGCTGGTGAATGCAGAGCAGTGGCATACAAGCAATCTGGTCTTCCAAGCAGGTGAAGATAAGAGATTTCAGCATTCCCAACTCTGTTTGATAGGCATTTCTATATCTAATCACTTCTAGATTATATGAATAATAATCCTATTTTTTTGTTGTTGTTGTTATTACTAAGATAAGTGCGATGTCTTCTTGGAGGTAATACATCTGTCATGAAATATATCCATTACTAATGCACTTTCCAAGTCTCTGTAGCAGACAAACTTAGTGAGTACAGGAAGTATTTCATGTATCAGTTGTCTGTTGAAGAGAGTTATCTCAACCTGATTATTCTCTCTGACATGTTTTAAGATTTAAGATTTTGATACACCTGACCATCTATTCCTTTAGTTCTTTGAGGGTTGTCAAAGCACAGCTAGCTTTTTTTCCCTGGGCAAGATGAAACAAATTTGTTTTCCAGGAGTGCATATGCCAGTGGGATTTTTCAGAAGCTGGGTGTCACTTGCTGTTAAAGTTTGGTTTTTATTACATCAGATGTCTTCCATGCCGTTCATTGATCAATTCTGTGTTCAAGAATGATAGTGTTTTCTCTTCGGTTGGTTTTTTTTCTTTTTCTTTTTTTTTTTTTTTTGTTTTGTTTTGTTTTCTGTTTGTCTGGATAGCTGATGTTGATATAGTAGTTATTGAGGTATTTGACTTCCTTACCATCTGAATGGTATGGTTCTGTGTGTATATATGTAACATAAAAAAAATTCAGATAACCATCTGACTTTCTGGAATAAGGGTGAAGGAAGAAAGAAGAAGCAATGATATTCATTGTGTTATTTAGAAGAAAAAAATTCTGGCCAATGGAAAGTTACAAGTTCATGTAAGGTCAAGTTTGATATTGTACTGACTTCTCTGTTAAGTGTAGTCTTAATTGATTAATTTCTTTCTGCAGATGACATACGCTGCTACTTTGGCGAAACCATTGCTCTCTACTTTGGCTTCTTGGAATACTTCACATTTGCTTTGATTCCAATGGCTGTCATTGGGATTCCTTATTACGTGTTTGCATGGGAAGACTATGACAAATACGTCATGTTTGCCACATTCAACCTCCTGTGGTCCACTGTGATACTGGAGGTTTGGAAGCGGATCTGCGCCATCCTGACGTATCGCTGGGGGACGCTGCTGATGAAACGACAGTTTGAGGAACCAAGACCAGGCTTCCATGGTGTGCTGGGTATCAATCCTGTCACTGGCAGGGAGGAGCCAGTGTACTCAAGTCTTAAGAGGCAATTACGGATTTACCTGGTGTCCTTACCATTTGTGTGCCTTTGCCTCTACTTCTCACTGTATGTGATGATGATTTACTTTGACTTGGAGCAGTGGGCTCTGGATTATCACAAAGAGAATGAGTCTAACTTCAGCAGCTTGATGCTGTATGTGCCCAGTATCATCTATGCTGTTGTGATTGAAATTATGAACCGTATCTATCGGTATGCTGCTGAATTCTTGACATCATGGGGTAAGAGAGTTGTTCATTCTTCTTCCTTCAAGTTAGAATCCCACATACTTAGAATTTGTTTCTTTGTAGAATACATTACTGTGAGCTCTTGTTCAACAGAATGCTAAAGAAATTTCCCAAAGTAGGTTCTTGCTGTGGGGTAAAAGAGATGGCCTTTTAAACTTCTTATATTTTGGGTGTTCTGAGATTGCAGTTTCATATTTGGTTTAATTTGGTCTGAGTCTGACATGCCATCAGAACGGGTGATCCTGCCTTTGGTGCAGATGTTCCCCCTCCCTGATTTAGCTCTTTGTCTGGCTGTATCGGCCATAGTGCTGACAAAAGAGGTGAGGGGAGAGCTCAGAGGTGTATGGATAGCAGGAAGGGCTGTCCTGGCCAGTTGCACCCACAATCTGGCTTTGCTGAGTGTGTTTTAGTCTGCTGTACATCTGTGCAGAGGCACTGAGATTACAGAACCAAATCTAAACCCAAGAACTAAATGTCACATGAGAGTGTTTATGTATGCTACATATATAACAAAGACTGGGATTTCACATCCCTATCAAAATGTGATTCTCTGGGCACTCTTAGAAGAGGAGGAATGTTCTAACAGATTACCTTTTTTTTTCCCCTTGTGTGTGTGACTGATTTAACAGATTAGGCCTTGTGTTTTGTAACCCAGCATAAGGACAGTGAAATGCTAGTATTTATTTTGAATTTTAGCACTTCTACAGACATGTGAAGTCACTTTCAGACAAAGTTAATAGATTAAGCTAATGGACAATTAACTGCTTCGTGTCACTCCATATGGCATTGATTTCCAGGACAGAATCCAGATTACTAAAGCTGGAGACACAGAAAATTAACAGAAGAAAGATAAAGCAAAAGGGAGATTGATGCAAAGACAGAATAAGAAGAGGTGTTGAAGTGGGGGCTGGTTATGCTTGCCAAAATGATTTGCTCAGCAAATTCAGCCTGGCAGCCATGGTAGTAAAAGCAAGCAATTTCTTGATTTGTTTGTGACTGTTCAAGGTTTTTATTTAAATAATGATTTTTAAATTCATATCTAGGGCTCAGTTGGCTGTTTTGTTTCACTGTGTTTTACTGTACAGCAAGAAAAAGCATTTCTGTGAACTACCCAGTTATGTTGGTCTGATAGACTGAAATGTCTTTAGCCGGCAACTGAAGGGGGTTTTTTAATCCAGACTTTTTTTGGTTTTAAGCTGATGTTTCATATTCAGCAGAGACAGTACTTATGTAACCTGCTACACTGACAGCTTGTGTCTTTTCTGAGCTATCTGATATGTTTATGCTGCCATGCTTTGAATAGGCTGAAGAGCTCATCTGGCTGTCCTACCTTCCTTCCCACCTGGCCTATTTTCAGATAATATCTGACTTCAGCAGCTGAAGTGACAAAGCATGGGAAACAATCTGGGGCATTTTAAGCACCCCTTTTGCACCCACTTATCATGAAAGCTGATTGTATTGTGAAAGCTAAAAGTAAAAATTGCATTCAGTCACTTGAGTGTTATTTTCCACGTCAGGCCTTACTTCATGCTCCTGTCAGAGTAGAACTCTGCTGTTTTGTCCTGAATGAGGTCCATAGGTGATGGTGTCTCCTTTCAGCCTTGTTGACACAACACGTGCTCGTGTACTGCCTTCTCAGTTACTGCTTAGCCAGGGCTTTAAAGGTACAATCTGACAAAATAGCAGGAAGAAATTGAAAATCACCACTTGCCTTTTCTCCCCTCTAGTAAACCAGCCTTCCTGAAACATGAGGTTCTGACAGTGTATTTTGAATGAACTGAAAATCTCAGTTAAAATGAATAATGCATCTGTTGAACTTCATGTAATCTAGTCTTGCTTTACAGTCTTACGTAAATTCCTTGGAGAGGGATGGGAGTATTTCTCAGAACATTTACTGGTTTTGAATCAAATTTGCAATTGTTACTTTTTGGTATATATTCCCATTAGTCTTGCAGTAGTTTTCAGCCAAAGAGCAATCAATAATTAGACACATTTTGTTAAGTCTAAAGAGTGATGGATGTTTTTTCTTCTATAAAATAGCTCTTCAGAGTTAAGAAATATATAAAAGGAAAAGTAGAAAAAATACTGGAGTTGTAGTCAAAAATGTGTTTGATAATATTGTGCATCAAATTAGCTTTATAGATTAAGTGAGGTATTGGTACAGTATACATTCATTTTACCATAAAGTGTTGGAATAATACAAACTATTAGATAAGTAATTTTCATGCAGAGTAAAAGTGTCTGTTTGCCCTTTGGAGAGCAATGTCTAGTACATGATAGGAGCTTCTGCTGTTTACTAATTAATAATTTTGTTGCTATTTTAGAAAATCACAGGCTGGAATCTTCATATCAGAACCATTTAATTCTGAAGGTTTTAGTAGTAAGTATATCATATAAGCAGCTTTTAAGATTATTTAAAAAGACAGCTTGTGCTGTGTTTTATTAGTGCTTTCCTAGCATTACCGCAGTGACCCACAGTTTTGCTCAAGGCCAAATAGTAGCACAAATATCAGAGTAAAGAAGATTTCTATTATGGTTGCAGTAACTGCTAGACTGTTTTAGATGCCTCTTTTATAGTGGAGAGTTGGCTTTTTATTTGTATTGATTTGTTCTTTCATTAGGATGCTGTATATATAAGTTTCTGTTAATTGGTGTGGTCCTGTCTTCAACTGAGAACTATTCCATTCAATTTTTGCACGATTTTATGGTAAACCATATTTTTAAAAGTTCATGTATTAACTTCCACCTATACTAATGTTCAGACAACTAGTTAGAGGAACCTGAAAATACCTGTCCATCAGTCTGCCCCTGTGCAGTTCATAGCATATACTGATCTATTTAGTTTACCTAATCTTCTTGTTTCCTTTTTGAAAAGATCATTTAAGTTTCTTCCTTCTTTATTTTCTCTATTTCCTTAGAGTTCCTTCCTTATTTCCTTCACCATGTTTTTTTTGTGTGTGTGTGTTTATTTGGGGTTTGTTTGTTTTGTTTTGTTCTGTGATATTTTTTGTGTTAAATCTCTGTGTTACTCATCTGTTACTGGTTGATTAAAAAAATTGTGAAATGTCAAGTGTTGGTTCCCCCCAGTTTTCGTTCTCAGTCTGTGAGAGGCTCTCTGCACTCCCAGTATTTATCTGTGTTGTCCATGAGCTCCAAAACAGGAGCTGCAGCACTGTTAGCAAGTAGGAAACTTCAGAGTTTGATTGTGATTTTTCAAGTACAGTACTGTGATTATGTGTCATTTTAGAAGTAGGAAATATTTCTCTTGGCCATAAAACCTTTTGAAATGATTAAATATAAAGCACAACTAACATATATAAAGGAACATTTTTACAGATTGAGAGATATATCATCCAACATGTATATTTTTGTAATACAATAATATTTTATATATTATATTATTAATATATAAAATGTTATATATTATAATAAATATGTTGATAAAGTAGTTATTTAAAAATTCATTGATCTAAATTAAGATCAATATGTCCTTTTTATAGTGTTATCTCTGGAGAAATTGCCAAAAAAATGAAAGTTAAGTAGAAGGTGATACATTTTTAATGTCCACATTTCGTAATTCAGTTGTAGTTCTCTTTGTACACTTTACTTTAGGAAAGCATTAAGCTTGAGTGAAAAACTTAGTAAGACCAATATTGAAAATATGTTTTTCTTGACCTAAGGTTTGAAAATGGTAAAGAAAACTTTAATGGACAGTTTACGTCTTCATGGAAACCATTTAGTCAGAACAGCTGTTAAGTTAGATGATAATTCTGCATCTGAACTTTTGCTTGAGTACTAAAACCAAATATTTTTATTTGCAGTTCAACTTCTTAAATTGTTTTGCATCTCTGTTCTACATTGCCTTTGTGTTGTTTGATATGAAGCTTTTGAGGCAGGTGAGTTCCAAGAACATCTTAAGAATGTTGATGAATCTAGGAAAATAATGGATTGATTGAAAGACTTTAGTATTTAATAGTTATTCCAAAACATAAACTTGGCAATTAATATATTTCACCCATATTTTCTTAGAAATCCAGCTTCCATGTTTCAGTTTCCCTAACATTATTGCAGAATAATAACAGAGTAATTCTTTCTCTCTGTATAAATGAGGAAATGCTTTCAAATAAATTTGATTATTCTCTCACACAGATGAGACTGGGAAATTTTCATTTCCTCTTTATTTCCTTTTATGTTAGAAAATGTTCTTCTCTGTAGTGTTTCTAATGAGAAACTCTTGAGGATAGGGTTGTGATTAAGTTTATGACTACAGTGAGGATCTGAGAATAAATGAAAGCAAAAATAATTTGTAGTTATTTTAAATCAACTTTCTCACTCAAATGCATGAAAATTACGTATAAGGAAAGTATTTTTGCTCTAAACATAATGAGCAGTACAAGAACTTCAGTTCGAGACCTCTGTTACTCTGAAGTGATCTCTAGCAAAACACTTGACATATATATACCGGACATAACACTTGAGACGTTTCTTGTAGTTTCAGGTAAAATCAGGAAATAAAAAACATAGAAAAAAATTCAGTCTTTAGCTCTGTGATTGCCATTGGTATATATTAAATATGCATTACCCTTCATTGTACTTGGTGTACTGTTTCCAAGATACATACAGATACACAAAATATTTAGACTACTAACTCCTAATTAGTTCTTTTCAGCACACAGCAGAGGATGAGAACTAGATCATCTGTACTTTTCATATGCTATTGCTAGGTTTGTTAGGCTGGCCTTTTCTTCATAGTATAGTAACTTAGAGTGGTACAAGAGCACACAGAATTGCAAATGATCATAGGTTCATCACAGTTCTATTTTTTTTTTTTTTTTTCAACTTAAGAGCTTGGCCACTTTGCTGATAACTTCGCAGATCCTCAACCAGTTTGCAGAATCCTTGCTTCCTTACTGGCTTCAGAAGAGATACAACAGGAGGATGAAGAAACGCATGTGTTCCCAGAAAACTGATAGGGATCTGTCAATAGCTGAACAGGTCAACATGGAGAAAGAAATGGGAACCTATTTGGTATGTTGTACTACTGTAAAAGAGTTAAAACTTTTCTGGGCTGTAGTTGACAGAGGCATCAGCTAAGGCAAACAAATATTTTTGGCTGTCTGGCCTGGCAGCTTATTTTCAGCTTCATCAGCTTTGCTGGTAGCTGTTTATGCAGCTTTATGGTATCCTGGATCAAGTAGTGGATACAGTGCAGGATCCCAGAATGAAGGGAAGGAATGAATAGAATGAAGGGGAAGGAGTGAACAGCTCTTATCTGGAGCTACCTAACCCCATATCACTGGAAAGAAGTATTTGTGCAATATGCCCTTCATCTCCAAGGGCAACCCAAAGGCTGCCGGGATGAGTAGGATGGCACAGGGCAGATGGAAATTTTCTGTTTTGATTTGGTGTTGCAGTGGTGCTAGTTTAAACAGTCAGTTAAACTAGAGCCTGAGAGAGAGAGCACTTATGTCTGGATGGGGCCAGAAATGGAGGATAGAAGAAACCAGCTCTTCAAAACAATACTCTTGCTGGAAGCTCTTGTCTCTTGAAACCACAGGTTTGGTATTCACTGTCTTCTTGGTTCTGTTCTTGACCACCTCCTACGCAGTATAATTTTTAATTGTATTTAGCAGATTTCATGCAATTCATTACTTAAAATTCTGAAGAAATTAACACAGTGGACATCAATGTGTATGTTAAGGCCTTACAGACTGGCTGACAACTTGATCAGATGCTGCAAGCAGAGTCACAGGAGTCTTAATACTGTATGATTTATGTTTTTGCAGAGTAAGAAGTACATGTAGATAGTGTACCTTTCATGTAAAAGGTAGACATTAGCAGTTTGAAATTTGATAATAATGCCCTATCAGGTTCCTCTCTTCCTGCATGAAGTGCCATGAAGTGGGAAAAGGAGAAAGAACTATCACCTTTACAATTTAAAAACTGTACAAATGTGTTCTTGTGTGAAGGTTGGAGGGAGATAGATTTAGACAGCCTGTCTGCCTTGCAGTGCAGAACACAGCAGAAGTCCCTGCGTTAGTGTCTGAACTGGTAAATCAGCACAGTCCAGCACAACACCTGCACATCTGCCAGCACAGCTCCCAAAGTTGTGTGTCAGCATCAGGCCTGACCAAATAAGCTCTGCCTCTTAGAGCTGAGCTGACTCCTGCTTCTCAGCTGTCACATACAAAGCCAGTTTGGTGTCTGAGTAACATTGCCCAGTGCTTCTTGTGCAGAGCTGGATCAAATGAATCTGCACCTGTTGTACTGTTGTGCCTTGAACAGTTTTTCATGGGAACCCAAGAGGTCAGTTGTAGAGTTAGGACTTTGCCTTGCATGTGTCCACTGCTAGCCTCAGTTTCAGTTCTAAGTACTGTGTACTCAAAGCCCAATTTTATATTCAGTCTAAAGATTATTGTTTTGCTGTGCTTGTCGATAAATGATATCAGACCGCTGATTTGTTTGCAAGCAGTAAGCTGTCAGCAGGCAAGAATATTTCTAAAATTAAAACTGTCGCAAGGGGGAACCATTTGACTGTTTAGTAACTGAGGAGTCTTGACAGAATTCTGTGTTTCAGGCGCTTTTCTTTTGTTTTCCTTCCTTCTTTCATATATTCTTTAACATTGAATTTTCTATTCTTTTTGTCCTCATTCTTGCTTACTTTTCAAATATCCAGCCCTTAACCCTGTTTAAGATCTAAAAACATCCTGCAATAATTTTTTAATTATTATTTTTCTAATTTCTGCTTCACTCCTCTAGTTAATTTTTCCCTGAATTTCTTCCTTGGTTTTGTTTCCTTGATGCCATAGCTGATCTCATGCCTGCCAGTTGCGCAGTTACACATTTCTTTAACATCGTCTTAGACTCCTGTCTTCCTACACAAAGTTTCATAAATTGAGTAGGAGAAAAATAAATACTTAGTTCATACTCTGTTATTCTAAAAGCCAGTAGGTATTGGGCAAGGAAATGAGAAGAAAAGTGTGGGAAGCAGTGGGAGTACTGTGCAGTTACCAGAAGGAGGAGCACAAAGGAAAGCTCTCTCTCTGCCTGCAATGATTGTCTGAGAAAGTGATAACAGTAACAGATGTGTGGCTGCCGTTCCAGTGAGTGTTCCTGCAAATGTCCCTGCGGAAGACCTTAGCAAAATTTAGAGTTTGTACAAAACGTTTCTGACGAAAAAATCTTAATGGCTTTAAAAGTTAGGTAGCTCTTCCTGGTCTGGCCTGCAGATTGGTTTCTGAGACCCAACTAGTGTGCAACTTTAAAACGAGTTCAAGTGAAAAATGGAATTAATGAGTATCCCATATTGATTTCTGAGCTTGCAGAGTTCTACTGCCTCTCTCTGTTTCCTAGGGGAAAAAAGCACACGATGCTGGAGAGGGCAGTCAGTTTAATGGCTGTGATGGGCAAAAAAGAGTAGGTAACTGTATCAGATGATACTTGGAGCCAAACCCACTTTTATGTGGTTCTTGTAATAATTTCAGTTACTGTCAAGTCTTCATGATTTCAGTTTTGAGAGAGGACAATACGTGTGTCTGTGTTAATACAAGATAACTAAATCCCAGTCTAACTTTTTTGTTGTATTTCACCATTCTTTGCTTATGAACACTTTCTCTTTAAAAGTGATTAGTTTGGTTTTTCATTAAAAAATTGCTGCAGTTGTAGCAAGCTATTATTAATACTACAAAACTAATATGCAGATATATGATCACCTACATGTGAATACTTAATCAGCACTTAAGTACCCATGTTCTTCATTTAAAGATCAGGTGACAGACCTGTTGGGATTTGTTAAATAGGTTTTTTTGTTTGCACTAATTGTTCCTTTGAGATGTCAGTGCTGCCTTGTAGATTTCAGCCTTCAAGTGGGCCACTAACTCTGTCCTACCGGTTTGGAAATAAACAAGCAGAAATACCAGAAACGAGTTGCCTATCTACCAACCTACCATTCTGGTTGGATCTTTCATGGACAGTCTGAAATGCTAGGTCTTCTATTGCCACAGTGCTTTCAGGAGAATGTTGTGCCAGTAAAAAATGCTGTTTTTCTGTTCCTCGCTGTTCCTTCTGTTACTGTTTAACTGAGATACTCAGGAACATTGATAAGTTGAGACATACATAAACAGTAAGAATGTGTTTATACAGTTACTTCATGTAATAAGGATAGGAAGTGAGACTTGCAGAAAATTCATTGGGCAAAAGGAAAACCCTGGGCCTCTCCTTGTAAGAAGTTTTTAGTGACTGAATAATTCCAAATGAATTATATTTTTTTAAAAAATTGTCATTGTTTACTATCAGCAGTCATTTCCAAACAACAGATTTGGGATGAGGAAACATATTTGCAACTGTAGTATGATTTCTGTATTTCTTTTCTTTTTTTTTTTTTTTTTTGGTAGCTTACAGTTATTCTGTTTGCTCTATTTTTCAGGGTACTTTTGATGATTACCTGGAGTTGTTCCTACAGTTTGGCTATGTGAGTCTTTTCTCGTGTGTTTATCCACTGGCAGCTGTCTTTGCAGTGTTAAACAACATCACAGAGATATACTCTGATGCCTTAAAGATGTGTAGAGTTTACAAGCGTCCATTTGCAGAACCCACAGCGAATATTGGTGTTTGGCAGGTAATTTTTGTGTCTTTTTTTCCTTTCATTTGTTTAAAAGAGGTTTCAACAACAGTATGAAAGCTTTATGTTTGTCCCATGAGCCACTTTAAAGTTCAGTAGGTACTTTGTTCTCTTCAATGCCCTGGCATATCATCTATCCAAATATATATCCCAATGATATTTTTGGTGGGGTTTTTGACCACATTTCTTTCAGTTGCCTTGGAAAAGAAAGCATATATTTTCTTTAGTTCTTGTATGTGTATTGTACTCCTGTTACAACTTCAACAAAGCAAAGCTTCCAGATATTGCCCAGTATTCTTTATAGCCAGTGTATTTTGGAAATAGTGACTTCTGATGCAATCTCAGAAGCATGGAGCTCAGCAGGGGTTTCAAGAGAAGTGGAAGAATAGGTAAATAGTTGGATTCCTAAACCAGGCTAGTGGCCTGTGCTGCTGTGGTTACTGGTACTCAAGCTGACTAATTTTAAAATAATCTGGATCTGTGAGCAGGAGCTGGCACTTTCTGCACAGCCTGAACACTGTAGTCTATCTAAACAATTTCATGATAATAGGACTGGGTTAAGCATTTTCTGTCCTCAGTTGTTTGTCCATGCAATCATGCTGCCACCAGCTATTTTGGGGCCTGTCGAGTGTGCTGCATCAGTGAACTGATCCTGACCAGAGTTTTCTGGAGTGACTAAGTTGCATCCAGAAACGTTGGCATTCCATAATAGCAGCGGCTTGATAAGGGAGTGTGAGGTTGTTTGGGGGAGCTTTCTAGGGGATGATCCATATTACAATTTTATTTTAAAAGTTTTGTGGCATTGCATAATGGAGATAAAGGGCACAATGGATTATTTAATTTGAAGGGTTTGTAAATGTTATCAAATGAAGCAAACGAGAAGTGAGAAATGAAATAATGAAACCTCAAGTAAAACATACAGTAAAAACATGCAAACCAAGGGTCCTGAGCAGTGTTCATTAGACACATATTAATGAAGTGGACTTAAAGGTGAAGTCTTCTAATAATATGTCATTAAAATGTGTGAATTATAATCTGCTTGCATTTTAACATGGGATGTACTTTCTCAGTCCAGATCTATGCTGCCAACTTCTTAATGGCATAGCTGCATTGACCAGTCATGTAACCACCAGAATAATCAGGCTGTGGTCGTAAGTCACAAGCATAGCTGCAGGTATATTAATAGCATTTAGTTTTGCTAGAATAGTTTGTTTCAATCAAGAGAGTAGGCTGAAAAATTATTACTGGTACAGTAATTTTATTTTATGGTGTAATTTTTTAGCTAATAGCAGAAATGAATTTGCTTTGTGAATTAAAAATAATAACTAAATTTTCAAGTCATCCATTTCATACGGAAAATTAGAGCATTTGCTGGAAGATTTCTGTTAAAGGAATACTGGAATTATTTCATCAGGTGAACTGAGTCACTAGTTTCTTGTCAAGGAGAAAGCTATTTCTGCTAATTCATTGTGACAGTTGCTACAATTCTGTGTCAGTCTTTCTCATTCCAGACAGGACCGTGGAATAAGTAACCATTATATTGCAAATGTAATTGTTAAGCTGTATTAATATTTTCAGACATTTTGTGGGACCTCTGTAGGCAAGGGGTTCTTAGACTTGTGCTGTTGCATGTGTTTAAATGTAAGTCTTTCAACAAATCTCAAGTGGTTGTGATTTTAAAAGGCATTCTGAACCATTCTTACCTTTTCCTCTTACTTTGCGTTCAGACCGAACCTTCAAAACCAGTGTTACGACTGTTAGTTCCTCTTGGAATTTTGCAGTTTTTCCTTTATCCTGAAATAAATTTGTTTAGGAGTACAACTGTAGGTGAGTGTGTACTCTTTTATGTGTTCAGGTTACAACCTTGTTGTGGTCTTGTCAAGTCTGGACTGCTTGCCAAACAAGTCTTACGCTATAGAATTCAAAAGATGAAGGAAAATAAAAAGTTAAACTAATGGGTCTTCTGAGGCTTTAATGAAGAGAGGGGTACTGTCCAGAGCAATTCAGGGACCAGTAAGTTAGAGGTAATGGTCATAACTGTAAATATATTTGTGTTTTATTTCAGTTGGCCTTTGAAACTATGAGTGTAATATCAGTTGTTACTAATTGTATACTGATTGGAATGTCTCCACAAGTGGATGCCCTTTTCCCAGACTCAAAAATGGACCTTGTTCTGACTGTGGCATTGGTGGAGGTAAGTCTGCTTTCAAACAATGCATGTTGTAGCAAATAATATAAACATCAGTGAAAATGATCTTATATTAGAAGGAAATTAAGATTTCCTTATCAAAGAAGTGTTTCAAAATCTTTTTTGATTTCTTTTGCTTCTGTGTTTTCATTTACTGTGAATGCTGTTGCCATACTTTCCCATGCATTCCCAAGATACTGTGTATTTGTTTCTTCATGTACTTCAAGTATTTAGTAGGGCTATTTCAAGAAGCAAAATAATCACATTTTTGTGAACTGTTTATTTCTCTGCTTGGGTTGTGACCCTGGCATATCTTAAAAAGACTTCCTACATAATCTTTATGGACATATCCTGTAGGGCTTATCTGAAACAACTGTGTGTCAGGACTGTAAATAATAGTGATTGTAACAGCATTTGGGTTTAATCTTTTCCTAATTCCATATAGTAAGCACATCAGTGTCATTCCTTTTCAGACATGGCGGGATGACTGTGGGCATTTTACATAACTGAAATTGCAGGCCTTTGCCTTTATAAATCTTTGCTTCAGGGCTTTCTTGTATTGCATTGCCTTGACTTTTACCATTATTCTATTTTAGCTTTTAGGAACTGGATTGCTTTTCTCATGGCAAAAGGTCTGGATTGTGTATGTGTGGTTACTAAAGTGCACCACCTTACAGAGGTGCATCTGGAGCATATATTTCTTTGTTGTTCTTTTTACAGGTATTAGGTGTTATGCAATGAATTATGACCTTGCTTTGGGTTTTATTTTCCAAATCTTAAGGTTTGCAGAGTTAACTGTAAATATGAGTCATGTCAACTGGTTTGCTGGAGACTACAGGCAGCCTGATGCAGTCTTCTATTATGCATGTGTGAATATTTACATTAACCTCAGTGAGGTGTTTTAATATAAAACTGATTTAGCAAATTAAATGTAATTACATAGCTCATTACTGGACAACATATTTAGAGAGATGATATTGTGAAAATTGGATGAGTAAATGTAAGCAGTATGGATTTCTGGCAGCTTAGAGATGGGGCTGTTTTTGCCTTTGTTTGATGTGTGTTATCCTTTTTTCTGTTTAAATGTGACGCTTGCTATTTGATCTCTAGGCAGACCTCTGTTTCTTGGTAGACCAAAGGAGAATACCAGCATTTTTATCTAAATTTAAATTTTGCTTATATGCAACCCTTTAGGGAACAGGAATTGCAGCATAATAATTAGGTATCTCTTGGAACTCCTGAACATTGTAGCTCAGATAAATGCTGTGGAAAGGGAGGTTCAGAAAACAAAGGGAAGAAGGTTTGGAGGGAAAGGGTGAGTTAGTACTGAGGGGAGGAGAAGGGAAAAATGTTATCTTATGTAGAGAAGCAACTTCGGGGAAGACCACCAATCTATAATTAATGTAGTATGAAAGGACTGTTGGAGGCTAATGCTGGATGAGCCAGAGGAAATGAAAGGTAATAATTTGGTTAAAGAAAAGTCAACTTTTCTCTAATTATTCTGCTTAATTAAAAAAACCCAAAACAACCAAACAACAAAACTACAAGCCATAATGCACTGGTCAGAAAAGGTCTATTTTAAAAAGTTTTAATCAAAAGTGTCCAGTATGCTTGATGATTTTAAATATGCTAGTTTGACTTTTTTTTTTTGGTGATTGTTTTTCTGTTATTGTCAGCTATTTATTGTCTGAGAAAAAACATATACAAAACCAACATTGTGGGTCTTACAGTATGTTTCTGGAGCATAATAAGCCATGTGATTTTTTTGGAATGTCATTGGTTATAAACAGTTCCAAAACTACTCAATCTGAAATGTAAGACTTCTGCAGTTTCCATAAAGACACTCTTTCAGTACATTTTAAGCAGTATTAAACGACTCCACACGTGTGGGGTTTCGGGGGTTTTTTGTTTGTTTGTTTTAGTCTTTTAAAGAGATGGAGAATAGTTCAGGTCATACAATACTGCAAAAAGTTTCATAACACAAATTTTTAACTTTCTGGAGTCCAAAAGAGTTCTCCAAAGTGAAACACATTTTATACAGAAATTTAATTTTAAAAAACTATATGAAAATGAACACAGCAAACAGGAGTTTTATTTCTGTTGAAAATTGTTTCAATTGTGTTGACAGCTAAGCATGTTCTGAGTTACAGAAATTTTTTATCAGAGGTTCTGTTGTACATATTTCAGGTTAAAACATTGATTACAAAAGGTTGAAAGAAAGGAGGATTACTGAATGCTGTGGGGCTATGAACAGCAGCAGTATAGATTCATGTTAACTTCAAGAGACGGGGATATTTTTGCTTTGCTTCCTGTGTATTTACTCCTGTCTTACCTGTTACACTGGGACTTTCTTTTATCTGGTGCCTGATGAAACAGATCAGGGAGTTGATGTGGGAGAAACTGTCTGACCCAGTTCACTAGGGAGCAGGGCAGAGCAGCGGTGTGTGGAAGACACGCAGTAGTGCCGTGGTAGGTTTGTGCTGGATTAAATTTGTGGGACTTCTGCACTACTGAGCCTTTCTCCTTAAAGTACCAATTTACAGAAAGATCTCTGAACTATGAAAGGAGCACAGATCTCATGTATTGGCAGTATTCCCATGTACCTCTACGCTATTTAATGATTGAACTCTGCGTTTCAGTTGTAAAGAAATATTCAGGAACAGAATATAATATAAACTTCTAGGACAAACCTGGTGCATCTGGAGTACATCAGTGTCAAGGTAGAAAAACATTCAGATGTGAAATTTTCAGATAGAAAAGATAGAAAAGATCAGCTAGTAGAGATTCAGAAAAACATGATACAGGTGAGTTATTTTCTGATGTTTGCTGCAGGTGAGGATGAGCATTTCACAGTGTGTTTTATGCTATTTTGACAGCATCTTGACAGCCAGTTTGAGAATGTTAAGAGAGAAATTTCTTTGAGTTGGCTATGTGTATTTTCACATGTTCTATTGATGGGGTAACCTACTTAAATCTTAGCTGTCTTTAAGTATTTTAATCAGTTCTAAGTAACTGAGACTCCAGTTGAGTATTTATATATCTGTTTGATGCAAAACTAAACAGAAAAGCACTGTTGCTGTCAAAGCCAAGCATGGGTATTTGCGATGTCCTGATTTTTTTTTTTTTTTTTTTCCAAAAAATGCTAGTGCTTTTTAATAATAGTACTAATACTCTTCAAATGGAAACAGTTTATATGGCAACATTTAACACCTCCCACTGCTGAAGTAACAAAGAACTGTGTGTGATATTCTTATGAGCATTCTGTACCCAGTCCCTACCAATTTATGCAAAATATTTCCTTTTTCATTAACAACTCTTAACTCTAATGCTGTCTACATTTTTGGTGGGAATATGTATAGTGTGAGAAATGTAAATGCTAACTAGAATACCACAGAATAAAATATTAACAATTTCAAAATAACAGAAAGCATTAAAATAGTATAATAATATTTTTTAAAGTATTAAACCAGTGATTTTTTTTTTTTTTGAACAGTTGACCTATTTTCATCAATTCAACATCTGCTTCCATGGCAACATGATTTGAACCAGGAGTAGAATGATGAAACTCTCCTCTTTTACTTATGGATGGGTGCTAACTGAGTGCAGCCAGTGCAGTTTTCAAACAAAAAAAAGTAGCTGAATGCCCTTAAAGCAGGAAACAATAAATCCTTATTAACATAATTTAAAAATAGTTGTATCACATAGTGTGTTTAGTTATTCAGACTTCACCATAGACACATAATTCTGGAGTGAATTCGGGTGCAAAGGAGGACATTCCAAGCACGTGTCTGTGCTTGTGTGAAACTGTTCCAATCACTTCTGACTGCCTACACTGATTTGAACCAAAAAAAAGGAAATAGCTCTGAAGAAACTCGGTGAATAGTTAGGGAAGTAGGTTAAAACAAGTGTAACCTTAATTCTGCAGTGCTTTTTAAAATTTTTCTTGCAAAAGTTGTTGACAAAGAGTTTTGTTCCTGATGACTGTTTCTTTTTAGTGTGGATTCTGGTAAGTTTAAGGAATGCTAATTAAATGAGTGTTGGGACTACTCTGAAAGTTGAGTTCAAGAAATCAGTTGTATGTACAACTCTTAAGCAGTGATTTTTGCTTTTAACAGTACATCAGTAGTGGTGTTTTGAAGCAGTAGCTGTGAAGTTCACTCATCATGAATGTGTCCTAGCCTCCAAAAGCAATGTGTGTATCCAGCCCTGAAGTGTGTACTAAGTAATAGGAAGCTTTTTTGCAGAAGTACACTAAGCCTGGATGCTCTATGTTACATTGAGGCATTTGGGAATTAGCTTGGAAATACTAAGTAGTAATGAAGGTCCTTCTTGATAAAATCTGACATTATGATCTAGGAATGCAATTTTGGGAAGAATGTAATCAGCTCTGCTATAGATGAAAATGAGGACCTTTGCATAGAAACATGGCTGGTGTGTTTGTAGTAAACATAGTATAAACAGTTGCTCTGTGTTGATTTAATTTCATGGTGTCCTTATAAGGACATAGATCTTCATGAGCATCATAGAAAAATCTATATTGAAAAGTTGCTTCTGTAAGAAGTATGGAGTGGAATAAAGTAATCCTTTCTTAAGCTTTGTTTTTTCTGGGTGAGAGAGCTGATGGTCCATTTATAAAAGGCTGGAAAGCAGGAATCATAGCATGTCAATAAAGCTGATTGAAAATCAAAGTGATTGAGAGTTGCCTGGTATACAATGTTTCTTTAGAATTCCATTTTATTAAGTGTATTTTTTCATCAAAGGCCTCCTGGTATAGAGTAGAAGCTCTTTGATCTTCTGCTGAAAAATCTTGTTGTAATGGTCCCAAGACTCAGTGAGCTCAACAGTAAGCCTGACAGTTTTTTCTGAAATGATGTGCCAGAGAAACTGGGAAAAACTAGAGTCAAGCAGTTTGAATTCTAGTAGATGACAAGGTATATTTATCGTCTAATTCTAGGCATCATTGTACTTTGCATTCTACACAAACTTGAAAATTAGTAAACATTGCATCTGGAGTACAGTTGAGGATCTTTTGAATCCACTTTCTTAGCAGAAGCAATTTTAGGTGGATTGTTATGTCAAAATTCAAGTATTTTGCCTTTTTTTCCCCTTTAAAATTTCTTAAATGTTTTGCAGCAGATTTCAGTGCAATCTGTTTTCTCCTGATAAAGCTGGGTAATTTTGTTTTTTACGAAACAGTTCTAGTTGAATTACTTCCTCACAGTAATGTACACGACTCCATTCTGGCCAGCTGGAAATGAGGCATGGTCCTGCACGGTATAGCGTTCTGCATGTGTGAAGCAAGTAGCTTTGTTCCTGTAGAACTCATGAGTTTGGGATTTAGAAGATATGCTTAATATACATTTATGTAAGGACCAATTTTAGTAGGAAAAGAACTGGGAAAAAGTGCAGAAAAATAGGCTGCATCAGCATACACACGTATAAATCCTTTGATAGTGTTGGAGTTATAGAAGCGCAAAGATTGAAGCACAATAGCTGTGCATAAAGCAGTGTTTTTGCTAAATTATTTCTGTGTTATTGCCAGGCACTAATGTAGCATATAGGAGCTGCAGAGTTTCACATATGGGATCAAAGAGCAGTATATGTTGGAAGGGACCTCTGGAGATTATTTGCCCAAACCTGCTGAAAGCAGAACCCTGGATTAAGTTCTCCATGTCCTTATCAAGATAAGCTAAGACTTGAACACTTCCAGTGAGAGGAAGGCACCCACTTTGCTGGGCAGCCTGGTCCACTGTTTAATTGTTCTCCTGGCAAATAATAGGGGTTTTTTCTTATGGGAAGAAAAAAAATTCTCTGGTGCAAGTTGGTAGCTCATGACTTCTTGTTCTTTTGCTGTGCATCTTTGTGAAGAGGATACCTCTGTATTCTTGAAAACTACCTGTTAGGTATTGGAAGAATGTGATTAGATCTCACCCACCCTCCCAAGCCTTCTCTTATCTGAGTGTAACAAACTGAGTTTCTTCAACCTGTGTTCCTCTGTCAGGTTCTTCAGCTCTGTACATGGCTCTCCAGCAGGCTCCCTCCAAGTTTTCAGTCTCTGCTTTGCAAGTTGCCAGTGCCACTTAAAAAAAAAAAAAGTGTTTTTAATGTATACTTATCCCCTTAAGTCTTTCTGCTAATTGCAGTGTGTATTCTTTCTTTTGTCTTCAATCTATTTGCTCTTTAATCAGAGAAAATAATTTCTGGGAGTGTTAGGCAACACTTCTAACTTTCTTACTGCTGAATTTTTTTTGGCAACAGGCTTGAGGTATTTCTCTTTCCATGTGTTAATTCTTTTCTGTGGTAATGTGTTTTTTCCATACTGACATACATGCATGCATATATACTAGATTTATAACTTGAGTAGTTTGTCAGTTTTCAGGTATAGCTGCAAAGCAGAGTCCTTAGTGGTAAATATTTGATGTGTGGTTTCAATTTCTTCCTAATAGTTGAATGTATATGAAAAAATACTTGAAAAATACCTATAATGAGTAAATATTAATTAGGGGGTTACATATAAATCTGTTTTTCAAAAATGTTTCATGGTAGGGTACAAACCTTACTGTCAGCTTTACAGTTCATTTTTTGGAAAATTTAATTCCTCTAGTATTTTTATTTCAGTGAAACAGATATCCTAGCCGAGACCTATCTATGCTTGCACTTGTGGTGAAAATGGGAAAACACAGGAAAATGGAAAAATGAGCTTTATGCAAATTGTGTAATTATTTGGTTCATTGTTGTATACATACATAAAATAATTCTTCAGCATTACTAATTCTGAATATTAAAAAAGTCAATCCAAAACACTAGTGATTTCAATTAACATATTGTTGTTCTAGAATACCTCTACCTCAGCTGCAAACATTTACTTAATATATACATATACATAAGAAATCATATCTAAAAGCCCTCCTTTGAAAATCTAATATATGTATGTTTATATGTTTAATACAACACAAAATAGTAATTTGATTTTTTTATTCTCTGCTACACAAGTAACCCACTGCAATTTAGTTTATTCCTAGGATTGAAATTGTGAGACATAAAAATAGTTTGCTATTTTAACATCAAGCTGAAACCCTGGCAAAAAAATAACCAGTAGTTGCTGAATAGCCTTGGTGTAAGACTTAATGAAAGCTTCTAAAGCTATAAAGACTTACATAAAGCCTATAAGACTAAGTCCAAAGACTTAACAAATTCTACTGGTTCTATATTTTACTCTTTGGCTTTAAGAGTGAAAATGAACTCAAATATCAGTGCATTTTATATTCATAATACTTTGCAAAAGATTCTTGAAATCTTTAATATGAAGTGAAGGAATATTTTAGATAAGTTACTCTTCTGAGTTACAGGAACAGATTGTTCTCAGGGGTTTTTTTTCTCACCTTTCAGACATGGGGAAAGATTTATGGATTTGTCTGTATAAAATTTTCTAAATGTTTGCTGCTTCAAGAAGCCTCCTGGAACCATATCAATGGGGTTAAAAAGAAATACCAGTTTTGCTGGTTGTACATTGCTACAGATTGTCTATTTGCAAAATCAGAATTTATCACAGATCTTTTTATTGCCATCTACTGGTTCTTTTGAGATACTCTTTCTGATTTAGTGTTAATTTTTTTGGTCACTTTGAATAATAAAGCTTAATGCCAAAAGTGTGTCAGAATGAAAACAAACACTAAAAGATTCAAAGATCCAAGTAAGTTGTGTTCCATAGCTTTCTGCTAGTACAAAAATGAAAATACATGTTAACATCTATGCTTAAATTATCCAGTGGATTTTTGAAAGTCTCAGAGCCTAAAACAGTATTTTTCCATTTTCCTATTTGTGAGTAATTTTCATTTCTTCCTCCTTATTTTCTGCTCTTTACTCAAACCCTTCCATTTTCAGGTTCTCAATTTGCTGTTTGAAATTGAAAAATAATCACACAGATGAATGAATTGTGCTCTTCCAACCATGTACAAACACTGAAATATGTTAAATATGTGGGCATGTATGTAATGTGTAGGACAGCAAGAAACCAAGGTATTGCATCAGGTTTTTCAACCCTGATAGCTGGAATGTGTTGATGTATTTTACTACTGTGTCTGCTCCAACTGGAGCATTTTCACAGTAATGTTAGTTCCTTGCTGACACAATTCAGAATGTGATTTTTGTCTTCTTTAAAGAAGACAGTGTGCAAAGGATGGCTGAGCTAGGTCAGATCAGGGGTCTTTATAGGCCAGGATCCTTTCTGTGGCAGAGGCCAAGGGGGAGAGTAAATTAGTACAGCCAAATATATAGTCATGCTCTTTCAAAATTAATTCCCAGAATCTGATGATTTACAATGCAACCTGTCTTGTAACTGAAAATTATCTGTCCAGAGCTGTTAGTGAAAGTGTGCAATGCTTTTATACAATGGGGTACCTACTTTTTCAAAATAATTTGAATTATACTCTAGTAAAATGCTACTTAAGCAACTAATGTTAATATACTCTTGGCATCATAAGTAATTACCATACATATTGGTTCTACTCTGGATTTTCCTAGCTTTTCTCTGTGCTTTTTTTCAGTTGTCTTTTCTGTCTAAGAAGCATTTTTAATTCTTAAATTGAATTCTGCCAGTGTGGTTCGGACATTATAATGAAGGTTAAGAGCACAGGAAGCTTTCTCGCTAGGAGAAAACCTTGTAGGTGTCTTAGTAGAAACAATGATAGCAAAAAGAGAATGCTCTCTTCTTGCTGTCAGCTGGGTGGTGGTAGGATCAGGGAGCTACAAAGGTATCAGATGCTAGTTAGCTGAAAGACCTGAACTTCCCAGAAGGGTCATGTTGGGTTTCCTTCAGTAGGAAGCAGAAATGGAGGTGTCTGAGACTGTGCCATTCCTCATTAATTACCATTATCTGGTAGATATAGCTGTATTCTTATTAGGAAGGTTGGATGGGGGAGATACTTTAGGAAGAGAGCACATTTCTTAACTATGCTCATAAGTGCTTCAGAAGTGTCAGTCTGGAAGAACAGCAGGAGAAGACCGAGTAAGAATATTTTTTTTCTGTTTCTTCTGGGATTGTGCAAGGATGCCAGAATGACAAAACTTCAAAAGGGAGGATGAATAGAGAACAGATCTTCGGAGACAATTACAAGACGTTTTAAAGAACTCTGTAAGAATCAGACTTTTAGATCTCTTTAAAACTCACTTAGCTTAATATTTTCCACAAAGAAGTTTCCTTTAATGTGTAAATATTTCCAGCTCAAGCCTGAATACACTGAATACACTTCCTTGCTAGCAGTTGGAAGTTGAACGTCCAGACAAAAGCTAAGTTAATACTTATTAATATTAATTGTTTACTTTCCACTTGATTAGGATTAGTAACTGTTTCACGACAAGACAGAGTATGAACATTCAAAGCCTTCTTGCTTCACAGCCATTTCAAGGCTGGCTTAGCATTTCATGAAGGCGAATTGTTTTGTTTTGTAAATAATGTATTAGTTTATTCTGTTAAATTATTTAAATAATTCTCTGCAAATGCTCTATCCATAGCTGCCAGCACAAGCCTGAATAATGGCTTTTCCTAGGAATCTGTGAATAGGTAGAGCTATAGGGCTCTACCATATAGCCATTTATCTCTGATGCAGTTTGCAACAGTATTACTTTGTATTGTTCTTACTAAGAGTATTCCTTTTTAGGGAATGCAATGTTTTTCCTGTCTCCAAAGCTTTATATGATTTTTTGTCTAACGTGGTATGTTTTGGTTGGTTTGTTTGGTTTTTGAACTGTGTGCAGTGTTGGACAATAAATACACTTCATTATTTGTATCCTCGGATGATTGAGAGTGAAAATGAGTGCTTCTGAGCAGGTAGGGTAGAAAATGCAGAGTTTGCAACTGCAGCTGCAAAAGAGATGGAGAATAGGAAATCTGTAAAACTGACTATAAATAGCAAGAGAAAGCCAGTCAAACGTGTTGGAGGCTCTCTGTTGTTGATTAGATAAAAACACCTCTTTACAGAAAGAGTCTTAATGATGTACTATTGTTGCTCACATGTTTTGCAGTTAAAAAATTAGAGAAAAATTCACTTTTATTAAATTCCTTGCAATAACTTTTAATGTTCTGGTTTGGAGTGTTAAACCTTCTGGATCAGTTTTGGTACTCATGCTGTTGACTTTGTTACATACCTGCTCAGTGTTGTAAACATAATTAGTAGTCACTTATTGGAAACTTGCAGCATGGGTTCTATAGGCTTTTATTTAAAAAGGAGTTAAATTTGTTGCTATAGTTTTTACCCTCCCAACCCTTTTTTAAAAAACGCTCTGAAGCATCATGCACTTTGTAAAATCTGGATTTATGAATTTTTTTTTTTTTCTTTTGGTTTGTTTTGTTTTTTAAATGCCACCTGGAACACTTAAATGAAAACTGATTTTGGAACTCAAATTGTGCAAGAAAATGCAGTAATGGATTGAAAGGCTGTAGTAGAGAGTTTTTGGGGGTTTTTAATAGTCTTTGTGAAAATGTTTTATTAAACGCAGGCTGAAGATGGTCATGAGTCATGCTGGAAAGTAAATGTCAAAAGAACTGGGGCTTACTCCATTTGTGCACTGAATTTTTATCTTACACTGGAAGAAAGTGTCAATCCAGATTTTCACTCTTCTGTTCAGAAGAAATTAATGGAATGATACGTAATTTTCAAAGGGATTTTTCATTTATTGTGGCAGTGTGCGAGCTGTGAGGCGTATTCCTGTTTTTTTTCATGCTTCGAACAGTCCTTTTGAAGTTATGGGAGATTCCTCATGTTTGCCTATAATCGGCTAAATGTCTACAATGACTAACACAAAGGAGATACAGATAGATGCTGCTGAGAATTCATAAACTAACATGTTTGATCAAGGTTAGTTTTAGTCAGAGGATTTGTTGTGGGATGAAAAGTGTTTGTGTATGTGCCTGTTATAGGGATTATGGATAAACCAATGTCAAATATAAGGGTATCTTTTATTAAACTTGCAATATAGTTTGTGATACTGCAGTTCATCTGCATCTCAGTGTATTTTGTATTTTTTTCAGAAGTTCATAACCACTGAAAAATCTGAGACAAACTTGTTTTAGAATCCACTGAAATGGAAATAAACAGTTTATTACTGGAAATATTTAGATTTTTACTCTTATAGCTTAGCAAATAAAGTTACTGAATTTAAATACTTTTTTTTGTTCTTCTAGCTTCTAAGAGGCTTTGTTTAAGAAAAAAGATGGTATACCAAGAGTGGTTTGTAACAGACAAATTATTAATGCATCCTGAATTATAGTATGTTGAAAACACCTGGGGGTATCAGTCCACTCTAACAATGGTTTGATTTGGCAGTCCTGCTCCACTTCCTGTGTAATTTTAGGACCTGCAGGAGGAAATAGGAGAAACATGATGGGTATTAGTGTGACATCTTTCGAGTGGTCTTGATGCCAGTTTAACAAAATAATTCTGTAGAAAGCGTATTATATCATTTTTAAAAACATAAAATGCATATATAGGTAGGATTTGAGGGTGAGCTCCATACGTGTGAGTGAGGAGGAGTCCACAAAACAGACCATAGACTATTCCTGTCTGTGTTCCTGTTTCTGTTTCACGCCCTGTAATTAGAGTAGACTATAATGGCTTCCAGATTCTGACTGCAGCTGTCCTTTAAGAGTCAAGAGCACAGCTGGTAGTGAGAATGGGATGTAGCCATATTCCTCCCCAAGGAAACAGCAGGTGGAAAAGGGATACTGGTACCATTATGCTAATAGCTTCATGAACTGATCTTCTGTTAACTTGGAAGGTCCTGTCACAGCCACATAAAACTGACTCTGGGCATGTCAGTGAGAATGAGTGGATCTGCCTCTTTAGGATTTCTAGTTACTTTGATGCTTATCTTGGCAGCTACATGTAGCACAAAACATAATTGGTAATTTCCTTGGTAGTCGTGAGACTGCAGTTCTTTGTCAACTGCATGGTCATTGTATTGGTGTGGCTGGAATTGCAAGTTCTGAATTTGCTGAGTATGGGTAGAGCCTTCAATAATTTTGTTGTTGTGTTTTTATGAGTCTTGCAAGTTGATCAGGCTTTCCAAGCAACCTGAAGTGCTGTGATGCTTACACTAAGACCTCAACTAGCCAGAGAAGTTAACAATAATACTTACTGAAGAAGAAATATTAGGAGTGCACCTCCTCATATGGATACCCTGTTGCAATATTTTAATAGTTTTATTTTGGTATAAATCTTTAAAATCACAAGTTCCGAATGCGCTGAATTTTTAGCCTGTTTTTCATGTCCCCTCTCCTCCCTTTCTAACTGTTCCTGAAGGTGGGGTGAATAATAGTGCTGGCAACTTGCTCTTCCTTCCCACCCTCCATGTAGATTAAACTCTGAGATCAATAGTATCTATAGTTACGCAGTTTAAATACAAAATAATTTCTACAGCAAGGGATCAAAAGCTGTATGTTGTAAAATGTCTTTTGAAGCTGAAGTGTAGGAGTATATATAGCTGTATGATATATTTCTTGAATTTTAGCTAGGGAAGCTAACAGAAACCCAGCAAAAAGGAGGAGGGAATCCAGCTTCCTTTGCAATGTCACATTGCATTAATAATGGCACCTGCATCTTGCTTTGCTTAGCTTCCCTCTGAAGACATCTGAGCTGCAGAGATCTAGTGAGTGATAGGCTATAGTCTTGGAAGCCACAGAAAGAGACAGATGCTTCTTTTTATCTCACAAAGTAATTGTGGCTGATATGTGAAAAGAAAAAGCTGTATTTTAGATTCTTTTAAAAGTTTGGGGGAAGACTCAAAACTTTGTTGACTCTGTTTCAAACAAAAGATGCCTCCTGTCTTGTCATTTTCTCTTAGTTCATTGTCTCAAAACATTGCCTTGGTACAATTATACTGATGGATTCTGCTGGTACAAAAGTGTCTTTATGCATGTGTATGCATTGGATAACACAATGGTAGCTTAAATATTTTGGCAGAAAGTCAAGACTTAGAGATAAATTCATGTTGGATTCCTTAGGCCTACTGCCATCTCTAGCTATAAACTGCACCTGTGCCATCTGTACCTTTCTAATGTGCTTTATATTACAGAATTTAGCTACCTTTGGAAAACGGGTGTCAAAACCATTCAGGGCCTGAGAGGGCTATCTAATGTTTTGGTGTGTAACTCAGAAAAAGCTTGACTTTGGCAGGACAGGGCTCAAGTGTGCATCATTCTCCCTCTGCTCCTGTTTACCCCATTTTTCATCAGGAGAAATCAGGGGTGGCTGTTTGAAGGTGGAGGAGCTGCAGTACCATGTAACAGGTCTGCCAGTCTGGCATTTTGGGGAATGAAGATTCAAAGTGTTTTGTGGACCATGCCTTAAGTTTAGCTTATCTAGCTTTTCTCCAGCTGCTCTGAACCAAGATCATGTAATCTTGACCAGCCCCACAACATATGGGATTGCTGACATGAGGGTTTTGAGCCTTCTGAGTAACCTATTTATGAACTTTCTCTTCTTGTTATTTAAGAATTTTTAACCAAAGTCTCCGAAGTACGAGTCAAGCTGGTAAATACTTTGTAGCCTGATAGTTGCCAACAGTTACTGTTGGAAGGCTTTTTCTTCCAGTCATTTGTGTGCTTTCCTATTCAGTTATTTGATGTAGAGTGTTTTGAAAGTGATACAACTACTATCAATCTTGTCAGAGTAGTCACATTTACTTTTATTGTTGCTTCTGAACCTGCATATCAAGTTTATGCGTTTCTGCACTATAGTTTTGTTTGTGAATGGTTTCGCAAGGAATTTCAGAAATATATATTGATACTGAGAAATTTGTTTCTAGCTGTCAAATTGCAACAGGACGTGTGATTCATCCTCTACCACTGTTGTCTGAATTATAACCATTTAGCGTTATATCAGGGCATGTGCATGACAGGCAGAAATAACACAAAAAAGGTTTATGGAGGCCAAAAAATTAATTTGTTGTTGTGTTGATAGAATTTTGTTGGCACTTGCACTTCCAAAGAAGTCTTCCATTTGAATTCTACCCGGTAGGCTGCAGGCTTGTCAAGTGAAAAAATATAAGGGTCTATTCTGTGAACTGATGGTGTGCCATGATTTCCTAAGCTCACCTCTACTCAGAATAGAAAGGGGGTCAGAGGTGTTCTTAAGTAGGCAGTGTTTTGTGGAAGGTGATCAGTGACCTCTCCCTCCAGAGTCTCCTTCATTATCACTACAGTGAGGTTGCAAATACACCATGATACTGACACTGAGCTCTTGAGTCACTAAAAACATAGTGCGAGCTCTGATCTGGCCAAACAGATAATTCTGTTTCATTAGTCCTGCTGAATATGTGGAAATATGTGCCAATACAGAATCACTGTCCCTTTGGACCCCTTTTCATGTATACCAATTTGCTGTGTTGAAGTAAGGGGAGAAGTATGTGGATGGGAGATTTTTGCTCGTGCTTGCTAATATAAAATAGCTGTTTTATTTTAAAACTAGATAGCATGTTAGTCTTCTGTTACAAAATGTTAGCATAATATTTAGGAATTTTTGACAGTGTTAAGTCTGGCAGTGTGTGAAGCTGAGTTTCTTCAGATAAAGTATCTGATGCATTGGCAATGTTTGGGCAGTTATAATGCAAATCACTGCCACAAACATAGGTCAGTGTTGGTGGTGTTTCTGTTATCAGTTCACTGACTAGTATTTAGAACTAGAGAATAAATACTCTTAAAGGGAAAGGAAATGCAGTAGCGTAGAATGAAAAGAACACAAGCATTCACTTAAGATTCTGGTAATCAAAGGGCTTAATGAAGTGCTAGTGTGTGGTGGAGTTCATTATCTCTGTATTAGCATACTTCTTAAAAAATCATAAAATCTGGAAAGTTCTGTGACATCATGCTAAATTTGTTTTGTACCTTTGATGGTTCTATTCTGTTGATAATTATGTTTTTATCCCTGGATTCAGTAACAAAGCCACCACTCATGCTCAAGATAAAGTTGGCATCTTCAATGAAAATCTTTCAAAAGAGGTTGTAGATAGACTGTTAGTGGCCCACCTTTAGTTAGGAGGTATTATGAGAGTAAGATTTTTATCCCGGAGAGGGGGTGCACAGAAACTTTGAACATGGTGGGTCTCACGGTTCTTTTACCACTAGAGGGCTTATTTGTATAACAGTGAAGAGTGTGCTGGAGAATGGTGCCTTGAGACAGCTTTCTGTTGCTTCATACGGTCCAAGAAAAACAGATGGAAGTGTGACGTTCAGGGGATGGATATCAGACTACAAAGTCAAGAATATAATGAACTAGCTAGTTCTTCTAAACTCAGACAATGAAATAAGAGATGGTATCTCAATCTACAACTAGACATAAAGGCTGATTAGAAGTAAGAATAGATTGGAGAAAATAAATTCAAATATCCTGTCAAATTGTGTGTTTTAAGAGTTTTGCTGTTCATGTCGCTTCTGCTTAAAGCACCTCTTTGACAGAACTATGCATTTTTTGGACATCAGTTGCATTGTCTTTGTTTCTCCTTTTCTTTTGCTTTTCATCACAGCTGAACATTTCTTCATTTTTGCAGTCCACACTAGCGTGCGTATTTCCTTGGGAATCTGCTTAGTACGGAATGTGCCTGATTCACAGTGCCAATGAGAATCCCAGTACAAGTGTCCTCTCTTTCCTTTTGATAAAGCGTGAGTTGTAATGGCAGAATATAACATCTCTTTTGGCACTTTCCAAGAGTCTCTCTTTTGTTTTGAAACATTGTTTGGCAGTTGCTTGGCTTGTCAGCCCAGAATCTGTGGAGGCAGCTTTCCCGAAAACTGCCGCTAGCTTTGGATTTTTGCCTGCATATACACTTAAAATTAATTTTTGCAAAACTGGAGTTCTTGGTCTGAGTCTCTTCTTTTGTTTAGAGATCCTGCAAATTCCGTTTAATGATTCTTGAAATGTGCAGTTTTCATTCTGAGTTTCATGTCTGTCATTAACAAGTATGGAATCTCTAATAAAGACAGTGCAGTTTCATATTTTCTCAATAATGTCTAGATAAACTATGGTTTGTTTGGGTTTTTTTTTAAATAAAATGTGCATGCAACTTGGCAACTAAACAGTTGATTATACATTGGAGTTCTTGGTGGTGCTGGTAGTAGTTACACAATAGGGAGTTTAAAGGAAAGTTTGACAGGTTATCCCCCTTAAAAAAAAATTAAGGCAAAATTTTGTATTTTGAAACACACACACAAAGGAGTAGTTGTCTAGTTTTTTATTTCCATCTTGTTCACGGATGTTTCTTTCCCAGAAAAAAATCTCTTTGGAAGTCTGATGTTCCAGATCACTGCAAAACTGTGTTTCTGTGCAGATAATACTTTTCTCATTTGGTGTAGTGGTTTGGTATCACAGTGCTGTGACAAAACAAGTGGTGGCATGTATTGCATTTCTGCTCTAGCTTGGCTCATAATAGTTGTAGATAGATTTGGTTTTTCTTTTTCCTCTTCCTGTTCCCCAACTGTTTTCAAAATCTGTAGACAACAGTGACTTCTCTCATAAGTATCCCTGACAGCTGTAAGACCCAGATGCCAAGTTCTGGCTCGCAAGCCTTGACCTCCTTTTGGGCTTCTTTTCTGGTCTTTTGGCTGGCTCCTCTGCTTATTGCTGGGGCAGCTGTGGAATCATCTCTGGAGCCGATCGATGCAAGGCTGGCTCATTCGAAGTGTGCTTCATTGTTGTTGATGCCGCTTCTCTTAGGCTTAGCTCAGGGAGAATTATGTTTGTTTTTAATATATTCCAAGAGCAAGAATTCTTAAAATTCTCATATTACTGTGATTACAAATACAGACTTTATAAATATTGTGACTGTAAATAGAAAGTTTGGTTCTCCTTTTCTTAGAAATAAAACCAGTCTGAATATTAGTACAAGGCAAAAAGAACAGTAATTCTCCATCCCTTCACGTTTTTGTTGGTGCTAGCTTTCTGGATAAAAAGAGTGGCAGTATTTTCTTTGTATGAAATATTTCAGTGACTTTGTAAAGAGCAAGTTTGTCTGAGACATGGTTAAAGTGTCTTAAAAGGAATGTGCTTATAATTTGAAGGCCAGAATGTATTGAATGTGTTTCCTATTCATGCATTCAATATCAGTAGCTATGCATGAAGAGTGTCTAATCTGGTTTGGAAGAGGCTCAGTAGATTATTAGAGGGAAGAGGAGAAGCAAATGTGTCCATACAGGATGCAGGGCCAGGTGGTATGTCTAAACCTTGTTTAAGACAACTGGAATTTATGAAAAGGAAACAACTGATTTTTTTTTTTTTTTTAATCCCAGCAAAAAGTGAAGTTTTAATGCCCAACAAAACTACTGAAATTTAGTATCATTGAAGTCTGTCTTAGAGTAAGGAAATACAAGTAAATGACCACTGATGCTGGAGGTGAAGCACTATCCGTGTCTTTAGAAAAACTAAAAAGCAGGACCAAAATCAGCTCTTCAATGCAGATTACATGATTGCACGTTGGCAGAGGGTGTGCAGGGTTTTAAGAAAAGCTGCTGTAACTAGATAACATATGGAGAGGTTATCTCAATGCCTGAGGTTGTATTTCAGAGCAGGAGACAAATACAAATGGAGGTTAAAAAAAAAAAAAAAGAGTTAGTATATTAACTTGCTAAATATCTCCAGAAATGTACATTATAATTTACACAACTAAATTAATTCCATACTGTAGGTAGTTTTTAATTTTTTACTACTTAGAGTGTAAACATTAGTAACAAAAAATAAAATAAACTCAATATTGTAAATATAAAGGCCAAGATTTTATTCTAAGTGTAAAATAAATTCAGAGCTGATTTAGTGTTAGTGATCGGTATCTCTTAATGAATATACAGTTTTGCAAGACCTTGGGTGTTAAAACTGAACACACTGATAGTTTTCTTTCTATTAGCCATTTGTAAGTATATGTTTCCAAATTAAAATCCTGTCCAGACCTACCTCCGGATCTGAGATATTCCCTTAACAGCCTAAGTCTTCATCCTCTGCCTTCTGGAAATCCTTGAATGTGGTTTCAGGTTTTGAAAATCTGTGTTGGTGCATATTTGAATCTAGGTTTCAGCTCTGTCTATGAAGACATGTATCAGAACACTGCCTTTGTTTTGCACAGGAGATGCCTTTTTACCAGTGGATGCCCTGAATGCTGGGCATTCTTTGAAAACTCAGACTGTGTCTGAGATATTAGGTGAATGTTCCTTTGTTTAAAGGGTTTGTTTTTTTTGTATTTATGCTTTTTCATCCCGGTGTTATTGCCTCCTGCTGCCTACCAAAGAGCATTGGCAGCCATTTCCAAATGTGTGCTTTCCTAACTTTATATAAACTCTTCTGCCACTGTGTGTGTGTGTGCTCTTTGGAGGTTTTTTTGGTCAGTGCACATTCAAGCCCCCAGTAAGCTTGAAGCCGTCCTGGCTGTGTGCAGATCTATTTTTACCTGATAATTGGTTTTCCTGCTTGAAGGATTCACACACTGTAGATGAAGGTACTGATTTGCCTGGTCTCTGCATGATGTTTTTATTTCCTGGTGAATTGCCCTGTCGCTTGATGAAATTGGTTTATTATAGAATATTAGCTGCAAATACCTCAAATCTACTAAAGTAGATTAAATAAAAAAAAAAAAAATCACTTTGTAGATAGGATAATCCTGAAGTTTGATAATTAATTGCAATACGCTTCCTTGTGTGCATGAAGAGGAGAATATTCACTGTCAGGGCATCTGTTTTTTATACAAAAATAATCAATTGATACATGATAATGTATTCTTAAAATTGGTTTAAACCAAAATCAAATTTCAGTATTTGCGAGTTAGGAAACAGGAGCTGAGGGATTGGTTTGTTTTTACCAGAGCTAAGCAATAGTCCATGTATTGGTGGAAGGAAGATGAGGAATTGAAATTCCTTATTTATCTAACTTAGATAATGGAACATGTGTAAATGTCATATTTGGGACGTGGTCAGTTTTCTTCAGCTAAAACGTGTCGTCTTCTGTAGAACAGAACCCCTGCCCAGTGTGATCGACATTATTGACTTGTAGCTCTGGCTCGCTTCCCCTCGCAGTAAGTCTGTAGGCAGATTGCTGATTTTCTGGATCTCACTGGATGTTTCCTCTCACGTTTTTCAACTCCTTTGTCAGAGACTGCATCCCTGGTGATCTGTTGTGAGAGTACTCCTATATCCATATCAGTCAAAAGGAGTCATTGTAAATCATGTATGCTTGCATATCTAATTTAAAATGGATCAGGTGTCAGTGACCTTCAAATTCTGTAAAGGTTGTCTTGGAATAACTAGCTTAAAAATATTTCCATATATTCTTAGAAAATTGCTATTATAAAAAGTTGGAGAAGGCTAGAATGCTTAAATGCATAGAAAATGTATAGTTACCATCAAGTGAGGCATATCCAGTGCATGGTCCAGGTAATTTGCATGGACATTAATGACTGGGAGTTGCTGGGCATAAACAGGATAGTGAATTTGATGTATCTTCTAGATTAGTCCTCAGAGTTGAAGTTTGCTGTCACATGGAAATAATTTATTACAATGCCTTTTCATATGTAATGTTATTTTGGAACTTTGCATCAGATCTTCATATGCAGCACTTTGACAATGTATTTATTAAAGATGCAGTTTGATCATGACTTTGAATTGAAACTTCCATGCATTCAATGGAAATACTGGGTCAAATTAATACACAGTCACTAAAGCATTCTGTAATTCCACTTTCAGTATCAGGATGATATTGATCTGTAGAAATCTGTTTGTGAAGGGTTCTCTGCAGATAGGTCATGCTTGTGGTGAACAAAAGAGGGAAGAAAGTTTGTACAGTTCTGTATATGAATGGTTTTTCAAGCCGTTTTTCCCAAACTGATAATCTTTCATTTCCCATTTCAAATTGTGAGCATTATGTTAAAACTCTTAATTTGGTTGCCATAATAATGATATTATTCCAAAGTAGCATACTAATGTTAGTTTATTTAAACTGAAAAAAAAAAAAAAGACAGATGTATATATTTCCAAGCTAATGGTTAATTAGCCAACGTTAATAAAAAGGAAAGGTAGTATGTTTACAGCCTGTTAGCAAAGTGAAAATACAGCAACTGGGAATAAAGAGCCACTTTATGGGACAGAGCTAATTATGAAAATGGAGTTTAGAATGGGAAAGATAATTTTATAGTCCATGTGTGAGTTATCTCTGTAAAATATAAACTGGAAGGATTTTTTAAAATTGTATCTTTCGTTTTTTTAAATTTTATGAATGTTTACTCGATAGATTTTTTTTTTTGTGTTTAAAAATTTTTAAGTGAAGAATGCACATCCATTACTGCGCTTGTTGCTTGTTCTGAGTGGTGTTTGCCTCCACAAATACAGAACATCTTCTCAACAATGGGGTTGAAAGAAAAAGTTAATGCGTTGTCAATAGAAGCGTAGTTCTTTTTGAGGGTACTAAAGAGGATAATTTAAACGAAGTTTTTTAACAAGCTTTTGAAGCTTTTGTCTGTTATTTCATATACTAACTTCTAATGTGTTCTAATATGAAAAAAATGAGTCTTCACTTGTTTTATTTAATGTATTTTCATACATGTTAAATTGTTGCAGCAGTTGTTCTTTAACTGTTTCTCTTGCATGAGTAACTTTGAATACCTTTGAATATTCCTGGGAAATACCTGGAATACCTTTGGATATTCCTAATTAACTGTAAGTACTTACAATTGTGGACCACAGCAGATAGCTAGAATATGTATCAACAAGATAGTAACTTGGGTTTATGTTACACAGTTTGCACATCCAGGAATACAACAAAATTATCTTTGCTTACAGTGTTCCACTGCACAGGATTGTTCATATTCTTTGGTCAATAGAGATTAATTTTTTCTTGCAGATAATAGCTCTTTTTCCAAATAACTTGGAAATTCAAAATGTGTAAAAATATATAGTTAAGTGAAAGCAGCTTGTAGGATTAAGTTTGTTACAATGCTTCCTTTTAAATAGCTTGAATAAATCAAAAGGTTACATGTATCTGTACCTCCAGAAAGAATATTGAAATAGGAGAGAGATAGTTTTACTAGGGAGCTGCCACTACCTCAAAACTGAGAGAGCTGTCTCATTTTTATTTTGGATTACCTCTTCAGGGTTTTTTTTGTTGTTATTGTTTTGTGGGGGAGTTTTTTTGTTTGGGGTTTGGGGATTTTGTGTGTGTTGGTGGGTTTTTTTTTTTAGTTGTTTGTTTTTGTTTAGGATTTTTTGTTGTGCTTGAGCTTCAGCCTAAAGAAAGTTAAAATGGTACATTATTTGGTGCCTTAATTATACCATTAAGCTGCATGAACTAAAATTCTAGCAGGCCTTCAAAGCAACCTGATCTGTTCTTGTACTAGAAATAACAATATTGGCTAGGAGTTATACTGAAATAACGCTAATAATATGAATGCACATGTTATACTGGTGTCACTTGGGGATTAGGCAAGCTCTAAACATTTGTAATATGCATTCCACTGTTTTGGAGGTTGCCCTTTCTCCCTGCTGGTTTACCAAGGTACTCAGAACTCAAAACGGTTTCTGCTTGTTTCTCATAGAGCTTTAAATTCTGTCTGTGTTAGCATTTTAAAAGTATTCGGGAACTCGATGGGCTTTAGAAGTTCCTTAGTATTGTTTGGGAGATGGGGATTTTAGTCCAGATCAGCATTCAGTTGTTAAATGTATTTGAATTCTGATAACTTTTGGAGGGGTTTATGGAGCACACTAAAAGGAGAAAATAATGGCATGAAACAACAACCCCAAACTGTTTCAGTCTAGCAGAACTGCGAAACCAGTTTTCAGAAGTATTTTATTTGTAGAGTTTTTGAAAAACTAAGGCAAATTCTTACACTTCTTTCTTCTGTGCCTCCCTAGATATAATTGATAATTTGCATTCCTGCCTACAGATGTTTCCCCAGTGACAGGATGTTTGGGCTGTGGAAAATAAACTCAATGAAAGTTGAGTTAAAATAGCTTTAACAGGTAGCTCTTGATGATCAGTGATAACATAGGTGTGATGCCAGAATAAGCAACATAATGATTTTTCTAGATGGAGAAGAATGAGTCTGTGATGACTTGAAATGAGAGTTATCTCAAACAGAGAACTTAAACAGTTTTTCACTCAATACTGACAGCTTTTTAAATACTGCACACAGAAAAAGACCTGTTTCACTGTTACATAGACACTGGCTTGCTATACAATAAAACTAAGCTGCTGATCCTTTGAACCAGTAATGGATTTTAAGTGAAGAAAAATGTTTTAAACTTGGGTTGAAGTAAGTAGTGATCCTGCACACTTTGTGGTGTTATCTCAGCATTTGGGAAAATTGCCTGAGCCCAAATAAATGGTCTGACAAAGACCGGTGTTGTGTTTCATTTTCCATTTGCAGGCATGTTTTCTCCTTTTGAGTTAAAGTATGTGGGAAAATGCGTAATGATGGGTTTAGAATTTGGTGCAGGGCAATTAATTTGTTTCTTCTGATTATCTGTTACATACTTGTCTTGTGGTAAACAATAAGGTTCTTGTGAACTTATAATACTTTGCTTTTATAATGCAGCTAAGGTACTATTTTAAATCCCAACTATGGGAAACAAACTTTGAAAAAAATTATTACATAAGCAGACAGGATGTCATTTGCTCTCGTTTTCCTCTGCTTGACGCTGAACCGGCTCTGCAAGTCTCCTGTGTATACTCAGGAGTACTTTGAGCCAAATGTTTCAATATTTCTATCATATGCAAGCAAACAAAAACAGAACTGGCAAAACAACAGGGACAGGAACCCCAGTGGGGTTAATTTAGCTTCCTCTGCAGTTCAGATTTAATGTATTTATTTATTAAAGCACAATTTGCTCTTCTTAACATCTAGAAGATACTTTAAGAACAAAATCATTGTTTGCAAGTCCATCTATTTTTAAAGAAACCTAATGATGAAACAAGAATTGTTAGGTTTAATCAGTGCTGTCAAAGTTCTTTTGAAATAGTTGCTAATAGTTGTAATACGTTTTGGGGTTTTTAAGATGCTGTTAGGATGAATACTACAGTCAGGGATGCACTTTGCCTATGTGTAGAGCAAATTTTAGGATTAAAGAAACATTTTTGATGTAAACAGTTTATTTGGTCAGCTTCCTTCTAGCAGTGATGCACAGTGATCAGGCTGCAAGGAACAATTGATGTGTTTTCAATTACGTTTTTCAAAATGTTTGATGAGTGGAAAGACTAAGCCAAAGATACAGATACAACCTCTGCTATGAGTGGTCCTGAAGAAGCAGTTTGCTCAGAGGTATGCTGTGGGAAGCTATTGTTATCCACTTGTGTTTTCTTCGGCACCTTCTTCCAGAGACAGGATATTGGATGTTTCTATGTTCTGTTCTCAGTAACACAATAGCATTTATTTTCATAACCTTCTAAAAGCAGCTTCCATATTTTTCTGTTTTGAAACCACTGTCAAATGGGCAGAGCAAGGGAAGAAGGGCTAGTTTGAGGAGACTCAGAAGATGAGGGCAAAGATACAGCTTCTCTGGCACAAGTTTTCTGGATGATCTGCAGTCTGACGCTGCTGTCAACACTAACTTCTTCAGTGTGTATTGTCCTAGGCAGGGCCAGGTGGGGTTTTTTCATGGAGAGTTGTGCAGACAGAACTAAAAAGTTGCACCTGTTTCAGTGAGGAGAAACAGTCAAAAGAGGAATGAACTTGGAGGGAAGGACAAGAGGCCCGGGGAATCACCACTGTGCTTCTGCAGGTGCGGCTGCCTTTCCCCAGACGGTTGCATTGAGCAAAAACTGAGCATTATGGGTTTGAGAAAGCCTAAGCAGTGGTGCAAAGTGCCTGATGACAAGGGAAGAAGCATAATGTGCACAGTGGGATGCATCTGAGGACAGAAGAGAATTCAGGCTCTCTGGGGAAAAGCTGGGGTTGCTTGGAGATGGTAGGATCTGAGTAGGATGCTGTGCAGAAATGTTGGGTAGGAAATCTTTCTAAAAAGTTGTGGAGTTAGCATTTTTTTACATTTAGCTCTGAATTCCTCAAAATGTGTCAGGCTCCTCCTGAGATCTCAAAAAGCCATTTCAAGCCATTTTCTATTTCTGGTATCTTCTTGACTTTTGAACTTTGTTGGCCTGGCTCTGTTGCTGTTTCTTGTCAGTGGCAAACTTGCAGTTGCTGTTCACCCTGTTCATGAAGTCAAAGGATCTGATTCAAGAATAGGCTGTCACAAAAGATGCACAACGTGCTTAGAGTAGTTTCTCAAAAAGTGTTCTGTATTGCGTCACTGTTTGGATAGCATGCATTGACTGCTTCTTTTGGTATGTTTATATGCATAAGGGAATGGATGCTAAAAAATTTAAAAAGACAGTGCCAAATAGTGATTTGAACAGTTACAAATTACTGTTTGGAAAACCTCTGGTGGTCTCTCCCACTTGTCTATCTGAAGGAATGTTCAGTAATAGAAAAACCAATTCATGGTTACATGTGATAACATAATTCTCTTTTACATCTTGAAGTTTTTATTTAAAAAAAGGAGGTGACTGGTGTAAGTGTTTGAAAGCATTAAACTGTGCTAAGCACTGCCAGATGTCTACCTAACAGTATATATTTCTCCTGTAGTTTGACAATGATCTTAGGGAAGGAGAAACTTCCAGAAGTGCTAGATTGTGATTAAGAAAACCTAACCTAAACAGAGTGAACAGATGCTTACTGTGGCCATGTTTGGTAGCTTATGCCTGAAAGAACATGAAAGGAGATAATAAATATTACAGGGGAGTTACTCCTCTTCAGGTATTACTCTGTAATAAATGATGTTCTTATGATTTTCTCTTGCTACTTGTAGCAGCATAAACATATGAGTTAATGGGGAGTCTTGGTTTGGTTTTGAAAGGAAAAATCTACATGTAAATAGTGTTAGAAACAAAGCCTTTCAGAATGCTTGATCATTTCTCCTGTACCTGATCCTGCAGTCTCTGTAGTGTGTAGTGCAGAGTAAGGTTAGAAAATACACATGGCTTTCTTGGGCATGCAGTGAAGAGAGAGGTGTGTTGCTAAGCTTTTGATAGGGCTGAAGAGAGTGCTATAAAATATTCTTTAGCCAGAAACATGATGACCTTCTGCAGAGCCTGGAAAGTTGACTGATACTGCTAGAACTTGCACTCATATAAATACATTGACATGCATTCCAAAAAGAAATCTTTAACCTCTTATTCAGCTGCCTAAACTACATTTTATTTTAGGGTAGATAAAAATGTTATATAGAAAGTTATGGTGCTTTCATATATAAACTGAAAATTTCTAACTGAAAAGTTTCTGCCTTCCTTGCAGACAGCCTAAAATTAGTTTCATACTTGTCTATTCTTACCGAAACATTTACAATATTTGCTCCCTCTTATGTTGTTTCATGATTTTTGTTGAGATTCTGTGTTCTGTTCTTCCTTTCATGGTGGAGTTGGACTTCAAACCCTGCTTTACTTCCCTTCCTCCCTAGTTGTCCAAGTGACAGCTGCCTTTGTTTTTGTGGCTATTTCTCTATACAGTGCTTATGTGTCTTAGCCCTCAGACCTTACCTGAATTTATTAGAAGAGACAAAACTCTCTCCTTCAGATTAAATGATGTTTTCCCAGGCTGTTGGGATAAATGCTTCGTTCCTTTCTCTTCCTTCTGAGTGTCCAGAAAGGCCAGAGTCCCTTGCCTCCATTAAATCCATAGATTTTATATACTGCTTTCTTAGCATTAGATTCTTCTGGTTACACTTGCTCTACTCTGCATAGGAGTGTTACAATGAGGGACCTGGTAGTTACCAGGGCTCTGCAACAGCTGTGCTGGCTATTGCCATGTCTTGTGTAAAATTCCTGCAGTATTGCCAGACATGTGGCTGAGTGTCTAGTGAAAAATAAAGTAGAACGAGCTTTTGGAGTGGTAGCTTATGCTGTCCATGGTGAATAGCAAAAAAGAAACAAGGCCTTACAGTGTGGCATCACCTAATGCTTTAGAGTGCATTACTTACTTCTTTTTTGCAAATATACTACTATTGTACAGACTTTCCACCTGATACATTTAAAAGTGTGACTTGTAATTCAGGACTACTCGTACGTACTTGTTAAAAGCTCAACTTTGTATATGCATGACTTCTCAGGTGATTTTTGCTCCAGAACTTTATTGGGTGGGGTTTTTTTGCTTCAGAAATGTACTGCCTTCTTCCTTTGGAAGATAAACATTAAGATCTGAATGATGCATTCGTGGCATCTGCTGCTCAGTTAAACATGGACAGGATGTCAGGCAAGACTCTTGCGTGATATTTGGAGGAAGACAGAACAAAATGAATTGTTTGGAGTCTGTTTTATGAACAATGGAGAGGCCAGTCTCTTGAAATCACTCACTCTGCAGGTTACCTGTCAGACAGTAGTAGTTTTCAGAAATAAAAAACTGCAAATTTGTTAATTCGGTGTTTCTTTCCTTTCTAAATAGAACAATAACATTTTAATTTCCTTGTCTACTTAGTGTTCTGTGTTCCTACATGCTGTGTTTGGGGTTTTGTTTTGAAAAAAGGAACTAGCCAGAGAGGAAGCTGAACGATACTAAAAATATTTGATTATTTTAAGTTGTGGAAGTGTTTATATGCTTCTTACATAACACAGCCTGCACTGTTAGCCTGGAACTTTTCTACCTTTATCATGTATTTGCTTGATTTCAACTACTAGGAGACTGCCGAACTGACAGATGAGAATTTTTTGTTTAACTTTTTTACCAAAACAGCAGTAAAACTTGACTCTCAGTAATGACAAATGCAGTATAAACCTCATTTTGTATGTTGGAATGATGCTTTGATGGACTTCACCTGAATTTTGTCTTTGTAGGTGATGATGACTGTTTGCTTTAACTGCCTATGCATTAATTCAAGAAAAAAAATTTATTGTAAGGTGTGTATCTATAGCTTGAGGTCAAATGATTTAATGTTCTTATATAAATATGCTACAGTACTTACTAAAATATGAAGTAATTAGGCATAAGAGCTAACTTATGCCTTATTAACAGCTGCATGGTTATTTTACAGTTAAGTATGATTGCTTCATCCTGTTGAAGAGTATTATCTTCCTTTTGTTTTTAAAACTCTATCATCTCTCCTGGCTAACGATAGAAGGAGGACAGTTTAAATTTCTGATGATACTGTAAGGCTGCTTGAGAGCTTAGTAGAAATTTAGTTGATTTTAATAAAAAGCCAGTAGAATCACGTGCATTTACCCACTTTAATGTTACTCCTTTACCAAACTGATAATTTAAAGATGGGTCTTATTTTGGTAGGAAAAAGCGACTAATGGATGTGAGAAGAGCTTCATGGATTTTTTTAATGGATTGTGCTGTGCTTTCAAAAGTAGGCCAGCCTTGAGCCTGTCAGTCTTTTCAAAGATCCAAGTGTCTCTGTCCCATGCACACACAGATATAGTTTTAAAACCTGAATGATTACCCTTAGCAGTTGAAAAATGAACTTCTAAGTAACTTTTCCCATTCTAAATTTATCAGATTCTTGGGATTAAAATGAGTGCAGTGAGTGAACATGCACGGATATCCCTGTTCATGTGTGGTGCTAGAAGGCTGTACCTAGGGCTTGTGTCTGAGAGATGGTAATCATTGTATCACCCAGCAATACAGTGAGAATTACATATATTCAGCATTTCTGCATGGTGCTGCTCATAATGAGTTCGTACCTATTTCAGTCTAAGAAAAAGTTTGTGCTATAGTTAAAACAGGATGTTTAAAGATGGATAATAGCTAAGAAGTTTGGAAAAGGAAAATATGTAAATCAAGGTTATATACGGAGTCATCTACGTCAGGCATCTGTTTGTGTTAGTGTTTATTATTACCTATGAATTTAAGGAAGTTATCCATAGGAAGGTTCAACTAAGGTTTTGTGGTAAGTTTTAAAGAAGGAATAGGGAGCGAGGACAAATGTATGGGTTACCCTACATGAAAACAGGGTTCTTCAACAGAAAAAAAGGGCTTAGTTTGATTCCATATATATAGATTAGGCTGTTGAGACGTACGCATTTTAATTTCTGTACAACTCTGCAGTGCTGAGGGGCATTTGAAGTATAGTTGAATAGCTAAATTAAATGCCCTTGCATGTATTCTCCTAGGCTTTGGTGTGGCTAGTAGAATGTAATAGGTTATGTTGGTTGTAGGGGATGCTGGAAGGCAGCAATTCCCCTTTTTTTTTTTTTTTTTTTTTTGGTAAGACTTGCTTAAGTCACCTCTTAAGAAACCCACACATAAGTTCATGGCTGAAAAGAGAGGATAAATGGTTAGTGTAAAGCCCAAGTCCAGACCAGGATCTTTATATGGGCCACAGATGCACTACAGCATAGACAGTAGTTGCATTAGCCAAGAGAAAACAATTAATAAAAAGTTATTGTTTATCTAAACAAGAGCAATTCCACATCCACATTTGCAGATTGGTGGTTTCTTGGAAGGAAATAGAACAGAAAATCCTAGAGGGTCTTATATTCTGTGTCTTCAGTGCATCTTTATGATACAGATGGTCCTGTTTGGGATCTGCAACAAGTAATTTATGCATGCATTAGATTAATTTCCTGCTTTGCTAATAGTTATATTTTATGAAGTGACAATAATGCAACCTAAAATCGTTCAAGGATAGAATTAATGAATAAATGGAAAAAAATACTTGCAAGAAAAAAATGAACAGATCATCTACAACTTTTTATAACTGGATAAAAAAAATGAAGACTGAGTTCTAATCCATATGGAAAGGGAATGCTGCTAGTCTATTTAAATAGTGCTTAATGATTACATGGGCCGACCTCTGGAATTGTGCAATAAAAGTATCTCCAACGGATTGAACAGTTCCAAATGTTAAATTATCTCGTGTGTGTCTCCTTTTACAGTGTTATTTCTGTGACTGATTTATTCCATAAAATTGTTCTTGAGTTCTGAAGTATGGATGAGGACTAGCACAGAATGCCATCAGCCTGAAAATGCAGCAGTCCATGGTGCCCAGGGTGAGAGACTTACCTCTGTGGCTTAATTCTCTCACTGGGCAATTATCTTTACTTACCTCATAGGGATACTGTGACACTTCATGTATCAAATACTTTTATGCTGTTTGAATTATTCTTCTTCCACTAAACCAAGAACAATGGAAGAGAAAGGCTTAAACTGTTCTTGTGTTAATTATTTACTCCCACGAAGGTTGTTGCTAGTTACTTTCTTGTTTTCAAAATAGATATGGCAATCCTTTTAAAGTTGTGTAATGCCATTTTAAATATAGACCAGAATGAATTATTGAAAGTTATCCCCCACTTCTGAAAGGAAAAGACAGCTAAATTTCTCATAGGCATTTTAAGGAGGCTCCTTGATGGCCTTGATGCAAATTCCAAGTCTTTCATAAAAAATTTCTGTCTACAAAATAAGCTGTTCATGGAAGCAGCAGATTACCATTTTCATTCACATATGCTTTATTTCCTGTTTTTGACTGCTGTCAGAGTCTTCCCTTCTTCTGTGAAAACAGTCAGATTACTCGAGTTAAAAATAAAATATCTTCACAAATTGTAGCTGCTTGGAATACCACCTGAATTCTCAGTAGATAATTCCTTTTCACTTTTGTTTTCTTCCGTTCTGATTGCATATTGAAACACATTTGTGTGTGTCTCATGAGTTGCTCTCATTCCAAAGTAGGGAACTAGCTAAATTTGCATTATATTGCTTTTCAGGTCTCCTAGGCAGCTAGCTTCATCTGCTTTCTAGTTAATCCTAGAGTGGGAGAATAAAATATCTCATAATTTAGGAACTGAGAAAAGAAAGGGTGTTGTGCTAATCTCATGCCTTTTAGATTATCACAGGTGCATATCCATATTAGAGGTGTTTATCCACTCATATTTTCCTCCTCCTTGAAAAGTTCCTTTGTTGCATATATTACTAACTGAAGTTCAGAAGGCTGTTGAGAAGTGTTGAATCCCTTGGCTTGTTAAAATTACTTCAGGGTACAACTAAATATTTATTATTTGGCAGCCTATTAGCAATGTAAAGCTATGTGATTAATTAGTTTCTTGTGTTAACCCCCTTAAATCCCATATAAGCAATCCTTCATTTATTTATCTTTTAAAATGTATATTAATGTTGTATGAACTGGTAGGTTTTTAATTTAGGCCATTTTTTAAGCCCCTCCAAGGTAACTGCATTTTACAAGGGCTATATGATATCTGCTGCAGATTGACATAGCCTTGAATGGTTTGATCAATTTGTCTTCCTTTGTTGCTTTGTCTTTGTATTGAGCCCTTGAAGCAAAGGTGGGCTACCTGTGCTCAAGTTCACAGTTCATTATAGGAAGTGTTTTATCTTCTGAGTGAGTGCTCTCTGTAGATCTGATGTCCTTTCTTTGAAGTTCTTCTTTTCAAATACATCGAAAAGCTTGGTTCCTTTTAGAAGGTGATAAGCAGAAGCAAGAATGGACAACAAAAAATCCCACCACTTCCATTACTCAGGAGCTACCTATTTCAAAATAAATCTTTTTGGCCCTACAACATTCTAGAGATTGACTGAAAATGCTCTTCTTGTGAAGAACTGACTTACCACAAACGGATGCAGCACAGGCTCAGCTGTTTTTCTTCTCTTAACAGCAAACAAAATTCTGCATCATCAGACTTCTTTTGTGATTACAGGATTTCTAGGTCCTGTATCTTACTGAAAAATTGATATAAAACACAAGTAAAATGCTAAACTTACTTTAGAGTAATTTATGAGAAGAGCCTTTGAATTCTTGGCCTGATTGTTCATTCTGTTCTTATCCCAGTGGTTCATTTCTGCTGCCATAATTTTCAGTCTGTTCTCACTGCTCATGTCAGAGAAAAGACAATTTATTTCAGTGTTAATTAGGTGATTTATGTCTTTTGAAACATAAGCAGTCTGATTTCTAAGAGTTTATTGTGTTATTGTTCTTATATCTTGCCTTTTTTTTTTAATTCTTCACTTTGAAGTAAAGAGAACTTAGACTTTATACATTTGGTAATTCTTTAGTTAGTACCAGTGTGCTGATCTGTTGAGGCACTTTCAGCTCATCAAATGAAGGAATGTTTCTTTGCTATTACAGAAAACTACAAAGATTGCCAAATGACATTTGCACTTGTGAAAGTACTCTGCGTAAGTTTTGAAAATGGGTATTTTGCATAGAACACTTTATACACAGAAAAAATTATTGTGCGGGTAGTAGTACTTTGTATTGAATATTTCTAAACATGCCAGGTTTTAAAGCCAGAAAATCCCTCAAGTTTTCTTAACACTGACATCAATTCCATTATGTTTTCAGTTCTTGTCTCTTAAAAGCTTGAGCTGGTAGTATATTTTCTTGTAAAAAAACCCCAAAAAACCCCCAAAACAATTGATGAAAATTATGCTTTCATGTACGTAAGTTGCAAAAATGATGACCCTTAGTACCTTCTTTCAAGCATAAATCATGCTATTTAAGAAAAGAAAAATCACCTATTTTACATTTGACCATCTTCGGTTTCTTGTCTTTGGCTATTATTCTTTTCCTCCTTAAATTTAGGAACCTTCTGTTCCCTTTGATGTCTTGCGTATATACTTTAATCAGATTACCCTTTAATTTTCTTCTTGGTAAATAAAGGTTTCTTTATTTTGTCGCTGTGATTCTTCAGTCAAACCCCAATATGTTGGGGTTTTTTCTCCGAGCATTTCACATTTTTACAGCATTGCTCTTGAAGTGGGGAATGCTACATTTCCTTTGCCTTTGCAGTACTAGTCTCATCAATATCAGAGGCAAAGTAATTTAGCTTTCTGTCTTGTCCAGATTCTTTTGTTTACTATGTTAAGTAAAATACTTCCATAGTGTCCAAGGAATAATTAGTCAGTATCCAGATCTCTTATTTTGAGTTACTTCTTCTGTGGACATTGATTCCCCCATTCTGTCACCTGACCTTTGTGACCATTTGTAGGTACAGCATTTCACTTGGTTGTTCTGGAAAGTTTGTCTTGGTTGTATGCGGTCAGTGAAGAGGTGTGGTACCTCTGCATCAGCACCTTGGTTTCTTCAGAATTTATTGTTGCTTGAGCACCACAGGGTTGGGTTTTTTTTTGAAATTATTTTATTTTTCTTCAAAATCATCAAGAGCTGAGTATTCTGATGAACAAGGATGGTGTTTTGAGATGGTTCATGTGCTGCTGCAGAATAGGTACAACCATACTAAGATGGTATCCTTGAGCTCTATCATATGTCTCATTTTTAAGCCTTTTTAATTTGTATTACGCTGTTTAATCAAAACTTTCTGTAAAATCAAGTCACATGTTTTCAGATGCTGTAAGTATTCTGTATCAAAATAGTTTCTTTTTATCAACCAAGTTTTATAATGTTCTCAAGAAACAATTTTATGCTAATGCAAGTTGATTGGCATTAGTTGTTGATTGTTAGTGGTGACAAGAACTTTTGACTGAGGCATAAAACCAGGTGGTGATGATGTAAACTTTCTGTGTTGTGCTCTGTGTCTGTGTATCAAATTCTTCTTGGGTACTTTTATTTGTATACACATTCTTTCTGACCTTTCCTGGTTAGCACAGTGTGTCATAAAAACAACCGTGCTACCCAGGAATGAAGGAAACTTAGTTGTGGTTATAAATACATGAAAAACAAAAGGTTTCTGTTGCAGAAACAAGACCTGGCCTAATAATAGAGAACATCATAATAGGAACAGTCTTCTTACTGTTCCTTTTGGCATTCAAAGCTTGCAAGGGGGCTCTGAGATTGGGTGGGATTCTTTATTATCTGTAGGTACTTATTATTGCGATGGCCATACCAAGTTTACTATTCTGAGTATAATATACCTGTGCTCTCCAGTGGATGTAGGACTCTTAAAAACTCCTGATGTCATTATTGAATGCAGTGTGCTGTTGATAAGTCCTTGATTTCACTTCAAATAGTTCAGCCTCCTCTAATATGCCATTGTATAAGCTATAGCATTTCTAGTTTTGTAATCTTGTGCTTTTTATTAACTTGGAAAGATGCTAAAAAGAAGACTACATTGGTATTGAAGTGGATTATTAGGAAGTCCATAGAAATATAACAAAAACTGAAATAGCTGGAAATGGTAAGCTTAGATTTATCCATCACTGAGTTCCTTTTATTTTCTTAAGAGCAATTGAAACAACTGTATTGGGATGTATGGCAGCAAAAACTTACCCTGAAGCCCCAGAAAGGAATCAAAAAGACCAAACTACTCTAGTTTTATCACTGTTTAACTGCCAGAATGGTGCACTGATGCTGTGAACAGACTTTTGATACTCTATTTCAGTGACATGCTATTTTTTTTTTTTCAGTTTAGTACAATGTCAACACAATAGAAGAATATGTTCTTTATGGATATGAAGCCATGTACTTTGGGTATGAATTAAATAAGTGACTTGGTAATACACAGGTTTAATTGGAGATTGGCTTTGAATTGTGTTTAAAAGAAGGAAAAGAAGGATATTTTTTTTTTTCTTTCTCTTACATAGCTTAAACCCTTTTCCTTTGTTGCATGACACGGTAGCAGGTATATGTGTCAACATAACCAAACTCCAGCGTTGTTCAGAGACTCTTACATAGTATTTTAGAACTAATGTGCAACTTCTCAAGAAAGTTGCTCTTTAGATATTGTATGGTAGTTACATTTTCTCTTTCACTACATTTTTTCACTTGGATTTCTTGTTAAAAAGATAACAAATACGACATTGTCAATAGTTCAATTTATCCTGTGCACACAAAGCAGGACTGTCTGGAGGTAGCTATTCAGCATCCTAGTAGGCTCAGAAACCTTGGACTAGTCTCTTTTATGACAGTGAGATCAATGCTGCTGCTGAAGCTGTCGAGTGTGTTTAGGCTGTAATAATGTCTGCACCATTATTTACCAGTAGAGTTCCAGAGACACACATTATTTGATAAGGCTGTATGTTCAGTGGGTTGCTGGATTTAGGGAAAGGGAGAAGCACTTACTAAATGAAATGTCTAGACTCTTGTCTGCAGGAATCAGTTGTCTCTCACCTATTTGTATATTCATAACACATATCTCTAGCATCATCATTTTTCTCAGCTGTCACTTGCACAGCAACAAAGCAGCAGCAGCGGTGCCTGGCATTTATAACTACTGGAGCAGCAAAACAAAACAGGCAGTCATTCCCAATTGTACCAGGCTTCTTTTGTCTTCATGAAGGTAGAGAGGGATATTCAGTGTCTTCAATGTTTTTCGAAGATTAAAGTATGTAGATGTTTCTGTTCTCCTTCAGCTATGATTTTGAACACACCTCCCTTGCTTCGTTGTTTTCAAACCTGCGGCACTGCATTATCTTTTGAATACAACGGCTGTCCACACTGTTTGGTTATGCAACTGCTTTCATGACCTGTATGGCTGCTAGTCAGACTTCACTGACAATATTTCCTCTTAGACATGCTAGACAGGGATGCACAGGAGGCACTCTTAAAATTTAAAGTACTTTCTGACGCCAGCCTAAAGCACTTAAAAAAGAAAAAAAAGTCCCCATAGCATTAATACTGTTCATGGGAGGGGAAGTAAAACTGAAACTGTATTTCAAAATGTGAACTTCTAAAATAGTTTCAGGTTACTGATACCTGTATGCACAAATAAATTCCGAAAGAACTCATTAGATTATATCCCATACATGCATTTCTGCAGTGGTTTGTTCCCCCCTCTTTAATGTTATAAGACTTATGTCATGAAGCATCTGTGACTCTTAGTATGTAACACTTCATGTCATAATTAATAAAGACTCTGTTAAATGCATGTCAAGGATTTATTTTCAGAAAGTCCTAGTATGTATAATTAGCTCTCCACCACAACAAAATGAAGTAAAAGGAGACTGTAGATGGTCATTATTGTGAGGAGTGTTTTGGTTTTCTGGTAAGCACATGATAATGATTGTAATGTAATTCTCCAGTGGAATAGAAGCTCCTTCCCTGCATCTTCTCTGAGCAAAGCCCAGCCCCTCTTTTCACCCAATGCTATTCCAGCAGATTGTGTTGTTAGCTTTTGAACTGGTTTTAAAAAATAATGGCTTTTATAAAGAGAGTGTAATACTTTTGTGGCCCCAATAATTCATTTGCATGGTCTCACTTCCATGAAAATCTATGAATTTGAGCTTGATTTCATAGAAGATAAAGGTTTTGATTCTGCTACCAAAAAATATCAGTGGACTGCTGCATACATACAGATGTTATTAATTTCAAGGATCAAGTGTGACACAAAGCCTTCGGATATAGTTTGGGACTGCATCTCAAACAAAATCCAATGGAAGGATGAGTATGTGCGTGTTAACATAGGGTATTTTTATAGTTAGGAAAGATGTCTTGGAAAGACTGTTTCTTTGGGGTTGTTTTCCCCTTCTTTCCTATCTTTGAAGTACAGAACTTCTTAGTTAATGAACTGTAAAGTGGATGTGTCCTGCAGGGCAGTCTTTTACCTGAGAGGGCTGATGAGCAGGCAGTGGTGTTTGGACTATGAATGAAGCATTTCACATCTAGTGCACACTTAACCAGAACACCTCATCTCCTGAGTGCTGGCCATGAGTCCCTGGTCAGCTGACTTCAGATTCATCAATGCTTCTCTTCTTTAACAATTTTAAAAAACCCAAAACATAAAAGATAAGTGTTGTTAAATTTAAAAAAAAAAAAAAATTAAAAATCCTCATTATCCCCAATGATGGGATATTAATTTTTGTTTGGCTTTGCTAACCGGTGATTTCTGTGATACAGAACAAATAAATGATGATAATACATATAATGTCTAGTAGAGATTATACTTTCAGTTTCTGCTAAAGTGAAATACTGTCAGTTTAAATAGCCCGAGAGAAGCAGTTGATTTATTTGTGAGCTTCCAGACAGGGGAAGACAGTGACTTCTTGAGAGGAACAGGAGGCAGAGTTCGTAAGGCATATTGCCTAACACAAGGAAGGAAAAAGTGCTACCATTGTTTCAGAAGAGGCCTTGTCCTAGGCTTTAATCCTGTAACAGAAGCAGAAGCAATGAGGCAGGAAATGAATTACAAAAAATAGCGTGTGAAATAATTAGACACTTGGTCTTCACATCTATCCATGTTGACTTGCCATACTAGGCAACCTTTGGAGTCCAGGATTCCCATCTTTCTTGTTGATTATTCATTTCTTGGAAAGTGTCACTCGCATGAGTTTGCTCACTGCCCCAGTTCCTTGAACTGAAAGGTGCAGATAAGGGTTGCAAAGCAGCTGAGTCCATAGTGTGTACCTGTGGATGGGAGGTACCTCTTGGCACTCTGTGAGCTTGTGCTGTAATGACTTCTCACTAACTCCTGAAAAGGTTTAAAGATGAAGCTCTGGTGTTTGCTTAATTCAGATGAGCACATTCATTTTATCGTAAATTATCAAAAGCTACTTTGTTTTCCATAGGATGTTAGCTTGGATTGAGTTGCTTGAGCACAGAGGGGTTTTTATTTGTTTTTATTTCCTCCAGTGAACACAAGGTCAAAGGGATTGAAGTAGCTTCCAGCTATGTTATGTAGTTCTAACTTGTGTGATATTCTTTAAACGAGTTTGCTTTTGTGACTCCTTGTTTAGTGATAAATCAGATCATAAACACCTGCAATTTTTAAAATAAGTAGGAAGAAAAATGCCTCTGTTCTCAGGTCCTCTAGAGAAGGATGAAAAATCTTTCTGAATTCCCTACAGAATAGGCAGAATTTAAATAGGGAAAGTCCTTTAACCAAAAAGCATTAATTTCACTGGAGGAATAACTCAACATTAAAATGAGCAACAGACGAAATTATTTATTCTGTATTACACCGTCTAATAACCTGAGTAACATATACTCTTCCACTCCCCTGGCATCTTTCTTTTTTTTAAGAAAGGGAAAAAAGGTTTAGGCTTTGTAAGTGCTGTGGTAATCATGTTACAGTAACTTGTATAGCTGGTTTAAGAAGTTTTCTTCACTGTCCTAAGGTGTTTTTTTTAATTAAGAATTGTCACGACTGAGGGAACATGTTTAGCCTGATCATTAAAGGGGATGTACCACAGAACAAAATCTTCTAGCTTCTTGTTTACCGTTAAACACTGACAAAGTCTCAATAATTTGGATATACTTAAGTCTTATAGCTGTATCCAAATGTCAAGTTAACGCTTCAAAAATTTTGTGAGTGAGAGTTTAAAAGAGTTTATCAAAGAAATAAATAGAGAAAGAAATAAGCTAGAGCCTAGTTCTGTATACTGGGCATGTTTGATTTTTTTTTTTCCCCCTCCCCCATACTGATGCAGTAGAAGGGAGTTGCTTTCTATCGAATTTTACAGTAATCTCAATCTGGGAAAACTAACAAATTTTTTTCTTTTTAATGGTGATGATGTGATTCGTGCATTATTACTGAAACCTGATAAATTTTGTTACAGACACGTACTTCATCTGCTCATCAACATTGTCTTAGAAGCTTAATATGTAAGGGACCTTTTAGAGCAAACAGTTCAGTACTGACATCTTGTGAGCATCATTAAATTTAAAAGTAAAACATTTTGTCTTGGTTTTTTAAAATTTCACAAAACCACAATATTAAAATATTTCATAAGCAGCACAATGAATAAGACAGAATGTTGCACATGACGATAATTCTGGTAAACCAGAAGGAGTATTAAATCTGCAGTTTCAGTCTGTAATTGTGTATACCCAGATAATTTATTTACTTTTTTTTAGCTCTGAGTAGTGTTTGTTCAAAATTAGGTAAGTGTGGTGGATAAAAACAAAATGATTTTTCAAGTTAGAGTTTATATGTTAGAAACTTGTTATGTAACCGCTTGTGAGTTTAGACTGGAAAAAAGCCTTTGTTTACAATATGGGAACATTCTGGCTTGATTCTATGGGAAGGCTGATGTTAGTCATTTGTTTTGCATCATCTTTTTTTTCTGTCAAAATAATCACAGTTATCTTTTCAGAATTAGGTGTCATACTGAGTGAAGAGGAGAGCCTAGAATTACTGATTGGTGTTTATTGTAGAGATTAGGAGAGACAGAAAGGTGTTTACTCATTAGAAGAGTGTGATGGTTCACTGAGCTCCTTCTATCTTGTAGGAATTCTGTCACACTTGGATAAAGCCATGGTTTGATTCATGTATAGTCACTGTAAACAGCATTACAGCTCTACATTTTATCATCACCTGATGGTGTGCACATGTTCCTTTGAGAGACAAGCAGAGTATGCAGCCACAGTAAAGAGCAAGATTTTAAAGTGGCTTTGTACTTTTTCAGAAACTATGCCTTCTGGATAATACTATCCTTGAAGCTTGCACTGGAGTCTTGGTAGAGTTGTTTGTATGTATCTGTGACATGGGTAAGGTTACATCTGGTTTTCTTATGGTAGGGCAGGTAGATCTTAAATAATATATCTGTTGGGGACAGTGCACAGGTGAGAAAATGAGAGGTTTACTTCACTAAGCTTTACTTTGCCTTTTTTTCTGTGCCTGTAATTAAAAATAAAATATTTTCATTAGCTCTTTTTTTCCCCCATCATACCAAAAATGCATACTGCAGTCTTAAAAGTAACTTAACTAGAATTTATTTCTTCATTCATTTGTTAAAAGAAAAACTGTAAAGCTTTATTTTCTCTAATAATTTAGTGGAGAATTGCAAATATCTTTGCTAGAGCTCTTCTGACCAATGAAATATTTAGATTTTTTTTACTCTTATTTGCAAATTTTCTTCATCCATGAGTCTTACATTGTATATGATAAGTAACTTTGTCATATCATACAAACTAGCTTAAGAGCTCTTGTTATGGAAGCCAAGTTGTGTAGTATGTCCAAATTTTGTGGAAATGGATAAGTGGGCCTGAGCCCAGACTGTTTCTCCTTTATCTGTAAGATGCTTCTTTTTCTCTTTCATCATAGTATGTCTATGTCTGTCAGAGCTCCTGCCTGGAACTACTCAAAAGGAATTTCTACTCTGCATTGCACTTGAATGTAGGCAACATTTTTACCTGTTACCTTCATTCTGTTCTCCTGTATTTCTTTTCATATTTTTAGATATTTTTGTTTAAGCTCAAATATGACACTTTCTTGCAGGAAGGATCTTACTGTTGCTTTCTAACCTGTCATTCATAACCTGAGTCATCATTATCAGAAACTGAGCTGTGATAGGAGAGAAGGAGAATTTTGGCCTAAACACCCTGTCAAAATACTTGCATAAGAAAATGATTAAATGAGAAAATAAAATACACCCATTTAAAGCTATTTTACTCTTTGTATAATGAGCTTGCTGTTTTCAATTTTGGTATGAAAATGAATTTATTTCTAAATTGTAATTGTTCCATTCTGCAAACAATAAGATGGCAATGTAGGTGGAAGGAGTTTCATTTTCCAGCTGAATCTAATCTGTGTTCAGAGTTTTATTTCCATAAAGTATCCTAGAACAAAATGAACTTTTTTTTTATGGGATCTGTGGTGTTAGGTAAGACAAATAGGATGAAAGGAATAATTTAATATTTCTGAAGTTATTGGTAAAACCTCATGAGAAATCCTGGCCTCATTTACAAGAGTGCAGAAGTATTGGCTTATTGACCTGAAGCACTTGAAATAACTGTCTTAAACATCTCATGCAGAGGCTGGATTCTCCAGCTGAACTATCTGGGCACTGCAGTAATAATGTTATAGCTAATAATATACAAATGTTCAAAAAAAATTCATTTGCTGTCTCAAGAACTAGAATAGTCCTAGAATTTTTAGGACATGATAGTGATGTACTAGGGTAGCTGTGCATCCATGTTGTTGAAAAGATAATACAGAATTGTCATGAAACGGGCAACTATAGATTTCAGCATTTTAGTGTAGCCTGCTCTTCTGATTTGCTGCACCGCACTGGGGAAGCGGATTAACCTCAATCTTTTCTTCAGCAAGGAGAACAATTCGCTCTTCTATAACAGATGGTATGAATAGTTCAGTTTATGATGCAAGTTCTAAGCGATTTTATAATACTGTAATCCCTCTTACAGCTTAAGAGATGGAGTAGTATACAACAACCCAGTAGGTAATCAAGAAACTGGCATTTGGGATTGCTGAAGATTAATGAAGCTTAAAGTGTTTGCATTTGACTTGTTGATGGGAAATACTAAAATGGAAGTACTAATGGCCAGAGGGCTTTACTGGTAAATTGACCTATGTTTTCTAAAAAGGTATGAGACTCCTAATTTAATGTGTCACTTAAAAGCACATTTGACTGCACTAATCTGCACTGGGAATTCATAGAGTAGGGAGAAGAGTTGGAAGTGTGTGGGTATACTACAAGTTACCTATTTTGAGCTGGAAATCCCAGACTACATCTGACAAAAAAATTATCTCTGAACACCTACTTAATTTCAGAATGCTGCTTTTACCGCAGTTTCCTTGGTTTCTTCATTGTTTTTAAGTAATTTCTTTTTATCTGGGTCTTGTTCCTGCAAAGGTGGCTTTTCTTTGTGTGTTTCTCTGTAATTTGAGTGGATTTTCTTTAGCCATGTAAATGAGGGGCTGGTGGACTAGTAAAACCAGGGTTAAGAGTTTTCTGATGGGAGGTACACTGGTGTGATGAAAGTTCACTTTTCAGCAAGAAAATAAACTGTTGGGAGTGTAGTCAACAGCAGCTGAACACTAACCAACAGTGTGCCTAAGTGGCTGAGAAGGCCAGTGTCATCCTGGCCTGTATCAGCAATGGTGTGGCCAGCAGGACCAGGGCAGTGATTGTCCCCCTGTGCTCACCACTGGTGAGGCCACACCTCAAATCCTGTGTTCAGTTTTGGGCCCCTCACTGCAGGGAAGATATTGAGGTGCGGGAGTGAGTCCAGAGAGGGCAACAAAGCTGGTGAAGGGTCTGGAGCACAAGTCGAGGAGTGAGGATGGTGTGAAGAGTGGCTGTGGAGCTGGGTTTTTTTAGCCCGGAGAAAAGGAGGCTCAGAAGCTCTACAGCTGCCTGAAAGGAGGTTGTAGCAAGGTGGGAGTCAGTATCTTCTCCCAACTAACAAGCAGTAGAACAAGAGGAAGTGGCCTCAAGTTGCTCCAGGGAAGGTTTAGATTGGATATGAGGAAAAATTCTTCACTGAAAGGGTTGTTAAGTATTGGAACAGGCTGCCCAGGGAAGAGTTTGAATCACCATCCCTAGAGGTATTTAAAAGACCTGTAGATGTGGCACGTAAGGACACAATTTAGTGGTGAACTTTGCATTGCTGGGTTAACAGTTGGACTTGATGATCTTAGAGGTCTTCTCCAACTTAAATAATGCTGTGTTTATTTCCTCAGCACTAGAGAAGCCTGCACAGCTGGATGATGATGAGAGAAACCCAGAAAGCTGAAGTGATCTTTATGTTTTGGGAAAGGAAATTAATTCAGTAATTTTATTGTATATGAAATGTCTTATAATTTCATTCCAGAAGCTTGAAAACAATGCATCTTTAATGGTTTTCTTGTGATGTGCACGTATGAATGTTTGGGATGTCCCAGATGATGAGTTAGTGAAGATGTAGCTTTGTGTGTTTGTTTTTTTTTCCAGCAGAAGTCAGAAATTAAGAAAAATACTTATCTCCTGAAAATCCAGTGTAAGCATAATACAGTAATTTTAAAATAGTTGACTGAACACATCAAAGCATATATATGACATTTTCTAAAATATTCTCCAGTATTGTAGTCTCAGCATTCTTTAGCTACGCAAAAATAGTTCACAAAATTTTCTGTCACATTCTGTATTTTGTATACAGGTTAAAGGTTTTATGAAGTCCTTCCTTTTCTTACTAAAATACTGAAGTTATTACCATTAACACTGTATGGAAGCCCTGGAGAGATCAGTGTTGTAAAATGTGAGACTTCTGCCTGTACCCATTCATGTAAATGAACTCATTAAGTACACAACCTAAGCAAGATGACTATTTTAAGTAGTTAGCTTCAGTAATCACAACAGACTAGGAACTGTACTTCATATTTCATAGCTTACTGTTTTTAATGTTTCAAAGTGACTTTTCTGCAGAAACACAGGATCATAAAAAGGTTTTGGAGTATTTCTTCTACTCAAGCACTGTTGTGTTTATTTCCCTCTGAGTTCAACTGGTGAGTTTTTTATGGCATTTACTCTTAAATTTATACAAATTGGAAAGTCTCCCCTAACCTTTAACAACGTGAAAGCTAGTATCCGTCTGAAGCCAGTTGCCAAGACTACTGTCTGGGCAAGTGGAATGTATAGACACCTGCAGAGAGTCATTCCTGCCTTCATTTGGAATATGCCATCTGGGGATGTGGATCCTGCTAGCTTTGGCTATGCTTGATTTATTAGATAATTAAACTTAGATGAAAGAAAATCTCATACATGATTTTAATTTATTTTGCTCAACAAAAAGGTCTTGATCCAATTTTGAGTGTCTAGTCTTTAATCTCAGGGTAATTATTATTAGTGCTTGTCTGTTTCAGTGACTCAAATACTTGGATAAACCATAAATACTGTATAGTAAAACAGAACTTATAAAATACAGGTATCTGATTTCAAGCATGTAGGCACAAAAGCAGCATTGACCTGGTTTTCAGAACTAGAGCACTTATGGTTGTGCCAACAAAAATAGAGCATGCTGACACTTTCTCAGAAACTGGTTTTCAGCATATGATCTCCAAACTCGTGCTCTGAGGTATGTGGTGATAGGGGATTGCTTTTCATTTTTCATTTCCAGGGCTATTGTCTGGCTTAATAATATTTGTCACTCTAATCTATGGAGGAAGACATGTTCGTTCCACTTTTAGTCTTGCTCTGTGTCTATGCTATGAGGCATACAGGGCTTTTTGTCTTGTGAGCTTCATAGCTAAATGAATTTTGCAGGAAAAATGAGAGATTGCTATTAGTGTTGAAGTTTTAAGAAGGAGCCATCCAGATGAGCTTGTGCTTTGCCATTCAGCACTAATCTTTCCATTTAAATCATAAATCTATGCCTTCTTGCTTGTTTTGTCATTGATCAAAACTGTGGTGTTTGGAGCAGGAGCTCATTCTGAGTCATCAGTGTACGTGCAGTGTGTGGGACTGAGGAATATGCAGGTATCTAGCTGGGCTGAATTAAAATGACCTTGTCCAGAACCCAATTAGGAATTTTATGTCAGTCACACTGCCTTTATGCTCCCACCCATCTTCATGCAGCACATGGCCCACCCCTGCACTCTGTGTGTGCTTAGGGAGAAGGCTGCTGCTCCCGACTGGCTTTCCTCTGCAGTGAAGGAATGCTTTGCTGGTGGGCTACAAACAGCAAAGGTTATTTGCACTATTTAAGCTTAAGTAGAGAAGTGAGCAAGGGAACGCAGGTCTACTCCCTTGTGATTGGAAGCTGTGTTGGTAATAGTTCAGGATAAAAACAAAGCTAGGATTCTTGAAAATGCTTTTAGTCAATTTAAAAACCTTGTTTTCATGATGGAGTGTTGTTCAGTTGTAAGCACTTTCAGCTACAAGGGTTTACTTTGCAGGTAAATATATAAAAGCGAAATGCATAAAGTAACTTTGTGTAAAGTAGATCTGTTATTCAGAAAATTGTAACAGAAGTTCGTACACGTTATTGAAGAATAGATTGTCCACTGGGAAGCATCTAAGTGCATACAAGGAAGAAATATGATGCACTATAGAGGGAGTGCAAGTTTGTGCTGTAATCTCTCCCAGGCCTATTACTGACTGAGAGTTACGGCATGTGCATTTTAGATAGCAGACCTGTTTGGTGTTTCTAACCTGTTATTTGTGAGCTATTGAACATCTCGTAGCAAGGGAGAAGAAAGAACATTAAAACAAGCCTAAAGCTTTGATCAGCATTGTGATTTTTAATCTTTTGTATTCAGTTGGAAGTTTTTATTGGCAAAATTGGATTTTGCAACTCCTTATTGCCTTATGGAAGAATGCAAGTGATCCCCGATCTTAACACCAGTTTTCTCCCAGTGACACAATCTAACCAGACTTGATTTCAGAAACTGCATATAAATGTTTTACGTCAAGAAAACATGTATTATATTTGAAACAAATAATGGCTGTCTTTATTGCTTCTCTGCATTTAAGAGAGACAAGTATACATTCTGAGAAACAGCTCTATGTGTAATGTTACAAGCAGCATTATGTATTCAGAAAACTGTATGGTTTTAAATGAACCTTTTTAAAAAATGCTATTGCTATACAAATACCTAGAAAGAGGAGACACGTAACACTTGAAAACAAAATGTGAGCCATCACCCTAGGTTTTCTATTTATAGAAGTTCCTTAATGGTTGAATCTCTATCATTCTTGCAGTAAACCTGGATGCTAAACTGTTTGGAATGGGCTGGGATTGCTGTGTTGGATGCAAATGATGGGTCTTGTGCATCAGTCTTTTGGATTACACAGGGGTGGCGTATTAATTGTATGAATGGCCATATCCTCACTGTTGGTACCAGATACAGAACTGAGGACTCCTGAGGCATAACACCTCAGGAGCTTTGGGCCTCAAGAAGAGTTGTTAGAGTGAATTTCTAAAGGGGGTATATTGAGAACTGGCACTTAGAATTACAGATTGATCAGAGAAGCCCAGAAATTCATCCTATTAAACATATCCTGCTGCTGACAGGGCCAAAAAGACTACTTTAACTGTGCAGCAGCAAGTTCACTTGGAGATAGCAAGTCTGACAACATTCTAAAAGTATGAAGGAGAATTTAAATTAAAATAAAGGTCAGCTGTATATATTTAAGCTTTAAAAATAATAGTCAAAGGACAAAAAGATTGAATTGGCCATGTGAAGATAAGATTGCTGGCATGGTGGGAAATAAAAGAAGGGAGAGATGAACTTTTAACCCAACCAAAACAAATTAAATCTGTGTCCCTCAAAAGCAAAGCATTGTCAGAAAAATTACCCTTACTAACAACCAAGCATGTCCTTAATGAGATCAAGGACTTAACCTCTGACAGAACAGGGTAGCAAAGCACCTCTCTGATCAATACTGTATCTTTTCATCTCTCCTTCAGTGTTACAGGAAAATTAAGTAAACCCGTGCACAATGGCATTCTTTCCTTTAGAAATGATATTTTAGTATTTTAAAGCTTGTTTTATACTCGCTTCAGGCAACACAATTTGTCAAAGAAACTCTTGCCATTTACCTGGTTTGAAAGTCTTAAGTATTAATCTTGGAAGAGTAATGATTCTGAAGAATGGCTTATATCTTCAGAAGCATCCTGGACATCAGTGATCCCCAAGTGTTTTTGCTTTGAACTGTGTTACCTAGTGCTTTTTGTGTGTGGGAGAGAAGTTAAGCAAAAATTAGTAAATGCAACATGGAAAGTTGCAAAATTACTTAAAACAAAAGAATCCCTTCCCCACAAAACAACAAAACTCAAATTTCTAAAGATCTGGGACAGGATAAAATGGTGATACACGTGTGCCATCTGTTCAGTGATAGTGTTTTAAACATAGTAGCTGATTTTAAAAGATCAGGTATTCAGTAAAAAAAAAAAAGTAACTGCCTTCATGATCATGGAAAACAAAAGCAGAAGCAGTACAGTGTTTGGAACTTCTCTAGTTTGCATCTGACATCCCTGTAAATTCTGAAAACAGTCTAGATACTTTTCAGATTTGAGGGTAATATGCTTGTTCCCGTTGAAAGTGAGCAAGGTGTATGTCTGCTGACTGGTAAAGATACTGTTTCTGTCTTGAGAGAGCTTGGTATCTGTGATGCTAAAATGCTTCATCATAAAAATGGATTTTAAATTGCTATATACAGCGAAGTCATTTTATCTAACGCAGAACCATTCAGTAATGTTCCTCTGGTTTGAAGGGAAAATATACTCAATTTTATTCTTAAAATGCTTGTTGTCATGCTGGAAGGTCTTACTTTTGGATATTGTCTGACTGAGAAATTTTCTTCCTGTGTTTGAGACATACTTATATTTCTTCGAGTAAAAATGCTGGATGAGATGTTAGGAAAAAAATGTAAGTAGCAAAACTGATTTATGAGCCTTTTTGTTATCTGACATGACTTTAACCTTTTGCTTTGTGTAGCAATTTACTAAGTTAGAAGGTAATTCCTTAATTGTTATGTCACAAAACCCCATATAACATCAAGTACTGCCAGATCTCTCAAGCATTCCAGGACAAGTTCTCCCACTGTATTTTTTTTAACCATTTTAAGAGTATGGAGAAGACTTCTTTTGTACATAAGGATGTGTGTGTTTAGATTAACAAGCAACACTTGGTCAAGGATATAAAAAAGTAAAAAAAAAATAAAATCTAGGCCAGGAGGTCTTAGAGATTTCTTCTTTCAAGTAACAGCTCTTAAAGAGCTTCGAAGGAGAAAAAGGCAGGGTCCCAGCAAAGTGAAAATTTTGTTCATGTTTTGCCTGTTCACAGTGCTGTTGTTTTGTTTGTAGTTCAGATTCATGTGACTGTTGAGGGAGTCTGTTTGGATGAAAGATTTGAAATGTTGTGATCTTCAGTGATTTCACTTTTATAAACATGTCTCTTTTGAAGACATTAATTGCATTAATTGACCAGGAGTGCCTATTTTCAGATAGGCACCTGTCTCTGCACCCAGGGAGTCATCTTGTCCCTTTTGGAGACAGCAGGCTGTGGAGATGGTAAACTGGCTTATGTTGCTGTTTGGGGGCAGTGAAGCTGGCAGAGTGCTGGTGCATCACAGTCTATTCCAAGGCATGCTCTGTTTGTAGCAACAGTCTTGCCCTTATGCACCAGGTTTGCTCAGTCCTGTACATTCACATCCTTTTGTCTTTCTCTGTATACTTCTCTCATTTGTCCTGAAGAACTCTCCTTACCCACACTTAGCACAAAAAAGGAGCAGTAATTTGCTTTATCTACAAGCAGAAGGAAAGGCACTGTAGAATAATTTCATTTCCATCATTTTCTTAACTCAGAGAAGAATGAGAATTCCTTTTCAGTCTGGTCATAAGGCAAATCAGTAAGTACAAATGGTCCCCAGATTCAGGAAATAAATACCTACTTTTTATCAGTCTCTGTGTGCAGACCCAGGACTGGTTCAAAACTCAAAGTCTGTGGGATACATACTTCTGTAAAACCATCCTCCTGGTTCACAGCAAGCCCAAGTCACTGCTGCTAGAAGTTATTTCTGTAGTGAGGTAATGCCTCTTCTCATTCCCAGAATGAGTTTTGAAGCTGGGATACTGTCATTTTTGGTATCATGTTACTCCTTTTAATTATTAGTAGCAGGCCTTCTAAAGTCACAGGTAGAGATGATTTCTTCCTTCAGTCCCTAGGCTGTTCAGAATCGCAAGACAGCACTGGTCAGCTCTGTTGAGATTCATATGTGGAAAGTCTCAGTTTTCCACCTGTCTCTGCTTGCATGCGTTGTTATAGGTACACAAGGACCTGTTCAGATTTAGTTACTAAGGTCCAGGGTCTTGTCTGACGTCTCAGGGTTATCAGTTTGAGATTCTTGAGGTATATTTTAGAGCCATGTTCAAAATTGCAACTTAATTCATTTTAAATTGAAAGTGTCCCTCTCAGCTGAGATAGTTTCTGCCACTGAATGAATCAGCTGCAGGTTTTTATGGCTGATTATTCCTATGTGATGATGTTTCATAGCAACAAAGTGATGCTGAGCCCTTGCTGCAAGTTGGTCTTGCTCCAAATGGTCTTAAAATTCTAATTGAATCTGTAAATAGAGCTCTTTTTTTTTTGCCTTTTTTTTTTTTGCTTTCAGCCTTGCTATTTGTAGGGAGATGAGAAGTTGTGCTCACTACGTGTTGTCAAAGCTGTTACACCACTGAGATTAAACTGTTGGTTTTCTGTTCTGACTGTAGTTCCAAAGGCCAAACTACCAAGTCTCAGAAAAAAGCTTTTAAATGAGTAAGTAAATAAAGGTATTTGTTGATGTTTGTTGGTATTGTTGATATTTGCTGATATTCCTTTCTCCTTAAACATCAGAATTCAATTGACAACCTCTTCCATTTCAAATGTGAATTTTTTTGAGATGTCACAGATGCCCACTGAATTTGTCAAGCTGTAAGCATTGGGTTACACTGATACTTTTGGAGAACAGTACTGCGCTGATGGAACTATGCGTATCCCAGTGTATAGGAGTTACTGCTTTGTAGTCTTCATGTTGGGATTCACATTCTGACTCACTTTCTCAGCTGACAGAAGGACTTGATAGAATCACTGAGTGCCACTGTGTAGAGCATGCCTTGTTCTTCCTCTCTGGTGAAGAACAGAACTTTCCAAGGGCTTTGCATTCCTTAAAGACATAAGCAGTTTTGGAAGTGTTCCTTAGGCTGCTTTTACATGACTGTGTCATATGCAAGTAATTGAGTTTTGCAGCAATAACACACCTCCCAACTTTATGCAAAGAGTTCAGCATTACCTGCAGTATTTTGTCTCAAAAGTGAATTTGGCTCACAGTTAAAGATTCTCTTTTTGTCAGCTTGGACAGACCAATTATGTTCCCAAGAAGTTGAAGCAGGTCAGCAGCTAAGGCTAAACTCTGGGCTGTGCTCTGTTGCAGGGATCTGCTGCGGCCATAAAAGCTGATGTGAGAATTCCATGGTTTGCTTCCAGCAGCTTTGATGAAGAATTCTTTTTATAGCTAGGGCAGGTAATGGTGTTCCAAAACAGAGAAAATGGTGTGTAATTTTGTGAATACCCATCCAGAGAAAAGGCAGATAAAGAGGGCTTGAGGAGGATGTATAGGTCTTTATTTTTTTTAAGATACAGTTTTAATGAAAGCTTTTTAGGTGTTGGCAGCATATCCAAACACCTGCTGCAATGTTTAATTAAAATACTCCAGCTGAATAGAAAGCTTTCCTTCTGACCTTTATTGAAAAGCAAAGGATTATTTGACTTTGATAGTTCTGACAAAAAAACCCTTTAGTTTTTACAGGAAAAAAATGCAGGTGATGAGTTCCCAATATGAAAAATAGTCAGTTGTGATTTTTCCCTCACAATTGTTTCAGATTAGCTAGTTTTATTGGACCCTTTTCAATTAATTCCTTTTGATTAAAGTTGCACAGGAATAGAGACGACAATTAATCTGCAGCTTAGAGTGTGACATATTGCAATACCGTTTGTTTTTTCTCTGATAAGTCATGGCTGTGATATTTTGTTTATTATTTAACATTCCATGATTCACCTTTTGGTCCAGATTAAAAAATATGCCATGTCCTATAGAATTTACTTACAACTTCAAAGAGAAGTAGAGCAAAGCAAACCACTTAGAACAGGGTGAATGCAATACAGTAGGAAGAAAGCTGTGCATTGCACTAAAATCTTGACTCATTCAAAGAAGGTGCATTGGCAGTGTGGTGAAACACTGTGTTTTGTTTAAAACGTGTTTATTCAGCTATGGGTGTTTATTTATCTTGGTGTTGTGAGGCAAAGAGATTTTTCAGTAGGATGAATGTTCTTGTGAATCAGCTTTGAAAACATCATAAGACCTGCTGCATGTAAAGCCAGGGAGCTATGAGAGAAGTAAGCAAATAGCTGGAAATACAATACCACGCATCTGGTTGGAGAACTTGTTATTCACAGTTAAGGTCAAAAGCTAAAGTGTGTGTCATCTTGAAGAATGACTGACTGAGACTTCACTCTTAGAACTAAACACCAGTTACCTTTTTTGTTTCTTGCTGTCACGGCGACAGACAAGAACATCAATTTCAGTGTTTAAAATAGTTTAAATTCTAATGTAGATGCAACATCACCTCTTCCATCACCCATTCATAAACTGGAAAAAAAAAGGTCAGATAAGTCTAATAGTCCTTCAGTCTCCAGAACCACCCCACATTTTCAGGAAAATCATCTGTATGGCTTGTTGAAGTATAGTGGATTTCCATTCATATGTGTATGTTTTGGTATCTTTGCTGAATCTGTCCACAACTCAGTTGGAAGTTTTATATCTGTTCACTTTGGCTTGGACTAGGACAAATGGGGTTTGGTTGAGGCAGGAGCAAAAAGTTCTTAAAATCTGTGAGGCCTGCAGCAGGTGACAATTTCTGTTTATCACTGATCTAACAGTAGTTTTAAAACCCTGGCAGGAACATTGCTTCATATGTCATTACTAATCATCAGGTTGCTAGTCAGGTAACCAAGGAGGAGTTTCTGAGCCCTGGCAAACTGAATTCCTTACAATACATAAGTACATGTGCCATAATTTTCTCGTATCTTTTTTTCACAGAGAAAAATGTATGACTTAAATGTGGAAAGAAGTATGAGTTTTGCAGATTAATAGAAAATGGCAATTTTTCCCCCTTCCTTGATGTGGAACATTAGGGCATTTTGACAATAAACTATACCTGTCAGTATGGAAGCCGATATGTAACATTAGCAATCAGCTAAGAGGCACTTCATATGGCTTGTATTAATCATACTGTCAATTTTAATTCCATGGGCATCCTTCTTTCCACTTTTCACTTGGAATTTATTTCACAGCATGATCAAAGCTCTGCTGTTCATTACATTCAGCATTAGCTAATTTGGCTTTTGGCAACTCTCATCCCAGTTCCTATTAAATGCTGGCCATAAATTGAGATAAGCGTTGTGCCAAAACATTTCAGGATTATCAAACGGTAACATAGAGATAGGTGCATTATCATGCTACTTTGAAGACTGTTGGGTTACCGCAAAATTAACCATTAGCAGATACTTACAACCTCCAAAACAAATTTACACCTACAGTGATTTTTTTCATGTCTTCGGAATTGACTACAGGATTAAGCAAATGTGAGAAAAATCATGTTTCTGTAACATTTCTGAAATGCCTGTTTGTGTATGCTGTAGTTTTATAGAGACTTTTATACAGACAGTTTTGCAAGTGTGCTGTATCATAAAATATTTTGGGTTACAGAATATGCTCTGTTTATACAACAAGATTATTAGGGCAACTGTTTTTTCCCAAGCTGCAGTCAGTTAGGAGCCTGTGTACAAGACTGATACCAAAAGATCTTTTATTTAGAATTTTTTCTTTCAGCAGGTGTTTCTAGAACCTTCCAGAATCCTTAATTTATAGTGATAGATATAAAAATGGCAGTTTCCCTGGAGAGAGGGGAAAATGCTCCTTGGGTATGTAAGTAAAATACCCTCTCTACTAGCACTTGGCCCTCTTTTGTTCATACTTCAGTCTTGAAGAAGTAATCTGAAGGTAGACTTAAAATTCCAGTGTAAAAGATCTATAAAAAGCCTTGAACAGATATGTAAATGGTGAGAAGTAATAAACTAGTGGCTTTTTTCCCAGTATCAGATAAGTTGGTGACAAAATTTCTGTAGGTTTTGGGCTGCCTCACGTCTTAATTGTTATTGTTGGAGAAAGTTACAGAGAACAGTTGGGCTTCTAAATGTTTTCAAAAAGTCTGATAAAACCAGATAATGCTGCAGTTCATTACTGGCTGAATATGATATGTAACAGCTGTGGTTTGAACATTAGTAAATATAAATTATAAATAATTAGAAAATTTGTTTTTAAAAAAATACTGAATGACTAGAAAGCATAATAGTATCATAAGACAGAAAATGGTCACAATTACGTAACTGACCAGATTACTTGTGCTTTTGAGTTTATTCGTATATATTTTGATAGAATATTTATTTATTTATTTGATGTAAATTTGTATCTAGTTTAAATACTTCCTAGGGCTTTCCAAGGGCAGGACTAAGTTTCAGAAATAGGATTGGCTTGCTGTACTTGCTTTCCAACCAGTCTTGTAGAGATCTTTTTGAAAACAGAAGGAGAGTACAAAAATATGTAAGGGCAGAAGAGATCAGCTTCCTCACTAGATGATGATGTTAGCAGTATTTTATTTTTTGCTTTGCTTAACTCATTGCTTCTGCAGTTACTTCCTGGAAACATGAGCACTGAATCTGTTTCCTTAGAGATTATCTTAACTTTTTTTTTTTTAATTGAAAAAACCTTTCTTGTTGTCTTACTTACTAGTCTCTTGCTTAAGCGTACTGGTGTGGAATTTTTTTTTTCTTCCATCCATTTTGATAGTTTGTGAAGCAATTGTAGCATTCAGAATAAATTTACTTCTGAAAGAAACCAATTCAGTAGTCTTGAGGCATAGGACCAAGACTTACCTGGTGTAGTGGTTTGGTCCAAAATACTCATTACTTTTTACCTTCTGTGAGATAAGAATTAGGAGAAACGCAAAGCAGGCACCAAACTTGAAAGACTATAAAGAAGTTTATTAACAGACGTAAAAGAAGAAAAAAAATTTCATACCACACCTTTAGAACTCTTCTCCTCCCCCCACCTTTCTCCCTTCTCCAAGTGACAGTGTAAAAAGACAACCCGTCAGATGTTCAGTCTGTTTACCACTTCCATAATAACCTTGTTCAGTCCATTTAGGAAGAGGAGTCTCTCTTGCCCATGCTATGAACACATTATTACAATGAGACAGCTGCCCTCTTCCAAAAAACTTTGTTCAGTCCATTTAGGAAGAGGAGTGTCTCTGCTTGCAAGTCCCTTCCCCCCAACTTGCAGCTTTTCCCACAACTGCTTTCGAGGGTCCACTCTTGAAGTTTTTTGGGGTACAATTTTAAGGTTGAGCCGTTCAGAAACAAAAGTTCTCTTCACCCATCTCTGGGAGCATTTAATCTCTAAGAACGGAGGCCCTTCTCCTTCCCTGGGAGCAAAGGGTCTTCCTCATCTTCATCTTTAGGACTATCTCTGGGAGCATCTCTAGGAACTGAGGTTTTCTCCTTTCCCATTTGGAGCAAAAGTCCTCATGGCTTCCATTTCTCCCTGTTCAAACTCCTCATGAAATTACAGCTGCGTCAGCATCTGCCTATCTCAGCGCAGGTGCTTTTGGTTATGAGTTGAACACTCCACCCCCCATATCTTCATGAAATTACAACGGGATACTCTGATGTATCATAGCTTCACAACAGAATTTCAGCTTTAAGCATCTCCTCTTTCTCTTCCCTCAGGTTTTCAGCTCTTCACAGCACTAAAAGGGTTAATCTCACCTCGGCCTTGCAGCTGGAGTGTTGCTTATCGCTGTTGGTCACCTGGCCTCTGCCGGACAGCGGTGCCGCTTTGCTGAAATTTTGGCCGCACTGGAGGGGGGAGGGGGAAGGGGCGAGTCAAGCTGCTCCGGCTGCCCACAGCCCTGCTGTGGAGGGGGGGTTCTGTGTGTGGAACAGGTCCATCGGCTCCAGGATGGCCGTGGCCCGGCCCAGCGTGGCCCGAGCAGGGCCTGGGCCGGGCCTGCTGGCCCCCACACAGGGCCTGCAGCCACCTGTGCCAGCACTGGAAATGAGACAGCTCTGCCTCAGGGTTTTCTGTTCTTAAGTGTGCATCACAGAGGCGGTCACAACTTTAAGTGGCTTAAAGAATTGTCCAAATTCAAACTGGCCAGCTGATAGGTTCTGTCAGGTCATAGAGGAAGCTGTAAGCACCACTTCGCAAGAACATCACTTCTGGGACTATGCTTGCTAACCCATGACGCCTGGAAAGAGGTGTGTTTCAGTGCTTCTAGAGGCCAGAGCTGCTAAAATGAACCCAGATTCTCATGAAGCAGCTTAATACTTGCAGTTGAAATATACCTCAGAACGGTACATTAAAGCCTGGTATCTTTTTCAGCATAGATTTCTACTTGTGATGTTTTACAGTGGATTGGTAATAAAAATACAGACCAGGATTCCTGCACTACCTAAAACAGTTTCTGAAGTGTAAATGCAAGGAGACGCTGTGCGAGCTGGCATTCTTCCTTTCAAACTCGTGAATTTAGTACGTGTCACATTCAACCACCTCTAGGAAAAAAAAAAGCATTGTGATTCATCCATTAAATTTTAAGATCGAGATTCAGCAAATGACTTGAGCATTATCAGGCTTAAATGTTTCCCTGAACCTAAAAATATTCGTAGATATTCTTAAAACGAAACATAAGCTTAAGAACTCTGTTGAGCACGTCTAAGTTTCAAACATGCTGGCGCGGTCAGTAGAAGGTGGGTGATCTGCTCCTGCCCTTCTGACAGTCAGCAAAACGTTCTGGCAGAAATGAAGCTACCAGGTTTCCTTGGGCAGCCTTTGTGTGTGTGTACTCAGAATCTAAGAGGAAGAAACGGATGTTCTATTACAGATGATAAATGGACCGGATAATGCTGTCTCTGCTCACGCTCCCGGACACGTTTTGTAATACGCTTCTGCTCACTTGCATCTACCTCAGCCACATTTTAATGGGACAGGCTGAAACTCTCCCTGCTGGATGGGTTCTTTTTAAGTTTGTAGTTTTGAGGTTTTGTATTTAACATAAAGGCCTTCCACCTTCTGTGGAAGTTGAAGATCTAATAAGTAAAGAAATAAATATAGGCTATTTATAAATACATAAAAATGAGATTGTTATGTTGAGGCATTGTATCTGTGCTCTGAAGTAGCAGTGTGAAGGCTGACAGAAGTTTAACTCTGATCTAAGTATGTGCTTTAGGATGCTCCTATTAGAAAACTGTCCAACTTGGTAAAGCTACAAGCTTCTGAAGCATCTCTGGTTTATGTGCTTTGTAGTGTCTTAAAGGAGGGCATCAGGTGTAAGTGCATGAACTTTTCACCTGTACTGAGCATATTTCAGTTGAGAACTGAGACAGATTTCACTGTGCTGAAGTGGCAAGAGACACTGGATCTGAGGTAGGAAGACTGCACTTCAGTTGTAGTGTTTCCCTGGAGTTTCAGCAGCGAGGAGGCTGAAATGAGGGAGAAATGGGCTATGCTGCTTTGGGAATAAATAAATAGGGTAGATGGAGCTTACAGATTGTGGCAGGTGTTTGGACTGTGGGTGTGTGCCTGTGGATGTTTGTGGAAAAGAAAATTAATGGGAGAGGTGAAGAAGCCATGAAATAGACCAACATGTAATAACTTTTTTGTCATCCCCTCCCCCCCTCAGGATTTTGGCCATGTCTGTGGATAAAGTAAAATTTTGAAAGAAAAATTTCATAATAATATATGGGATATGTGGTTTTAAAGGCAGCATGTATTGGATTAGCAGAAGAAAGGCCCTTTTTAAAGTCCCTCAGCTGTGATAATTCTTCTCCCTTAGCAAGACTCTCTATTGAAGCCACTTCAGTCAACAGGAGGGAAGGAAGGTTTGGTCATGCTTTCTTTTTAGGTATATTGCAGAAATACTTGCTCATAAATTTATTGCTGTCTGTTAAAGACAGTTTAATTTATTTCAACTTCTGAGCTTTATGAAAATTTTTCTTTGCCTGTATTGCTCCCTTGACAGAATTATTTTTCACTTTACTCCTGCCTTTTTTTCTCCTTGATCTGGAGTCCTAGCAAGGAAGCTAATGATCTCCCTGCCTTCTGCTCTGACAGCAACATGATTCTGCTGTGATGCCTTTCCTTTGGCAAAGGCCAGCAGAGGACAGAGGTTCCAAGTGAGGTGCCAGTCTCGGGTGTTGGCTTTTGTGTAGGGTTCCTCACCTGTGCAGAGTTAGTAACCAAAGACCACCTCGCTTCAGAGTGTGGACTGGTTCTGGGCCGGTCTAGGTCCAGATTTCTGATTTTAGTTGAAAGTTTCTATAAATAGTAGATTATAGAATAGGCTTTTGATGCAAAATGCTATTAAGGTCTCCCCAAGCTGACGTTTGGCATACTCTTCATCAGCTAACCAGCAACACAGCTACTGCTTATGTTATTTTCTTTCTTTTTTTCCTTCAGTTGAGCAGATTTTGTCAGGAATTGCTGTGGTAAAACCAGTACAGAAATCAAATTAGCTGTTCATAATTTCAGGAATTTAACCCTAATTTGCAGTTTCTGTTTTAGAAGAGGTGAGATTGGGGACCCACTGCTGCAAAACACAGCTGCTGCTTCTGCTCTTGTTGGTGGCTTTGCAGAACAGAATAGTTCTGGCTCGCCAAGCACCTGGCACAGGACCCCAAGAGTTTGACGGCGCTGCATTTATCAGGGGGAAGAGATTCAGAGCTGTTTCTGTGCTTGCTTGGCACATTGCAAAATAAGAGGGGACTTTGCTGTTGGCAGTGGAGAGCTTACAGCTTGTGGGAATGTTACCCTGTGTTTTGCTCACAGTGGAATAGTCCTCTTGTGATCATAAAGGGCATGTTCTTGGAAACAACACTGCTTTTTAATGGTTGCAGTTAGAAATAATGGTTGGGTTTGTAACCTGATTTCAACAAAAAACCCAAAACAAACAAAAAAAGAACAAACCAAAAAACCATCTCTATGAAGAAATAATAGTACTGAACAAGTACATTTACACTAGTATAGCAAATTTGGATAAACTTTAGTATTTTGGTTTTATAACATATTCATACTAGTGTTAATGTAATGAAAGCAAGTCTTGTTGTTTCCCAGTGATTTATACTATACTCCTAAGACATTTCTTTTTTGAAAGCTGATGTCTGCTTTTTGTGGATCTGACTTGCAGGAGTAACACTAAACAAGATTAAGAAATCAGTATGGGAATGTGACTGATACAATGAACTCAACTACTCAACTCCCTACTTTTTCCTTCAATTTCTCTTGAATAACTGCTTAAATTTCCTTTGTCAAGTTACAATTTCAAAATGAAGTATAAACTGTTAATAAAATAGATCCATTTCTTTTCAAGAGGTTTCATGGATCATGTGACCCAGATTCATAATTTCTGCCTTGACAATTACCTTGACAGTTTTATTAATACTGCTCCAAATTTGCAAATAAGAACAGCTGGAAAAGTTATCTGATGGAGGCTGTTTATCTGGTATCTTTTTTCAGGTTCATGGGAGTTATGAGGTGGGCTTGAAATCAGTTTGCAGTCTGTTAGGTCCAGTGTGTTTTCTGAGTCACAAGACTTGCCCAGAGGGACATCCCACACGCAATCTGGGCAGTTTGACTGGTAAAGCTTTGTTTTCATGGGAGGGAAAAAGAACTTTAAAAACCATTTGTAGGAATAAAGCAAAGGTCTTCCTAACCCTGTTTTTTTTGTTTGTTTTTTTTTTAAACAATGGCCCTTAGTGGATGCCTAGGAAAGAAATGACAGTGGGGCAGGCAAAAGTAGTGACTTCCCACATCTGTACTCCAACTTTTGATCCCTCTCTGGCTTGAAGACTGTCAGAGGTTCTGCCTTCATGTTTAAGACTGTATCCTTGTGTTTGTTGGCTGATTTGTGTTAGCATGAAAACTAATTTCTGACAAGCAGCTAAATAAAACTCTTCACATGGTGAAGTAATTAAAACATGTTGCCCTTCTAAATTTAGTTGAAAAGATACAATGTTTTCTGGGATTAACGTCAGTATTTTTGTTGGGTTTAGTTCTGGTTTCCCTAGATGTCTTTTCTATTCCTTCCTCACCTGTATCAAAAATGGGAAAAACTTAGTCAGTTTTTATCCTCCATAATGTTATTTACATTTCCTTGAAATTATTTGTTCTATTTTCTTAAAAGCTGTTTGAATTTGGAGCTACTTTGAAGACTCTGTGTAAAGTTACTCACTTGGTTTATGTTTTCAAAACTCCTCAAGAGGCAGTGCTTGAATAATTACGTTTGCAAAATTTGATTTTTACTCCTTATTATAATTTAAAAAATACAGTTTTTTTTTGTTGAGCAATATGAGATGAACCCCAGCCCAAAGGACTTTGGGCATCTAGAAGTGACTTTGTGTGATGCTGAGTCTTTTTTTAACTGTCCATTGTAACTTTCCAAATAAATATCCGTTTCCAAATTCCTCAAATATTGCTAGTTCTGCCTTAGCCCAATCCTGTTATTTTGTTTTGAGTTATTCCCAATTTGATCTCTTTATTTTCACATTGCCATACCAAAATTTTATCTGTAGATTAGTTATTCCCCTTCAGTCTGTGAGTAGTTATGACTCTATTCTGTACAGGAGTATTGTTTGTCTTGTTCAATTATTGTCTTCAGCATTTTACTTTCTTTCATTTAAGACATTCCTCCGAAGCTGACTTTGATACATGATACTTTGATACAAGCTGACTTTTTATTGCTGTGTACTTCTAGCATAAACCAACATTGTTTGCTGTCATTTTTTTGGAAGAAAAATTTCTCAGTAGCAGACAGTATTAAGTAGAGGGGGAAAAGAAAATCTAAATGAGTGAGAGAATATTTTACTGTTGACATTATTTTTTTAATAATGTCATTAACCATTGCATTGCACAGCAGACGTGCCAATTGATTCATTAACCTCTTTGTGTTTTCATTGTATCAATTTTTAGCCTCTCTTCCACCTCTTTACAGAAAGTATTATTCTTTGTACTTTGTACTTTATACTTTGTACTTTGTTTCCTAGACCTACTATGTTTCTGCAATACATTTTAAGGAATATTTTAATGTATGGCTCTTTGTCGTTGTTCTCTTGTTACCATAATCTGACTTTTTACTTTAACCCTTCCATATTGCCTTGTTTAGAGTTTCACTACAGCTCCTGTGAAGTCGATAGTGTTTTCATTAGCTTCTTGCTTGTGTAATACCAGAATGTGGGGGATTTTTGGTCTGTTATGTTGTTATTCATGTGCCTAAGTCCATCAAGATCATACAGTTCAGCAAAATGGTATTTCAGGGAGGAGCACTGCTCTGCTCCCTATTATATTAAAAAACCAGGGGAATTTGTGAAGTAGCTTGGATGTACTATCTGATTTAAGCACCTCCATCAGTATCATCATGCCAGTGTAAGCACATGCTTGAAGTTAAGCACATATATTTGAGTGTTGCCTTATCTTGGTCAGGGTTTTCTCAGCTAGGAGCAAGTTCCTGCTTACAAACATGCAGCATACTGTCAGCTCAGGCCTTGACAGAAGAAGATTTATTATTTAGATTGTAGTTGACATAAATGAAGAAACAAAACCACTGATTTGACAGTTTGGCATTTGTTTTTTGTGAGATAGTGCATATTTGAGTGATATAAAGACTGCTCAGTGACTGGGTTCAACAGAACTTCGTGGTTGTTTTCTCTTAAATAAGATTATAAAGTTTTGCAATAAATTATGACTAATTTGACATCTTATATATGGAATGTTTCTCCATTTCCTGAAAAGTTCCTGTTCATGGGTGTGCCACTTCTTTAAGGATTATGTTTTACTTAGTTTTGTTCTTTTCTGATGCTCTTAGGAATGCTTTTATGTTTTAGTAACTTCTCTAATGCAGAAATTCTGTTTGTTCATACCTTTTACAATATCTTGTTTCATTTGTATCATGACATACATATATGTCTGTATGCACATATGTATGTTGTTATAATTCCATCTGATATGTATTTGTATGTATATTTATATATATATATGTATACATGTAAAAAATTCACTCTGAAACTGTATATACTGGGTGCCATAATTCAATTCCTATACACCAATAATATGTTTTAAAAGCTGTTATTTTATCTGGAATCACAAATACAAAATTCATTTAGAATGTTATCATATACAGTGAAAATAGGATTATTATGAAAATAAGCAGACTATGTGTGTTTAGATTCAAATTATGAATGACTTGAAAACAGAAAAAATACAGAGTAGCTGAGGCCTAACGTGGTTATAGTAAGCTGTGTTGTACATGTCGCAAGAAATCATTGTTTATACATCTGTTACTAAAATTTAGAAATATTATGCTGTTTTCTTCATGCTTCAAACTCTATAAAACAACATTTTTCTTTTTCCTTTTTTTCACAGCACTTGCTACTAGCAATAAAGTTTATCATGGCTTTTGTAATTCCTGATAAACCAAGAGATATCCAGATGAAACTCGCCAAATTGGAATTTGAATCTTTAGAGGCTCTCAAACAACAGGTAAGAGCATTTCAGATGCAGCTTCATTTTCTCTTAATCCATCATTCCTTAAGAAGTGGAGCTGAGAGTTCTAACTTACTCATCTGTACTTTCAACCCACCAATGCATGCAAATCAACACCAGGAAAATGATCTTCCCTTTCAGACAGCTTGAAATTCCTGGTGTGGCTGGTAATGTAGCACCTTATAATGTCTGTTGTCCTTGTGTGTGCAAACATACTTTGTTTATATTGTCACTTTTAAAGGACATTGGTCCTATGAAACCTCATTTCATCCTCTGGAGGTGTTTGTTACTACAACACTAGAATTGCTTTCATTTCTGAAATACCATCTCAAGTAAACAGTTAACTTGGCTCTAGTATTAATCAGAAATTGTAAACAGGCTGAACATGTTTGAAATAACTGTGTTGAGAAGTATATACATGTGAGGAAATAGTGATGTTGCCTTATTTTACTGTCCATACAGTATTCTCATTTTATTGTGTAAAAAGGTATATTCTACAATATACTTAACAAACATTCCAAAACAATGTAGGAAAATAAGGAACTAGATTGTTTTACTGAAAATTTCTGTTTGAACAAATTATTCCATAGAGTCAGTGGTGGAGATCGCAAGAGACGACGAATTGCACAGGATTAGCTTCAGTAGGATACAGAGATTCTACAGAGCTAGTTTTGCAGTGGTGGCATTCTTTAGGAGCTTCTGACTGTACAGTGCTAGATGGGATTTCTAAGCTATTTTACATATCAGAAAACGAACTAAGAATAAAAACGCAAGCATTGAGCTGCAGAGACTGGTTTCCCTGTTTATTTTCATTTCAGATATTTTCACACTGCAGAGCATGGTTTTACATGAGCATGTTCTTTGTGTGCTCTGCATGCACGTATGTAAACTCCTCTATACTATTTATTATGTGTGTAAAATGGAAGGTTACTTTTTAAAGCATCTACTGTAGCTGCATGTGAAAAAACAATCTCTTTTTTCTGAACAAACTGAGTCTATAAACAATGCACAACCTTTTCTAGTTAAAATCCCACCATTTTGTGTGATACTAGAACATCGCTATTGAGGCCAGTGCTGTCTTTCTTAATCAGCCATGACAAACAAAATCCAAATTACAATCGTATCTAATGCCTGATAGTTCTGGTTTGTTTTTCTGTAGTAGGTCGATGTGAAGTTACCAGGAGCTGGCCAGGGATCTCATGTGGTTTTTAGATAATATTAAAAGGAACAGGACTACATTTCTATTTCAGCTGTTCTTTCTCTGTTTTCATTTTGTAGACAGGCAAAACTAGTCACCCACTGGAATGTTAAGGTCAAGAGAATATAGTCACCTTTGGTCACAGTGTTCCAATTGGAATATGTACAGAGTCTCTTTCAATATGAGTGTGCATGTCAGCAGTTAGGTCTTTATCTCCTATCCTAGCATCTGTGCATTCCTACAATAATATATGCCCGATTCCCAGTTTTTCAGGGTTGCTTCATTAATTCAGTAGCAAAAAGTTAGTCTGAATTTCAGCAAGAACCAGAAGCCTGGCCTAGTTCTCACCTATACTTTCAGGCTTCCTAAAGGATCTAGGAAGAGTATTGGCTGAGTTTCAAGTGCCTTGATAAGTAGTTCAAACACAAGTATATGCCATCACCTTTTTAGATTTCCTCTGATTGATACTGTGCTACGTATGCCACAGACATGTAGATATTTGGGCGTTTTTTCTTGTTCCTTAGTGGGTTTTGAGTGAAAAATATCTGTGTTTAAAAGTAGTACATTGGCACTGCAAAAAGATACCGAAGCATTTATTTTAGAAGCACATTTTCTGTTTCTTCCTCTTATTACATGGTAATTATTACAGCATGGTAATTTATGCTGTATATCTTACTTCCAAGCAAAAAATGAGAACAACAAAATCCCCCAAAACAAGAGGCATAAATATCTGGGGTGAATATGTTGTGGGATCAAATGTTATGGAGAAACTGGTTTGTATAATTTTGTGCAAGTATGCATCACATTCCTTTCTTGATGCTATGCAGACATGCATTCCATTGTGTTTTACCATATAATCTTTTAGAGTACTGCTATCTTGGGATGTAGCTATTAGAAGGGTATTAACAATGCCACACTGTAAACCTCTGAGATGCCAAAATAGATTATTAGGTTCTGTATACAGTACATGGAGAGAAGGTCTCCTAATACGGCTGCTTTGAACAGTTGTACTGATTATGCTTGGGATCCTTAACTTTAGGCAGTGGGGTTACCTTTACATTTTCATTCATGCTAAGCTAATTGCTTTTTAACATGATGCAGTGGGACTGTAACTATTCTGTGTTCAAATCCATTTGAAGACTTGAGTGTCTATTTGAAAGGGATTTTAGGGAATAGAGTGTCTGAGCTCTCTAATAGCGATGAATAGTCATCATTAGAGCTTGTTAAAAAAGCCCTTCTATATGGTGAAAAATTCCATTAAAAAAAAAAGGAATTAATTTTATATTGGAATGTCAGTCTTGTTTTGAAATTCTCAAACTTTAGGAAAGGTTTTTAGGAACTTCTGAAATGTTTCTTTGAAACATTTCTTTACATAGTTTGTGTTGAGACTATTTAAAGGGAATACACTGTTGAATGGGTTGAATAATGTAATCTATTTCGAAAATACTTTGTTATGATACAGACCTAGTATCACAACAAAGTTTGTTAATGTAAGTCAAGACAAGGTACATTAATCTTTCTGAATCCAAATTGGAGGATGTGTTACAGCTGTAGATTTTGCTTCAAATTTCCCTGTAAAGAATGATAGAGGAGGCTGATGAGACTATTGTTGGGGGGGAGCTGAGGCAGAGAATAAATTAGTGTGAACTTTATCATAGGGGACTAATGACATTATGCATCAAGATTCTTGGAAGAGGAGCAGGAACGATTCCTTTCACATTCTCTAAAGTGTTGTCAGGTTCTTTGTTGCGTGGAAGGAAGCCTGGATAATGGACAACTAGAAGTGGGTATTGTTTGCTGCCAGGGTGATGGGCCCTTTTCTGGTGAGCAGCAGGATCCTTCCTGGGGAAGTAGCCACTTGGTAAAGTGGAGTGAGGTGCCCGAGACTCTCCTTGCATCTTTGCAGTACTTGCTGCAAGTGCAGAAGCATGCCATGCTCTTCTGTCTAGTTCCTATTTTAAGGAAGACCAAGTATAGATGTGCCTGCAGGCAGCATGGAAACAGTCAGTTAATTCTCCAGTGGTTCAGGAATCACCATTGCATACATTGTACATGGAAATAATGATGTAAAACTTGTGTGAGTTCACTATCTAGGATTTTCAGGGCAGTGACAGTAAAAGCTTCACTGATAAGCACTTCAGCGTCTGGATAGATCAAAGCTTAATGAATAGACAAAAAGCCTTCATGGTTGGAGATGGATCAGCCATATGTCCTTGTAAAAGGTCTAAGTTTCAGAAACACAAGATAACCACAGATTAAACAGCATAATTTTCATTTTATGGACTAGATTATAGTGATGTTTTCAGGTATTAGGAGATCTCCCCAGTATTACCTTCTTCTAACTGAGGCAAACATCAAATAAATACCTTTTTTCTGAGCTGAAACTAGACCCAGGGAAATGGTAGCCCAGTTAGGGAAAAATAATTATTCGTGCAATTATTTTCTGATCATGAAATACAGATAGTAACAACTCCAAGATGATGTATAACTAGTAGATATGTTTCAAGGAAGGATAGAGTGTTAAATGATGGAGAATGGCCTATCTTTCCACAAAGTGCAACTACTTACACAGCATCAATACTATCTCTGAAAACACAAAAAAAACCTCATTGATATGAAAATGCTTGTGGTTTTTTATGATACTTTTACATTAAAACATCTGCATTACCTAAATTGGGTAACGATGTTTTTCCTTATAGCATCTTCTTCACCATTCTCTCAGCAAAATAAACATAGCCCTGATGGCAACAGTAGAGAAATACTTTTTCATGCAAGAGCTGGCTTTTTCAGAGTAACTGTAGAGGAGAAAAACTGTCCTTAAGCTGGAGCAGAAAAATTTATAAACGTCCTATCATCCCTGTACTCTTGCTTCCTTCCTTAGTGTTCTAGCCATCAGTGGGCAGTATCTTTTAACAGGAATGCCTTTTCCTTCTGATACGTGAAGCCTTTCAGTGCTTCCTCTGAAGAAGCGTGTCCATCTGTTAGGTATTTGGTGTCCATCTGTAAGTATTCCACCAGAAAGTGACTCCAGACAGATAACAGGCTCATGAGTAAAGGGCCCAGTCAGCTGATTGACAGCTGTCACCCTTCCTCAACTGGCAGTAATGAAAAGGGTCAGGCTTAGTGAACACCAGCCATGAAAATATGCCTCCTTTATCCTCCCTGGTGTATTTCTGTTCAGAGAGTGATAAAGCAATGCGGTTAAGACCTTTTGCTCTTTCATACAGTATCTCCCTTGGCAGTTGTACCATCCATATGCAATTGCTTAATGGCAGTGGTATAGTCTGGATATCCACAAACAATTGCTTCAGTTGCTTTAGAGTGATGCCTAGGTGTTTGTAAGTCAGGAGTGTTCCTTCCTAATGATTTCCAGCAGAATAACATGTTTTTTGAAGCAACAGTAGGTGCAGCATTCACTAGGATTTTTCCAGCAATGTCAGCCATTTCCTGAAAATGGATCTTGTGTCTCAGTTCCCTCTCAAGGAAATGCAGTAAATTAAGAATGCTGTGACTGATTTCTGCATTATCGTCATTGACCAGAGGCTTCTTCAAAACATGACAGTGTATTAACAAGCTTCTTTTTGAAAAGGATAATGTGACAATGACAGAAAGAGACAGGTGTCTCTTCACCTAGGTGCAGTCGTATGGGAAGTTTAAACCCTTCCTCCCTCCTTCTGCAGGTATTCTGGTATGCAAAAGTTGGTGTTTTCTCAGTGAAAACCTTCTGATTCAGGTAATTGCAGTGCCTTATCATTGCAATTCACTACACTGCAGCAGCTTTAATAATGGCAAGGCTTTCTGGTTTCTGACTGCAATTGCTGAACCTTGGTATTTCCCCTGGGAATAGTACCCACAAGCAGTAATCACATCCTTTCCAGAAGGAATACACTATGCTGGCCTGTTAGAGTCTGTAGCCTCTCTGAGAACAGCTTTCTTTAGCTCAGATCAAAACAGAAGTGTTGCTAACTTAAGGGTCTTCTGTACTGTGTGACATTTGTGCATTCTCCTGGCACCTCTTCAAGCTGTTGTTCTTGCAGAGATTTTCTATGTACTAACATATCATGTATCTCAAAATATGACTGTGGATGTGATGGGCCAGTAGAGCTGCTTGAATTATCAGTGAGCCTCAGAAATGACCCTTCTCCTTTTGTGGGGGAAGAAGAAGAACAGGATCTTTTGTTTTAACCATTTAACAGTGGAAGAGCATTATTTCTTAACACCCTGTTTATTTATCATGCAAAATGGGAACTGAAGACAGTTTTTGAGAGTCTGAAACAAACTCAGTGGATTTCTGCCTTACTTGATGCTGTAATTACCAGGATGTAGAGGGGCCTGTAGTATTAGGACTGCCCTCAAAACACCACTGAAGCTTGTTCCATGGTTGCTGGGAATTCTGAACAAACACAAGGCTGCAATCAGACAGGAGGGCAAGTAGCTGACATGAAAAGATTTCATTCAAATAATCAAAGATTTGCAAAACAACCTGTAGGAAAGGCTGATGAAACTTGAGCTCAAACATTGAATTTAGGTTAAAACAGAATACAAGCAAATAAACCATTTGCTTTATGTTTTGACACTCCCCTTGCCCCCAAGAAAATCCTTAAAAATAGCATTGTTTCTAAAGAAAAAAAAAATGTGTTTAACAAGGCCTCATTTTTTTCAGAAAAAAATATGTGGCTGCACTTTTTTTTGATAGGCTCTACTGGTTTGTGTAATCAGACATAATTCACAGCTGATGTTAAAATAGAACCATTGCTAATTGTTGTTTGCTGTAGTTTTTTTTAAGGCCCAACCTGTTACTTCAATTTCACAAATGCAGTTTTTCCTAGTGAATAGGCAGAACACTTTCAGACATGTCAATATAACATTTGCATGTGTTTGGTAGCAGGAGGATATAATGCAAGTAAGATTCATTATATTTTCATAACAGTTTTTTAAGCATAGAAACACTTGCACCCAGTCATAGAACAGATTGTGCTCAAACATAGTTTTGCCAGGGTATTTTAAACATGAATGCCTTTAATCCTGGAGCTTGCTTGAGAGTATGTTAATGAAAATTTCTTTCAATATAAAAGTGTTAGCAAAACAAAAATGAATTGTTGTCCTTTAAGAAAATAGAAGTAAAATCAAGTTTGGTAAGAAGATTTGCATCTCCCCATTTGCAACTTTTCAACTGAAGGTGAGGTGACAAGAAGTCTGTCTGGTTGGAAGTAAGTTAAACTTTTAACTGTGGGACCCTTAAGAGCTAACAGTGTAAATAAAAACTTTTAAATAGGTGTAATGTGATGGTAGATGATATCTTTGCATGCTCTTAATGGGAACAGAAACAAATAGTGCACCAACTTCCCAGCAGGTGTAATTTTCTTTTTCAGCAACCCATTTGTTCTCTGTGGCTGTTGCTAGGGGTAAAATTGTGCATCAAGTTATGTTTCCATAACAGCTGAGTCTCTCTGGAAAGATTACCCATTTTACCTTTTGTCAAATCCTGACCTAGAGCCTGGTGGTGGAATGAACATCAGTCAGTTCAGTACTCTCTTTTTGCCTGATGTCCCAGGTCATTGACAAGATGTGATCTCAACAAGGAAACCTGGAATAAGGGGATAGGATAAAAACTAGGTTAAAATTGTTCCTACTGTAAGACTGCTGCAGCTACACGAGGCTTTCATAGTTTCAGAACCCAGAGGAGATCCCAATTGTGTGTGTACTGGTTTGAATACAAGGGAAGAGGCTATTCCACTTCCCATACAAATGAGAATAAGGTGCACAGTGAGATTTGATTTCAAGAACTCTGGTAACCAGCTTTTACAGGGCATCCTTGTGTCTGTAGTTACAGACTTCTAAATGTGTTTGTACCTGTTACTGAGAAGGTGAAGGACTAGAGTGAGAAGTAAAAATTAAATGTCTTCTCATGTTAAAATTCCTTCAAAAGAAAAGAATCCCATGGGGTTACACTTACCATGCTTGGATAATGAGCTTGTCTTTATAGAACTGAATGGAACTTGATGATAAAAAATACAGTATTTGTTGCAAGTAGCTGTGGACTCCCACACACCTATTGCATTTTAAATATCCTTTTCCCTATGCCACCTCAAAAGATCCCAGTGAGAGCAATGGACTTCAAGAGGAAGTGCTAGTTTATTTGAAATAATTAAACATTACTCTGGAAAGCTTTCTCTATTACCAGGAAGACAGTAAGTATGACACAACTTTCTGGAGATGATGATTTCAGCCAAATTTCAGATGTTTAACTATTACTGATTATACCACTACCACCCCTCCTCCCAAGAAAATCTCTGTGATCCTGTCTACGAGAAGAGCTCTTTCTGAGACGTAACTGGAGACCAAAGAGCAGGAACCCTCAGAATTCCTGAAAAAGAGGAAAAACTTTAAAAGTGGGTTCATGTCTGCATGTTGCTAGTGATGTCACTTGTACCAAGACTGAGTCTTTGCATGCTGTGCAGCCTGATAATGGTGATTCTAAGAACAAGTCTTCAGTATGATATGTTGCCTACCTAGCCACTGGGGTTTTGTTAATTTTTGATTTTGAAAAAAATCTCTGTGCTTCCTGGTGCTGCCTCAAATACTCATGCTTTCTGTGGTATGAGAAATAGCACTCTGATATATATCTGGTATTTCAGTAAAACTCGTGGCAAATAGTCAAGTTCTTGCCACATTGATTCATTTTTGTTCTCAAATGAGATGTAATTAATTGCTTGTCTGGATAGAATAAAAAGAAAAATAAGTAGTTAATGTGTGTGCATTTTGTTTAAATTTGATAGTCTGTATTACTACTTAATTATGTTTGTTATATACACATGACTTTTAGCACATCCTTTTGCTATGTTAAGAGTAGTCCTTGTGCAAATGTTTTTCAAACTTTCATCACAGAAGACTTTGTAAAGGTGGTTTCATGGACTGCTGCTTCTGGCACTTTCAGGTATCTAATTCTGTGCTTTCTCCCAGCATCTAAGGAGCTGATATAGTTGAAAATGTGTTGAGAGGGTGATTTTCAAAAGGTAAAAATTGGTACTTGTTATCACCATTGTATATTATTTTCCCTATTTTTCAATCTGTTTTGTTGACCTAAACGTCTAAGTTAGAGGCATTATTTTAATGGGCAGGCCACAGTTATTTTATTATCACAGGTATGTACAGGTAAACCAGGCATGAACAGTGTCACCAGTGTATATAGGTACAGAACATTTTCTCTTAATTCACAAGAGGCAGCAAAATCCCTCAGTACAGTCAAGGACTGTGTTGCAAAGTAAAAGAGGAGACACACTATGGGCACTTTGATCTGTCCCTTACTGAATCCATGCCCAGCACCATCTTTCCTGATACTTTCTGCTGCAACTATGGCTTGAGATTTAATCTCCTAAGGGATGTCTTACTGCAAAGACCACTCCTTTGACTGTCACAGAGTGGACCCTGTCCTGCATGGCTTGGATCCCTGTCACACAAGCAGTGACAATTTGTGCAGTAGCTCTCCCGACAACTGCTCTGTATCAGTAATATCCATTAAGATGTTTGGGGTTTTTTTTCCTACAAACCTATCTTAAAGCATTAACCTTCTTCTCTCTCATCTACTTGGAGTTCAGGATGGAATGGTTGCTCTTTCTTCTCCAAAGCTAGGCAAAGACTTCATTGCAGGAGGTTTCAGTCTTTGAATGCCTCTGTCTCTTGAGGCGTCTTAGTGGGGACGCCTGCCTGGCAGGTAGTGCAAGTGATTGACTCTTAGTCAAATTACTGCTCCCTAGGAGTCACTGAGTTCCCAATAGCTGGACAACATATGGCAACATTTGAATTTTGGCTGGGGTTTTTCTGCCATTCATAATTTTCTAGAACAAATTACCAATTCATATTTCATTTGTAGTCTTGTAATTTATGCATATTATTTGGCAACACAGTTTTGTCTACTTGTCCTTTTTGCTGCTTCTCAAAATTTGTGATAATTCAAAATTTGAATCTAGTCAAATTTGTGCTGAGGAGAACCTTCCAAGTGAACAGACGGATATGAAGCAGCTTGGTCCAACAAAGGTGGTTTTATTTGTTTCAACTGCAGTGTATTAGAAGGCTTCTGCAAACTCTACATATGCTCATCCATGTCAGCTGAAAAATAGTCGTGTCTGATGTAGGTATCTCTGTTGTATCAGAATAGACACCACCCGCTTGTTCATAGATAATTACCAAGTATGTGTTCTGTGTCTACCTCTTTTCTAAGACTTGCTGTATCCGTGATATAAGGAATTTTGGTATAATGTCTTAAATAATTTTGCCCTTTACCAGTATCCAGACTGATACCTAGACTGTATTTAAACACAATCTTTAAGGGTTTGTGACTTCACAAAATTATAGACTGGTGTAGTTTTGAAGGGACAGCTAGAAGTCATCCAGCCCACATCCTCATGTTGAGCTAGTTGGTATAACTGAAGCTCCTTGTGGACTAGGAAAGGTCATATTTTTAAAATAAACACTTCCTGCAGAGTGAAATTTTGTCAGAGAGTTTTTGAAGTTTTCTCCTATTTGCTTTGGTTGATTAAAATAAAATCCATCTTTTTTTTCCTGGAACACTTTGAACTGTATGAGAGATTTGCTTTGTGAAAACGTGCCATGCATGTGTCAAAAGAAAAAGCCCCACCTCTGTCACTAGTAGAGATGTAAGCAGTCTAACTCCAAGTTGAGTATGCATGTGTGGCAGGACAGCACCAGCAGAATTTAGTGTATGTGTTTCACAGATACGGTGAGGAAAGTACTATTTTCACTAATGATTGTGTAACTGTGGTGGAGATACACTGTTCAATGGTAGACACTGCTTGATTGAAATTAAACTGGTAAATAATGAGAAACTGCAGAAGATTTGATCCCTTAACAGGGCATGCCAGGATGTCCAGTGTCTGAAGAAGACACAGAAACTCTGTGCATGAAGGGGAAGGGAGATTGAGTCCCTTTTTCTCACTGTGCCAGCTCAGGCAACAAAACCAGGACCCTGTGTTGAGTCACTTTTCTAGAAGTAGGTGTGAGGTATCAACCAGAAGGAAGTTCTAACTTGCTTTTTCCTTCATTTGCTGCAGCTTGCTACCTTCCTTACAAGGAGACTGGTAGCACTTGTGTTATCAAAGGAACTTGGGTTTGGCATTTCTTAATGAGTATATATGATTAGGGGATCAGAAAGGAGCTCTGATAGCATACCAAGAATGCAAGAGATGATGATAGGAAAGTCTGCAGAGATTAAGCTCTGATATTTTTTCTGGCTAATGCACATTTAAGATGCATGTGTGAGAAGTCTCTGTCTACCACAGGGACATTTGTAAGCCTTTTGTTCTAGTATCAGCAGTTCTTTTTAATACATGTACAAGTGATTCTCATAAATTATGTGACAGCCTGAACCAGCAGTTTGTAACCTTTGCTGCCGTAATGCAGGGGAGATTATTTAGGGACAATTTACTTAGCTTGTCAAGAAAAGGATGAGAGATGTTGTTGTGTAAGTTATGCATTTGCTAGTGCATGGAAGTGTAGTGGGAGACCTTTTTGACTTCTTGATAAAAAAGTCATGTGGCTCAGTGTCTGAAATCAAACATTACATAAAGGAGGCATGATCTTGTATCTGTGAAAATAGGTGAATGTTGGTCCAGACTACAAAACAGGCATATCAGGGACAAAAAGAACTTTTATCAAAGATAGTATGCCATCTCTACCAGCATCCACAAACAGATGTCTAGAAAAGAGCAGGGAAGTGTGGCAATTAGGTGGTGTGCTTCCTCCTAAAACTCTCATAATTTCCAGTCACTTCTAGCTCTTGATTTTTCTAAGACGGATGCAGTATCTTTGTATTTAGTAATCTTCAGTTATTTTCTCTTCCACAGTAGTGTTCTACCATCTTTTGAACCATTTTTAGCTTTAGGCTTCACAATATCCTTCAGCAAGAAGTGCCACAACTCATTATTCTTGGTGCCAAGGACATAGGTTGATTATTAGCAGATGTTTCAATATATTTTAATTTGGTTTGGTGGGAAAAAGTCTTTACCGTTTACATATGAGAGGAGGTATTTGACTAAATTGTCATGGAGGTCCTTTTGGCTTCTGTAATACATGAATTTGATTTTCTCTAACTTTATTTTATGGGCTTTATGGAAAACAATGGCTGATTTGCTTTTAGTTTGTTAATGATGCTTGCAAATTTGCTTTAAGACAATTAGTATAATCAAATCACATGCTTCAGGGCTTTAGCTGACTCCTTTTTTCCTCTGTTTGTGTATAGATGGTCAAATAATGTGCATTGGTGCAAAGAGTCCTCTTTCTTGGAGGCCAGGTTAACATTTTGCTAACACAATGAAAGCCAGATCTATTACCAAATTTGGGAAAATTCAAGTTGGCAAGATTCCTGTAGTTTCTTTTCTTCCACCCCATTACAGTACCTGAATTGATATACCTAATTTGTTCCTTGCCACCACAGTGGGGATCTTAGGTGCTATGGGTACTTTCCTGTTCTTTTTTCATGGAAAATTGCTTAATCTGCCAAAACATGAAAAGTCTTGAATACTGTCAGTTTGGTAGTTGTCATTAGACAAGATATCATGACTTGGTGGTGGTTGATCTCGTGGCCTTTTGTGTTTTTGAAGTATGTTGGGCAGTTACACCACAACATAACAGTGCCGTGATATTGTTTATTTTCTTAAAATAACTACAATAATTTCTATCACTTTGGACTGGAACACTTAAAATTCCAGTCTTTCAAACTCTGTTAACTTTATGAAGAAAATACTGCACTGAGGAATATGAGGAATAGGTTTGTATTCCTAAATATATTGGGTTATTTACATGTATGACTCTTACATAAAAGTTGTATTTTGCATCTGAAATTTTTATTTAATTATATATTAAACATTCCATTAGTAATTAACTTTCTTATGAGAGGCATTTATGTGCAGAAGGGTCAAAAATTTGTTTCATGTGAGGAGTGCTTAGAAATACAAAGAGGTTGAATTTTTTTACTGTTTGGGATCTCCTGTGTTTCTAGGGGGACATTTTGCTTAGGGAGTTCTGGCCAGCACCTCCATAATGTGTAGCGAAATTCCAGCGGCCACTGCTTTCTGCCTACCAGTTGAGTTACAAAATCTTTCCTTTGTAACTACTGATTTACTTTATTTTCTTAAAGGCATCGTTATAGTCACAATAAGCAGGTTTTTAAAAGTTCAGCTGAATATAGGCAACTGCTTTCCCTGGAAGAATGTGCATTTAAAAGTTACTGTCTATTTACTTAGGTATCGTGTGTGCATAATGTTTTCCAGCAAACATTAATCATACTGGGTAGCTTTGAGGGCAAAACTGTTGCATTAAGATAAACATTTGAGAGTCTGCTTTAATGCCCAAAGCCTCTTAGCTTTTTTAGGTCAAATTATCTTGTATCCTCTGACTGTGTTTCTAAACATGCTACTGCTAAATGCTACTTTTAAAATTCAGATTCTGTGTTCCATTTTTATAGACAAGGTTAAAGAGAGGGTATCTCACAATTAAGGGTATCTCACAGCTTCAATGGCAAGGAAAACAGAATGGTTCTACTTCCTTAGAGCTGGCACTTAAGAAGAATGTTGCTTGTTTCATACTTACAATAGCATCTCTGCTTTTTGTATTCTGCCAGTGTCATTATAATACTGGTGCAAAATGAGGCTGTTAGGCTACAACAATGTGCTAGGAGTTAAACTTTTTGTTGACCAAGAATGTATGAATTCATTATTTATACTTTGAGTTTCTGGGAAGACTTTATTTTACAAATACTGTTTTCTGCAAGCTATAAAATATTATAAACAAACATAAAAAAAAATAAAAGCATTATGTATTGTGCAACTATCCTAGAAAAGGCAAATAGAAGTAATTTTCTTAAAATGCCTTGTTTTTTGCATTGGTATCCGCCAAGATCTCAGCTATCATTTGGTAAGAACTGTTTTTTCACAGGATATTTTCAAAAGTTGTAGCTTTGTTAAATACTTGACTACTGCACAAGAAATTTTCTTTCCCTTCCTCCTCAGTGAATGCCTTTGGTTAATATTTGCCATCCACTCAGCTAGAGATTAAATTGCTGGGAACTGAGAAGAAAAAGCACTTGTAAAAACACAGGTTTCTCCTGCTGTGAAACCATGGCTGTAGTGTGTGCAAAATGTGATTTTTCTAAAGTTAGGTTTACTGGCACGAGATATATGTGGAAATGTCCTAAAAGCAAAGACCTCATCTGTTCCTGCTGGTAGCTAGCATGATGCCATTAGTGTCTGTAATATAGGGAGCTCAGTGAGTGGGGGAAGTGAGGGAGGATTGTTAGGAGTTTTTTAAAATATCTTCTTAAAAGCCAGATAGTGAGAGAGTTAAAAAGGGAGAGCTGTCAGATAGTCAAATATCTGGGAGATGGTTTGGCTGTCACAGTATATGAAAGTTACGTAAGGTGTATAAGCATATTACATAAGAGCTCCCCCATGCTCCAGGTCACCGGCTGCTCTTCCAAAACTCACCAGCACCCGCCTGAAACCAGCCCGGAAACACAGGTGGAAAATGGGCATCTCTCTTATTTCTGCAGCAGTGGCAGCAGGATTGCATGAAACACACATGTTAAGATATTCAAAAGTAATACAATGATTTGTAAGAAGAACAGAATCAAGTGTCCATGAGAAATTTTTTTTTTTTAACTGAGTATCAGTATAAAAGAGCAAATCACGTACAGAAGCTTGTATTGCAGTGGAATATGTTTCAATACTATGAGATGATGGGGAGTTTTTAGGCCCAGCAGGAAGGGTGTGCTGTTTATATACAGTCTGAATAAGCATTTCTTGGCATTTGGGACAGAGAATTGCAGCTCAGCAATTTTTTTGCTAGTTATTTTGTTACTGCTAGTAAAATCTTCTGCAGATTTAACTGCAGTTCTTCTGCGAATAGAAGCATGGATATTTCTTATGGGGGGAAATCTTCTGAGGCTTCTTTAATCCATCACAGTTTCAGATCAAGATCAAAAGGTGCTTGATGGTGAACCTTTTCCAACCTCTGCAACACATTTTAATGGTAGCAGTAAGAGCTCAATTCTTCATGCTTTGGTCAGATAGCTACAGCTCCTTCCTGACAGCATGCCAGATTTAATTTATATTGCAGGTTAAATGGTTGAAATCACTGTAGTAACTGTAACAGATCACAGATGAGAGCTCTATAAGACATTCTATTCTCAAGTAATTGGGAAATTGAATTCAGCTTTGCAAAGGAGTATTCTATTTCATCCCTCAGTCTCCACTCAAAAACTCACTTTGAGGTGGGAAAGGCAGCGCAATGCCTTCGTGCAGCCAGCATGGAGTGTTTGCTAGGAACTTTTTCTCATCCAGATGTTGTGGAACACAAGATGACATGTCGAGAGGCCAGATGCTGACAGAGTGCTGCAATGGTCACTGTTCAAACAAAACAGGAGCAGTATTAGTTCCACTCTGTCCAGAAACAGTTTGCTTTGGTTGCAGGATAGTCACAATTAAGCTAAAGCCTGTGTACCTGACCAACATTGAACTAAACTGAACACATTTTTTATTAGAGACTGCTAATATGTAAATCCAGCCTATACCCAATTACCTCTTCTGCCTGATGGTGCTTCTCAGAGCTGCAGCTGGGGTCTGCCTTCATATCCAGCATTGTTGCCTCTGGCATGTTACACTGCTGTTGGTGTGATTCACTGCCAGAGCGAGGGGCAGTTCAGCTGTACGTCAGACCTTCCCTCCCAAGAAACAACAAAATTTAGTGGAGACTCACTTGTTAAGTAAAATGAAGGAAAATCTGTCCATTGCCAGTTAACCTGCAGAAAGCTTTCTGCTATTTCAGTCTGTTGGCTGGTCCTATAGTAATCACAGCTTTCCATGAACTCTACAAAGAGACATTTTGCAGAAGTTAGTGCAGCCAGTTTTCCTACATCAGTGCCATGAAACACGTTTTGTCACCTCATAGTTGCTGGGATCTCAGTGTCTAGTTTGTGAGCAACTGCTTTTTGCTTTGTTAGTGCAAACTGAGTTTTGTGTCTTTCCCTTGAGGAAGATCTCTGTCCTTATTTCCCATGTCTAAGAAGACAGCCCCATGAAGCCATCCTGCAGTTCCTGTTAAGTAGAACATTTCACACAAACATCCTGTCCACATGTAACTCATTACTAGTCACTGGGAACAAGGTCTCTGTAGGCAGTTTTTATGTAATAAAATTATATAATACAATTATTTACACATTGAGGTAAGTATGTATATGCAGTAATTATAGCCGGTGTTCATCATGCTGCACTGTAATATTTTGCCTCAGCAGAGTTTATATCTTACTGGTTCTATACCTATAAAGAAATGGGGAGTTGGTTGTTTCGTCTCTAATTGGGATTTCAGGACTGGCAGCCTTCAACAATCATGGGTGTCAAGTGTATCACTAGCAAATCCATACAATATAACTTAAAGAACCAGTTAAGGTAAAATAGGGTTTCTTTAGCATTGAGTCTTTAGGTAAACAAGGCGCAAACAAGTTAGCTTACTGTTCCTACAGTGGGTTAGTTCTGTACATCAATCTGCAGCCAGATGGTTACTTTTATCTGACAAAAAGTGTCCCTGAGGATGAAATAAATGTGGTTTATGGAATTGTTTGGTATAAAAATAGTCTCCTCCTCTTCCTGCCCTATTCTCTCAAATTTTGTACCTGCTTTTTGTATTCTGTCCATTGTGTTTTGTTCTGAAAGGGTTTTAGTCTTTATTCATTTTGGTGTGTAGACTCTTCTAATCTTCCCAGTTTCGCATTTCTTTGTTTTACTTATCTTAATATTTCTTGTCTCTGTGGGAGAAATATCGTTAGGTTGTCATTCAGTGAGTTTCCTGAACCTGATTTCATAACTATACTCTTTGCCTTGTTGCAGTTCACCCTGGACTTCTAATCAGCTGTTAGGCATTTTAAAGTCCCTGTACAGTGAGTATTTTGTAAACATCCATTTATTTGCCACTATGAGTGTTCCACAGCTCTACACAAAGTGACAATGGAATTAATCCAGGAAAAGAAACGAGCTGAAAAAAGTCGTTTAAGTACCCAAGCCAGCCTTGCTCTGCTAGGCAGTTTGTTTACATTGATTTTATTAAGACACAAACAAAGAACTATGAAAGAAAAGAATCTATTCTGAATTGTTCGGTTCCCTCATCACAATATTCAGTATTTGAACAAAATCTCCCAGCCTCTCAACGAGCTTAAATTGCATTTAATTTACCCTCATTATGCCCGTGTTTTTGTTGTAACACTCAAAATACTCAGTTCTTGAAGGCCTTCATTTCAGTGGTAACAGAATGTGATGGTTTCCAAAGAAAGCCTGGTGCAAAAAAACCTGAATACTGAAACCTGAAATTGAAAGTTGAGGAAGGTGGAGGAGTGACGGGAAGGGTAGTTGCACATGGCACACTTAGAAGATCTTGTTCCTTCATTTGCTTTTTAGCGTTGCATTGATTCAAGCAATTTTGTTGTCTCCACAGTAGTAAAAATAATGAGCAATTCCTGCCTTCATTATCATGTTGAAATGTATGTTAACTGTGAGATCTCTCATTCTATTTGAAGTACATTTTTATTTTCATAATACACTAACTCCTGTGCATGTATACACATCTTTATACATCTGCATGTGCCTCTGGGTCTGTACATAGACGTTGGTTTTTGATAATACTGAATCAACTTGGCCATCACAATTTTTAAATGCTGAATCATTCAGTAGCTGTTTCATTTAAATTTTATTTATTATTTCAGGGATTTTTAAAGGTTTGGGGGTTTTTTTCCCCCTCTGGGTATACGTGGTTCTTATGGCCCCTATCCTGCTTATGCTTATGTGGAAATAAAATTTTTTGTATTAACTATTACTTCTCTTGTAAAGTAACTTCCATTTTCATCAGTCTTTTAAGATAGGGGTTCTTCAGTTTGATTAGAAAGGCAAGGCTAGTCATGAGAAATTCTTACAGGTATTAAATCCTGGTATAAAGAAGAGGAGTCTGGTTGAATTTCACCAGCCGGAATGGAGAATGCAGATTTAAGATGGGCAAGTGAGTGATTCTTTTATGCTGAATGGAAACAATAGTTTCTGCAAACTGGATTGATGAATGAATGCTCTGGGGATGTGCTTTGTAACTTTCTGACAATGTGAGATAATAGAAGTTAACGAGCCCTGTGCATGTGAGGCAGAAAAAATATTTTTAACAGCATAAAACTCTATAGCTAATTGTAGGTATTTGTGTAGTACTGTAGAACTTTTGCAATTATAGCTAGGCTATTAAAATACCTACACTGAATATTGTATAGACATACTGGGAAAACTTGCTTTAGATATGCCAGTCTCCCCCATTCCTTGAAGAAAGGCCGAGAAAGAGGTTCCTCAGAACAGGAATCCAACTTTGAGTTATGAGCAATCTGTGAAGGAACCTACCCCTCTCTGCTATCTGTACGTGGAGCAAGTCTCCCTCAGGGTAAAGTGTGGATATTTTCACGGGTAGATACCAGCTAAGAACTTGGTCCATAATTTAATCCTGTTTGAAAATGGAAGTGTTTATATTTTGACCAAGGAAGAGACAGAATTAGGTATGTCATGATTAACTTGAGGGTGAATAATGGGGCCCATTAATATAAGACTGAATTTGAGCTTCAGAAAATGAGAGTGTCATCCCCTATCAAAGGTCCTGCTTGGCAGTGTCTCTTCCTGTCCTTTTTTGTGCTTTATTTAAACAAAGTGGCTTCACTGAAATGATGAATGGAATGTCTTTTTAAATGTTAGTCCTCATTTTTACAAATACTTTGTCTGAACATAAATACACAGAAAAAAGAATGTATGCGTAGAAGTAGAGCATTGGGTGGTGTTTTGCTTGTTATCCTGTTCATTTTTTTATAAATATCTTACATCAGTTTAAAGAACACTAGGACCAAAATGACACGTTTGTTTGCTTATGCCTGAAGGTCTTTGCATTTTTACTTTCAGGTTTGTTTCTTCCATTATCATAATCACCCTCTTATGCAGAGGGACAGTATACAATTGAGTTTCCTGCAGAGTGTTATGCAAGAATACCATCATTTGCCAAGGGCAGTGCAAAATAAATAAATAAATAAATAAACACTGTTGTCAGGGAACAGCATTGCAAACAGTTTCTGTTCTAATCTTAAAAACTTTTGCACCTGCACTGTCTATAAAATTAGCAATTGGAAATTTGACTTCAAATTGACTGAATCCCTTGAAATGAAAACACTAGAGCAGTCTTTGTTTCCAAGGCAACAATCAGCCCTGTTCCTAAGGACTCAAAAGGTGTTTAAGTGACAAGGTTGTCTTCAGAACACATCTTACTAAATTTAAATTTTACATTCATTCAGAATATCTGGAACTATAAAACTTTCATAATGTGAAGTACCGCTCTCATTATGCCTTTACTCAGTCATGAAAAGAACTCACTCCTACAAAATATATTCCCTTCCCAATACTATACTCTAAATATGTTACAGGTCGTGCTGCATTTTCAGTTTCTCACTGTTACTATTATAGGAGACAACTAGTGACATCTATAGCTAAGATTAGATAATACTTTCTATTACATTAAACTACAATATTAGAACTATAGCAAAAATAGGTTCTGGAGGACATGGTAATAAAAACCAATCAGATATTTTGGCAGATCTAATCAGATCTAATGAAGAGCTCTTAGCCCCCCCTGGAAAACATGTTCACGATAAATGACCTGATCAGAGTTTTATGAATTGTTCTTTATACATTAAAAGTGATTTTTTCAGGATACTTTCTATGAATGCTCACGGAGAGCTTTTCTATACTTGTGTGGCAGCATGAAAGAACCATGATTTTGAGGAAGAAGCATGGTAGCAAGGAATTATTTCTTTGGCAAAGTCATGAGAAGAGTTAGTTCTCTGTGTCAGAATGGAGCAAGTGGATGCAGAATAGATTACAAAACTTCCAAAAGTGAGGAGAATTCGTTTCATGTGAAGGAACAGTAGGCTGAAGAGAATGGTGATAAAGTTAAAGGCACAGATCAGAAAGATAATTTAAATAGTGGCATTTGTGGTTGTTGAGGTTTTTTATGGATGAGAGGGAAGGAAGAGTGCAGGTATAAAGTCTCAGATTCAGCTGACGTGGAGACAGAGGAATTTGGTTTTTGGGATAGGTTTCATATCTGTGAATGATTTTTTTGCTCTCTGGTTACGTATTTTCTTTTGTGAATTGCAGATTCAAATTCTTACCACATTTTGTAGATTTGTCTAGCTTGTTTGTGAAGAGTAGCTTTGGAAAATAATGATCTTGAAGCAGTAGTATTGGGGAGAAGCAATTTACTTGATCATGTAAGTACTTCTGCAGATCCTTTGGGACAATTTTCAAATTACCATTTCTAATTCCTTGGAAATACATTGACTTTAAATTGTAACATATTTAATTCTCTTTATACAGGAAAGATTTGTTTTGGAGGTTTGTTAATCAACAGATATACTTCTGGGAGAGGTATCATTATAATGGTTTGCAAAGCCTCAGTTGTTTTCTAAAATACAGGTATTAAAACCTGTGTAGCTTTTCTGTAGAGTTGAAGTGGTGAAATGTACAAATCTGTTTCACTTCATTGCTTTGTAAAAGAGTCAAGAAACATGAAAGTCTTTATCTGGAATAATCAGCCCAACTCCATTAGGTGTGGGAGCCTCTCACTCTCAAGCCCAGAGGGATTTTTTTTTTGGTGATGTTTGAATGCTTAAAATGCCTAATGTTTTTAAAGACCTTCTAAAACTTATAACAGCATTAATTATCAGCACCAAAGTGAGGACTGATGGTTTGTTAATGATATAATAATTGTAAAATGGGACTGAAGTGAGAAGCAGTAAATTGAAGGGAACTTGCCAAACCGCAGCTTTGCTCCTTGTGCTCTGGATTTTTATTCCACCCAATATTTGTACCTCAGTCTAACTTACATGATGTTCAGTGAGTGAGGTTGTTTTACCTAAATTTATTTTTATTCACTGTTTAATGGCAAGGTAAATACCTTTTTTTCTCTGCTTAGAACCTAAATGCTGTTCCCTGATTTACATGGTGTTTATTATTCAGGATACGCAGTTCCACAGCCCACAGTGCAGAGTACAATCTATACTTAAGTGGTGTAGATTCAGAGTTGCCTGATTTGCAAATAAATGGTAGCTCTAAATAAGTCTTGGATCTTCAAAATTGTGATTACACTCACTACTTTTTTGTTTTTTCTTGTTGCCTGCCTAATGTATTCCTAGTTGTAAAGAAGATAGGGATTTTTCAGAAATAATGTATGATAATGTAATCAAAGCCAAAGTGGGATTTTCAGAAATGCTGGTGGATTAAGTGTCTAATTTCCACTGTCTATCACCACAAATTATGTGTGGCATTTAGAAATTTTTTGATAAGTTCACCTTTCGTTCATTGCCGTTGCCAAATACAAAACTAAGTCAAAGCTATTTATAATCTTCAACCTCAGCTTTCATCAGACTGGCTAAGACTACTTTTTGGGTGTGCATCCTCCAGAACAGTTTGTGCAATTGAGGTGTTACTCATAGCTGCAAACAACTGGAAAGATCTTCACTTAATCCAGCGGGGAAATACTTTGTCTTGAGCGTTGCTGCGCTGCAGAGAGGAGTTTCCAGTAGCCTCAGAAGAGACACAACATTTCCTCTTTCCTAAGAGTAGCTGACTGGCTCTTCTATCCCGCAGTCATTTCTAAATGTGCTTGCGCTCTAGATCTCGTTTTATTCCAAGTTTCTTCTGTTATTTATGTTGTACAGTATGATTGGATGCAATATAAGGAAATCAGTAAACAAAATACCAAATCACTTTTGTCCTGGGAGGCAAGATTCCATAGTAATTTAGATTCTGATGAAGCAGCTAGAGGTTTAACACACTCTTCTAAAACGCATTCTATAAAATACTTGCTTTCATTGAACTGTCTGGTGCTCTTCAGGTGCTGCATTTGCTGAAAAATATTGTTTGGTGTATATAAATAAGAAGACATAATTATTTATTGAGGTATGTTATCACTTGAATTTACTATAAATTCAAAATAGCATGAAATGCATGGCAATGGCTATAAATGCTCGCTTACATGGCAGTCTTTCTGCTGTCTGTTTACATACTCTACTGTCAATTCTGTAGTATCTTTTTATGCTTTTATGTGTTTCAGAAATTCCAAAGTTTCATAGCAAAAAGGCTTTACAGTACTTCTAAATATAAACAAGCTTAAAAATAAATCCTGCAAAACTGCAATGATCCATTTAATAAAATGCCCATTTTTGTAAATGCCCTGAAATAAGTGGGTGAAAAATAGTGTGACACATCATGTAGGCTTAATCTGTTTCGTATAAATTTGCTGTGAAAGCTCTAGTTCAATATAGATAATGTGCAATCTGTTCTAAACATCCAGTTGTACAATAAGGGTAATTTGTGGGAGACAGTTATGGATCTCAAGAGCCCTTTCATCATGCAGAGTGTTGAATTAATCTTCTCCTAAATGCTCATTCAGAAAGTGCCAGAAGACTCTGTGTTTGGTTGCCATGGCAGATATTATTCTCCTGGCTCCTTGGAGAGCTACATTTCTATAAACTATGAGTGTTTCCAAGTTTATCAAAGCAGTAAGTTGTAGTTACGCTGATTTTTGTTGCGGTTGACAGTTTCCTTCTGTCATATGCTTGCGTTAATTTTATTCTTTAAAAATGTTGTAAAATTTCTTTTTACCTGCTTGCTCTCTCAAATAGAATGATAACTTTCATTTAGAGACAAAAAAGGGCAAAAAGGTGTTTTGAACATAGAGTCTTACAGTCTATTTTAGATAAGAATAAAAAAGAAATAAAAGAATTGGGTACCTGTATGCTGAGAGACTAGTGAAAATGGCAGAACTCTGATAAATGCAGGTTGTAAACAGGGAAGGGAATGAAAATCAAGACTGTACAGGGACAGATACCATGAAGGAGATTGGACTGATTTCTTATACAATAAACTCTTCTATTTGCATGTTCTCCCATTGCAATCTGCTTATAGGCAGCAGAGCTAATGAAGCCTGATTCCCTCAGGATTTATGTCCTGTCTTTCCTGAGCCTATAGGCAGCTGTGCACATGTCCTCATTAAAGAAGTGGCAGCTACTCTGAGCTACAGTTCTGTTTTCAGTGATAGGCTGTTGGTTTGGATTTCCCTTCATACACAGCTACTGATTTTCATAAAGTGAAGAGACACTTGGCATCCTTGAGACCTCTGCAAAGTTATGACTTCTGTTGAAATTGGCTGGTGGCGGCAAAGTTACTTTGTGGTCCCTTGCTCCATGGCCCTGGCCCCTTAGATATCTGATTCAGGTGATTTTAGAGACCTACTGTCACTGTGAAAACTGCAAATTTTAGGAAACAGCTGTTGGCCACCACTGAAATTCAGAGACTTGCTTGAATTTTAGAGTTACTATTTAATAATTATTCTGTAGTAATGCATGCTGTCAGTTCAAGGTATGTGATTATGTTACTTGCTTGTCCAGATGCCTGTTACAATTTGGATGACCATGTGCTTTGAACATTTCAGCTTCAGATTTTTTTTTTTTATTTAACTTTGGTGTTTTGGTTACTCAAGATAATTATACTCGATATAAGCCTATCACTAAGGAGACCAACAGGGTAACAAGTCATCAGAGTTTGCAATGAGATACTTGCCTGCATTTACTTACCCAGATACACCTATCAGTGTTTGATTTAGTGCTGAGCTCACAGGAAATTCTGTGGTCCTGTCATCTGAAAAGTAACCCCTTTGTTTGCTACCCTGTTACCAAATTCTGCCCTTCCAGAGACATCCAGAAGCAAAGCTGTTCTTGGCGGTCCTGTGTCAGCTGTGCAGCTGAAAGACTCTCAAATCTAATTCCTAATCAACTGTGAATATGTGGGAGGATACTGCTTTGAATCAGTGACAGTGTGAATGATCATGTGGACAGGGATTGAAGGGAAGAAGGGAAGCTACCCATTAATAACTGGAGTTGTCAGAAGTGTTTTGTTGATATGCAAATCTACCATTTACCTACTTCCAAGTCCTTTTTAGTTTAGCATGAGGGGACATAGCATACATAAACTCTTCAGGTACTGGATAAGCAATAAAGTATTCATTCTGCACTTTGTTATGAGTATGCACCCACAGCAGGAAGCTGGGTGTGGATGGCATGTGGTTAGTCTTTCTGGGACAGGAGATTTGGTGTGTGCACAAAACCTCAGGGGAAGGCAGATATTTAGAGAATTGAGAAACTCTTGAGTAGGATTATACATCATAAAGCACTGGAAATTGATTCATTACCATTGCATTTTCTCCTTAAATCAAATTTATTTCTAGCACAAGATTGTGGAAAATGCCATTCTGGCTAGAGCCTACGTGTAGTTCAGACTGCCAGCAAAGCTGTTAGAGACCATCCCATTGAAACAACAGCTGAACTATGAAATGGTTGAATTGTGAAGTGATTAAACAGAGAAAAATTAATATAAAAAGGTTAGTCACAGTAATAAGAGGGGGTTTTCAATATGCAAGCAAAACAGGGAGCACACTAAGTGGAGCAAGTAAGGCCTGATGTGTTCATGAAGGATGTAGGGGGTTTTTAACCGGAATGACTGCAACAGTCAACATACAAGCATTGCCTGTTTTTCCATTGTTCTGCAGAGCATCATAAAGACAGGATTTCTGCTGCGTTTGAAGTCTCATACACTTCTATGGAAAAGCAGCAAGGCTTGACATTTGAGAAATTCAAGAGGTTTTGTTTTCAAAGAAAGCTGGTTAGGGTCAAAGAGCATGTCAGTCTTTAATTAGTATTCAGCATCCTTTTAAGTTAGCTTGGTGAGTATTTTAGATTTTAATTGCCTAGTGTGTAATTAATTCATTACACACTATGCTGTAAAAACTCAAATATTTCTTTTGACAAGCTGAAAATAGCATTTTTTATTATTCGTACAGAGAGTAGAATATTGAATGTTGTATGTAACAGATTATAAAGTACTAAAATGTGTTTGGGGGTAATTTAGCAAGCAGACAGCAGTGGAGTTCCTTTAACCTTCCCTTCCTGAAAGAAGTATTAAACTGAGGTGACTGACATTCTACATTTTTGTCAGCTCAGTATAACATTCTGCTAAGAACTTTCTGAAATTGTGGGGCACGTACGGCAGCTTTGTATAGACAAGCATATATACATCATTGCATGTGTATCAGTCTCAGTATTGCTCTGTTACAGAAGCAGTATTATGTTGCTGCTCTGTGTTTCTTTATTAAGAGACTGAAGTCTCCAATATTCAGAGGGAATTTTCATAAAAACCAAATTCATTTATGTACATGGAAAGCAGCACACCATTACATAAATAGCTGTGCTTAACCAAAAGAGTAAGTTTTCCTGTATGTGCTCTCAGGATTGGTTCTCTTTAATGTGCAGCTCTAAGAATAACAAGTAACAGGGCATGGGGTGACAGGTAGTTCATGTGCAAAAGAGAACACTGTTTAGAGCAGGTTTTTTTGGGAGATAATGTCTTTTTTGCTTCTGAGAAGCAGGCTGTCAGGAGGTTTCAATGGTACTGTTAGGCTCTGCATACTAAGATGCCAGCTCATATAAAACGGATTAGAGAAGCCAGGAGGAAAATATCTGCCAAAAGAACTGAATTCAGACAGATACTTTTAAAAGCTTTATTGTATTTTAAAGTTTTAGCCAAATAAATGAAAATTAAATGGAAAAGCATAACTAGAATCAAATAGAACATTTTATAAGTTAAGGTACTGTAATACTCTTTTTGTTTCTTTTTCATTTCTTTTCTTTTGACAACAAGTAAAACTTCAGCTAGCATTTCAGAGCAATTGTGCCTCTGTAGTTTGCTAGGTTATTCGCCCAATAATAGGAGCAGTGTGCACTACTTATGGCCATGTATCCTCTGAAATAGATTGAAAACAGAAAGATTTGCTTTTCTGAGAAGCATTTGGAGAATCTGAAGTTAATTAGTTTAGTTGCTCTGTTTGGTTTTGGATTGGTTGGTTGGTTTTTCTTCCTCATTTAGAGGCTTTGCTGACTTCTTGTTCTATTATTTTGAGAGTGCTTTAGTTTTTGAGTCTTTGTTAGGGCTGCATAGCCAATCTATGATTTTTTTGTCTGATTACCTTCTTTGCTTAGGAGAATTTTTTTTTTTCTTTTTATCTGTTTCCTCAGATGATAATAGTATCATTCATATTCCAGGGGTTTTTTTTCTCTACTGTCTCAATTTTTATTTCATGTGGAATAAATTACAAAAGTCAGAAGAATGTGGAATGCATGTAGAGAAATGAGCCATAGCCTGTACTATCTACCTTGTTATCTCAGAGCAAAGCTGTCCCAGAGCAATATATACTGCAGCAATGCACATCTCAATTCAGGAGTCTGCTGCTGTTCTGTGACCTCTCCTTGTTCCCTCAGAGCGGAGGAGGGAACACTCAAAACATGTCTTGTTGGGCCAGAAATTGTTACCTTGTCAGACACAGAATGTTTGGTAGGGTATTGGCTTATTACAAAACAAAAATATGAGCCAGAAAGGACCGTCTCCCAGATAAAATTCTGGAATGAATTAATGGGGCAGTTGAGCAGAAAGGATGGAGAGGTGAGGAGAGTAATTATCTCTTTTTAGGAGGAAGAAAAAAAAGGAAGGGTACAGCCAACAACTCTAAAACCCCAGGAAAAAGCAACGAAGGTGCTCAACATGATAAAGCAAAGACTTTTCTTTTCAAAGATGAAAACCAGTTTTTGATACTAGAGCAAGCGCTGTTTTCATCCTGAAAAAAATAAGGCTCTGGATGACCTAATTGTGGCCTTCCAGTACCTGAAGGGAGCCTGCAGGAAAGATGGAGAGAGACTGTTCACATGGGCATGTAGTGATAGGACAAGAGGTAATAGTTTCAAACTGAAAGAGAATAGGTTTAGCTTAGATATTAGGGAGAAGTTCTTTACTGTGAGGATGGTGAGGCACTGGAACAGGTTGCCCAGAGAAATTGTGGATGCCCCATCCCTGGAAGTAAAGGCCAGGTTGGATGGGGTCCCTGAGCAAGCTGGTGTAGTGAAAGGTGTCCCTGCCCATAGCAGGGGAATTGGAACTAGGTGACCTTTGAGGTTCCTTCCATTTTGAGCAATATTGTTCTAATGTTGTCCAGATTGGTTGATCAAATTTTAAGGGATGTGACCAACTAGAGTTCCTTCAAAGACATGTTAAAAGTTTAAATTTCAATGCAGAGAAACTATTTTGATTATTTAGCAGACCTGTGCAGGCATGGTGCCTCTGTAGCTTTTGATAGGAAAGAAACAGGAAAAAGTTGAAGGATTTTAAAAGCTTTTGTAACTATTTTGGTAATCCTCATGGACGATATGGTACATCTGCCAGAATGGGTCACAAAACCCAGGTTTTTAATATTCAGGTCAGACTCTGAGACAAAAGAACTGTGTGTTAGGTAACTCTTTATTCTGCTGTGTTTATTTAGTTGTAGCACTTACAGGGCTTAAACACATTAGGACTTCTGTTGCCTTAGCTCTCTGTAGAAATGCACAAGTGTTAAGTTCCTGCCCCAGAGGTTTTTTGAGTGTCGGTGCTACAGGTACACATCACCATCTGATTGCCCATGCAAGTTTCAAGAGCTTTGTACAATTCTGCCTCGTGCATTGCTTTTGGTTATCTAGGAAGAAAAAAGAAGACTTGAAAACGTTTGGGCAGCAACACAGCCTTAGATGTTTAAGGACAATTTTACACGCTGTTGGAAGAGCAGGACTGCCCAAAACACAGCAGGGATTGCTGGATATTTTTTGAAGAGAAGTTCTGTGTTTGAATAGTTTGAAACAGAATGAATAAGGAGGTCTGTTTCTGTGAAAGGGGGTGGGGGTTGTTATCAATGTCTTCTTGGGCTGGTGGCATTTTTCAAAAGGTAAGACTACTTTTATATATAAAAGAGTAGTAAGTCTGCTAAATAGATACGGTTCTTGTGACTCTTGGTCCTTCCTGTTTCTGACTTGAGAAATGCTATCAAATTAGTCAGTCTCTTTTTCCTCTTTTGGGGAGATGGAAAGGTCTGTTAATACATTCTAGCTAACATTGGGTAACCAGAAGTGAGGTAAATTCTTAATGAAATGAAAGACAGATGGTTTTGGGTTGGTGGAAGTGCTGTTGAGTAAACCGAGAATGTAACTGGTGTGCTAGGTTGAGAAACTCCTAAGTGGCTAAATTAGACTCATATGTGGCAAGAAGACACCTTTATTCTGCAGGTGGGACACACCCAGAGCTTCCCTTACCTGTTTTTAACATGGTGAAGTTGAAATTACTAGACCAAACCATTAATTGGTTTATCCAGTTACTTCTTCTCTGGGGGTGGTCTGTCCTGTTGTTTCTGTGAGAAGTATGTGAAAGTGTAGTTAACAATTAAAACTGTAGAGCAACAATTAATGGGAGCAGTTGCTTACTTGCTGTATCAATTAGTTTTAAGCTTATCTCATCAATAGGAAGAATTTTCATATCTGCTTCACAAACGAGATTATTTTTAATGCCGCTGTGAATCTTCCGGTTTGTTGCGTAAGCATCTAATACAAGAGCATTTATATGGATCTGAGTGATTCTGAGCTGTATTTTCTTCTCTGTTTTTTCACTGATCAGCAGAAATCATGAAAGGAGATTCAGCCATTCACTAACACAGGACAAAAACCTCTTTTCTTCTTTTTAGTCAAACCCCTGCAGATTTCAGAAGAGAGAAAACTTATTTAAGGTGTTATTTATGTATTTTTTTCCCGATAGTATTGGTGATTATTCCCATGTCACAGAAAGATGAAACAAAGTCAAGAAGCAAGTTCAGCAGATGGCAATTTCAATAGGATATGTTTCTTTGATGAAAAGTTAATAAGATGGCAAAATTCTAATACAATTACTTGAAGGTTATTTATATGAGATTCATAGCAAGTAATATAGAGTAACATATATAATACGTATTTTAAATTAGTGCTCAATGCTAATTAGTTTTTAGTATATAGTACCTGCTGAAAAACTCCATTGCTAAACTGAAGTGCGAATTCACTGTAACATTCTGGTAGCAATATTTCAGTTACAAATGAGGAAGGCATTGAGAGGAGAATTTTCAGGGTAACAAAAACCAACACATGGAAACCAAAACCTAACAGCCTCCCATTAATATTGTGGATAATGCCCCTTCAAATACAAACATTGTTAAGGTCTTCTTTATGAATGCATTTTCTTTATTTTTTAGATAGATAAATAGATGCAGTATACAGGTACAGAGAGAGAGAGAGAGAATGAGAATCTGGGTGTGTGGGTGCTAATCAGGTCCTTGGTAGACGCAGTCTTACACTGGCTCTTTTGTAAACCACAGCCTTTGCTGTATTTCTTTACACCACTAATATTATTGTAATTTTCTATTAGTAGTGGAAATTATGTGCTCTCATTTTAATATGTAAGAGATACTTGCTTTAGTTTATTGAAGAAATCTTTTGCTGTGGTTGTGAAATGTTATTATTTTAGAAAAGGATGGCACTAACGTCCACGGTTCTTGGAGTTCTGTTGGTCCTACAATGGTGTGTGTTGGTCCTATAATGGTGTGCCTTTACTTTCTGATTGTTTCCAGTGTTAAGAAGGAAGCGGGAGCATGTGAGCACTGACATATTATCAAGTGCAAAGTGCAGAAAATGGGTTTCTGCAGCTTGTTAATATTTTGCAATTATTTGTGCTGCCCTAGCTTGTATATTTGATTTGCCCTGAAGGTTCTGTGGAAATGTGTGTTCACCTTCCATCTTATACCATTACATAAATTTGTGGTGAATTAGTTAGGTGACTCACTGGATAATATTGACTCACTTTACTGATGCAAAATCATATGATGTTTTCAGCATTTATTTAGAGTGTTTTCACAGCACTTACTGGCATGTTTGTTAAAATATGGTTGGTTTGACAGATGTAACAACCCATTTTATAAAGGTCTTACTATAAAATTTACAAGACAACATATTTTGTCACAAATGGTGATGTTGTACAGTGTTTCTATAGCAATCAGAGAGTTTTGATGTGCTGCAGCTAATATGTTGAAGAGAAATTACTTTAGATGTTTGTGGTTGCATGCTAGAGAATACATTTGTTGTGATAGATTAAAGTTGAGGAATAGGAGTGTGATGGTACTGGTAACCCAGGGTATCCAGTAAAAGCACTTTGCAGTGTATAACAACATTCCAAAGCCAAGCCTTGAGGTCTGATAGAATTAAATTAGTGTGGCAATTTAACATGAATCACAATAGTTAATCCCTCAGTGCGTGCTGAAGCTGGCACCATTAGCTCTAATTTCCATTGAAGCAAAAGAAGGAGGTCAGTCTAGAACAGCAGCTGGACTGGAGCTGCATATATCTGTTCCACACATTTATTTCTAGGCTTCAATTTATTGCCCAGCTTTATCCAGCCCCTCAGAGCAGAGCCCCAAAGCGGGGCTATGCTAGCGGTACGTTGTCCTTCCTTTGGTTCCCACTGCTCCTGAAAGGCAGTGCAGGATGATGGGAGTGGGAGGAGGAGTGTGGCTCTCTCCCCACTGGGAAGCTGCCAACCTCCAGGGCCACTCTTCTCGGCAGTTTTTGTGCCAGCAAATCTGACCCTTGCCCACCTGTGAATTTAGAGGCAAAAGGGAAAGACTTCTCATTTTGAAGGAATTGAAAGTGAAAATATAAGGGAGAGGGTACAACTAGGACAGTAGAACAGAGAGTGGGGAATCAGCAAGGAATAAATAAGGAAAGGAGTAAAATGCTTTAATAAAGCAAAAATACTTGAAGGAAATCAAAGAGCAGAAGAAATAAGGAGAAGTGTTACCAAGGCATATGAAAATGGACTTGCTCTGTGCATGGAAAGCCTGCATAGACACAAGGTTCATGTTGACGAAGTAAAAGAATAATTGCAATATGCATGACCATTTTTGTAATTGTTCAAGTTTTGTTTAGAGTGTAACAATTTTAACATGAAGTTCTAAACCTAAAAACCACAATGTTATTAAAAGAAATTCTTACAAATGTAGATGTGTTTTATATAATACATGTACTCTGCCTTTATGTATTGTATTGCACAAAATTTAAATTAACAGAAAGAAACTGGGATTATAGGGTTGGCAAGGCATGAAAATAATAAAATTAAATAGTCAGAAATAATTCATCCATTTTTTTCAATTTAAACCTCATCCCAAAATACTTTTTCTGTAGTTTCTCAGTTACATAGCATAGGGTGTTCAAAGGCACTAAAGCAGATTTCAGAAACAGAGTAAACACTAATACTCAACATAACTACAGGTCGTTGTTTGTCTTCATATTACAGAGCTGCTTAAAATACCATCTCTCTTGAGACTGGAAATAGTAGGTCTTACACAGCTTTAATTTGCTCTTTATTGCAAAAGAATTTCATAAAGCTTTGCAAAGAAGTTGCTGATGGTATTGGAGACAAAAAGGCACAGAATTTTGTGATTGTCTCTGATACAGTGCGGGTAGCTCTGAACAGGGGGCTGTGGAGGAGGAGCACTACATCACTTCAAAACAAAGGTGGTGAGCAGCCTACAGCAAAGAGGTTTTCTTCCCACTAATGTGTTGGAAAAAGGGAAAAAGCATTTTGTTCACTCGTAACACAGGAAACATAGAAAGTCTGGTTTCACTGAAATAAATGAGAACTTTGCCATTGCCTTCTTGGAAACCAGACCTTTACCCTTTTTGCTACATTGTTTAAAATTGCAACAGGCTTAGCAGAGCAATTTATAAAGATTATAAATTCATAAATACTGCCATAACTATAATTTAGGACTATGTCAGCTGTTACAACTTTGCTCATTTTGAAGAAATGCAGTTATAAACTACCAAACCAACCTTTTACTCTCCTACCTGCTTATTAGACAGTCTTTTGTAGTACAATGAGAGTAATGCTTTGTGTCCAGTTGTGCCTCTTCAATGAAAATGGCATGTTTAATAAGCTGTGTTCTTTGTGTACGTGTATATTTGCATACTGGTACCAAAGCCTCCAAAGTGGCAATACACAGATGTCTAGGATAGAGTGAAAAGCAGGAATAACATGTATCTCCCTGTCTCCTGCCTATGCTTAGTTCAAGAACTTCCTGAGCCAGATCAAACCATACATCCACCATAACTAATTTGAGTAACTGACTTATCTGATCAGACATATATCAGCTTAAATATAGATTTCAGAACAAATCAATAGCCTGTAATATAGTGATACTTATGTTTGGCCCAGTGTTTAAGGGAAAACAATTTATCTCTTCCCGTGGGTGCATAGTCTTCCCAAGGAGCTGGGAACTTGGCAGAAGGGAATTTGCTGTGTCACAGGTGTCTTTGGTGAAGGAAGAAATTCTGTCAGTGACACCAGCGCCATTTTGGAAGTATTTGAAGAGATATTTGATGCACTTTAAAATTCATAGAGTTGATAGCTTCAGAATATTTATAAAATAACTGTAATTAGAAGCTGTTTAGCAGCTCTGTGTTGATTATTTTTCACTAGGCTGTAAATAGGCAATAGCAGAGCCCTCACAGGAAGTAGAAGAAATCTTGTCTTTGAAGAGAAAAGCAAGAATGAAAATACTACTCGAAATTATATTGCAGTAACACGTGCCTGGGTCAGGAGAGCCTCTACAGGGGAGGAAAACAAATAAGATGGCCTGGCAGGTCCCTTTGTTGCTGGCCTTGGACTCCTTGCCTAATAAACTCTTGAGTAGAATTGAGACTAGTTCTTCACCAAATAATCTAAACATTGACTAATTTTTCCTACTTTACTGCATTAAAATACTTTTTTTATACTGTGGTAACAGTTACTTTCAAATTAAACTTACTTTTCATGCTGGTACAACAGATAAAGAGGCAAATTCCCTCCTAGGAAGAACTCCCTTCACAGCAGTGGTTGCTTTCCTATGTGTCTGCCCAGTGTTGAACTCTGAGTTCTCAAATGTAGCTTTTACTTCAGATACACTATAATATTTTCTACTTATATTTTTCAGACATTTGATTTCTCTGGTGTTTTCTGATGTATTGTGAGGCTGAAGTTTCTTGCCTGCCACAAAGAAATGGGAAATTTGTACTTGCAGCATTGTGGCTGCAGTGTGGTAGCAGGACAGAGAACAGCCATGCCCCCTGCATATTTGTCTGCTTGTTTATGTCAGATTTATGTCACAGATGGTAATTTCCAAAAATAGTGCTTGAAGTTGGGTTCTTGGTTTCATATCTGGAGTCTGATCTAGATTACCCAGTGCATTTCCTGCATAGAGGAGTAAACTTTTTATCTTGTTACTTGTTTTATATGAAACCAAGTTGGGCTCTATATGACTTCACAAATTAGCAAATTTGGAGAGAAATGTGAGCCCAGGGTAAAACTGAGACCAGCTGGTCTTGGGCTGGGGCTTAGGCATGCCTTTGTGTCCACTGGCAGAGCGGAGGGTGGGCAGGACTTCCATAGTGCTTAGGTGTTGGGGTCTGTGTGCCTGGGTTCCAGGGATGGCCAAATTTCTGTCCAGAAACTAGTGGAATATATTTTTTTTGACTTCTGAGGATTGGGCATAATTGATTTTGAGAGATTGTCTGTTTTTCACAGTCTGTTCCCTGCTGTTGCATGATTACGAGGAGACACATTCATGCTCTTTGAGTTTTTCCTCTGCTCATTTTGTGGCATTAAATATTTTAAACTAGTCTCTTGCCTTTTGTATAATAGATTTGCTAAAGAATGTCGGCAAAAACTGTGTGGGTTTTGGCCTGTGCAATACTGGAACCGATGCTGCGTGGTCTCTGCTGGCTAAACCTCTGTGACGTGGGTTTATGCACTCGAGGGAGGCTGGTGTCTGTAACCCAGCAGGTTCCTTCTGGCCTTAAGCTGGAAAAAAATGGAAGCACAGAGCTCACATAGCTTTGTTTGTTACTCTGGAACATCTGCAGAAGCTGCAGTGAGCTGTGTATTTTTTCCACCACCCAAGCGCTTGGCCACTCAAGCAGTGTGGGGAGGAAGGACTGTCACTTTCCCTCTGCAGTGCCACCGACCGCCTTCAAGCCCTTCGCCACCACTGCTGGTGTTGCTGCAGAGGCTGCTTGACTGCTTTCAGCTGTGCCTCCTCAATCATGAGGCAGAGTGAGTGCAAGGCATGTGAGCTTAAGTGGTAAATTAATGCACACTGAGCAGACTGATTGTTAGCCAGGCTGTTACTGCTGTCACAGAACCACAGAACCGGTCAGGTTGGAAGAAACCTCTGGAGATCAGCTAGTCCAACCTCCCTGCTCAAGCAGGGACCCCCAGAGCATGCTGCTTAGGACTGTGTCCAGATGGCTCTTGAGTATCTCCAGGGAAGGAGATTACAGTTGGTATAAAGCTAACACAGCTATGTCTGCAGTTAAGCTTCAGTGTCAGCCATATCCATATATTATATATTATTTGTGTCCAGAAGGCTAGTTAAACTCTCAGAGTGGTGGGTATTTCTCTTCCAAAGGCTGTGTGCCCGCTCAGGGGCACCCTGCTTAGTGAATAAGCTTGTTAAACTTCAGAGAGGCAGAATAGTTTGGTTTACGCATTTTCACTTGATTGTAACTAGTAATTGCAAGCAGGTAATTACCATCCTCCAAAACCCCTGAGAAAATAAATGGTATCATAGCTCGCCCTGAAACCAGTAAAGCATTGTTGATGTGCTTTTGACCTAGGGACCAGCTGCACCCTTAAACTATAGTGATGTCTGTTTGAGCCACGGCACAAAATTACAGAAGTGTGTGTGGGACTGCACTTGGAGATGTCACCAAGGTCATGTCACATTGCACATTTTTGCATCATTGCTTTCATAGCCAGTCAAGAGTTTCTGACTCCAAAATCTGTTGACCAGCTGCTGATTGGGTGAGAGGTAATTGCATGAGCTAAAGGGGAGAGCATCCCTTGGGCTGGACTGGCATCCTGCGAGGGAGGTTTCGGCACACGCTCCTCATCAGGCATTCGGATGTGTTGTTTAACGTCGTGTATTTATCTGTCACTTGGCAACTACATGGACAGTTATGGTGGAAAAAAAGCTATAAAATATGAGCTACACAAAGACAAAAATAATGTAATATTTTGAGGGACAGAATGCATGAGCTATATACTTCTAAAGAAAATACTATTAGTCTGACTTCCACTATTCTTCATTTTTGTACTGTCTACTGAACTAAGATAAGGTTCAGCAAGGGGTGACTAATACTGTAAGAATATTGTAATGAGTATTAATTAATACTTTGCAATTTAAATCAGAGACAATCTGAAGTAGATCAGAAAAAAAATCTTAGGAAAAAAATGTACTACAAATGGGGTTGCTTTGTCTGCTGTTCCTCACAGCACTATTAATCAGGCACAATACTCCAAGGCACAAATTACGTGATTCTGCAAGTTTTCCTGACTCTGCACTTACTAATTTTGCAAACCTATTGTTTCATTAACACTGACTTTGTACTTGGTATTCTATCTTGAATTAGGCATACAAGAAAGGAAAGAAGAGAATCATTTCTTTGCTCTTTCCTGTTACTTTCTATTTCTTGTAGCAGATTCCCACTCTGGGTCTGTGGAGTCCAGGCAAACTTCCTGTCACAATTCCTGTAGAAACAACTATAAAAATCTCTCAACCTGGGAGGGACCTCAGAAGGTCAGTAGTCCTACTTCCTGCTCCGGATAGGATTGGCACCAAATTTAGACCCCAGCGCTTTTTGGGGGTGGTTTTCCTCTTGAGTCTTTTGAGGACAGAGACTCCAAAACCTCCCTGGGCCCCTGCTGCAGTGCTTAGTTATCCTTGTAGTGAAATGCTTTCTGTTGAGGCCTTTTTGGCTTATTTTTTAATGACCACTTCATATCTTGTTTCCTGGCTGTGCACCCTGGCCAAGACCCTGATCCCATCTTCTTGCTTACGTCCTTGTAGATATTGGCAGGTGTCTCGGGCATGTGCATCACCTCCCTGCCCACCTTGGATTCCATAGTTAGACTTGGCAGAGTTCATCAGTATCCTCCTTACACTGGAGGGCCCAAACCTAGATGTAATCTTTCAGGTGCAGCCTAGAAGTAAGGAGTAAATATTCCTCAAGAAGTTAAATTACTGTAATTGCTTACAGTCCTTGTGAGAGTGATAATTCTGAATTTGGTTTTTTGTTATCTTCAGTTTAAAATTCTTCTTACTTCCTATTGACTGTTCAATGCTCATGTATGGCTTGCCTTTGTAGGGAGTTGTTTCCACTGGATTGCAGCATCACAGGGCCATTGGTCTTGGCTCTGGGAAACAAGGAAGTTGTGAAATTGTTCCTACAAGTCTTTTACCATGCTATTGAAGTAGGGGAGAAACTGTATTCTGGAAATCATCAGCTTTCAAGAAGACTGAAGGGTTGTGCAGGATGACTTAAATGAAAATAAGCATTCAGTGTTACATTGTGGCTGTGTGGTCCTGGGATTTATAAACGGGAGTGTACTAGTATAGGGACTGGTTATTACTGCTGTCAAGAAGCATCAGTTACCATCTCCAGCTAAGGAACCTAACAGGTTGCTGGAAAACTGGTCAGAGTCAGAAATGCAGCTTAAAAGTAACCCCAAGCCCAGAGTCCTTGAGCGCCGTTCCCTGTAGAGCGTTCCATGCCATAGACAAAACCCTTGAGGGAAGGTTTGTGATTCTAGATACAAAGTTACCATAACTTTACACCATTATAATCAGTGAGAACAAATTTCCATTAAATAAGCTTTTAAACCTTTACACAGAATAAAATACTACATGTGGAAGAGGCTTACTGAGTTTTGAAGTGGGTGTTAATTTGCCTCTTCTGTAACTGGTTGGTACTTTCAGATTAAGCTGATACAGTTCTTGAGACAGCTCAAGAGCCAAGAAACTACTTTTGTTGTGATTGGACACCATTACAAAAGAAGAATTTAATATATATCTACCATGTTTTCATATAATTATTAATGTAAGAAAGTGGGAAAGATACCATGTACCACTGCTCTTTGTAAGTGCTCATGAGCTGTTCTACATGGTGTATACTGGAAAACCAGAAGATGGAATTGCTGATAAAAAACATCTGCCTTCATGTCTTCTTATATTTAATATAGGCTGTTTACATGTCTGTTCTATATATGTACAAACCTATGTGTATGGTGAGTATACCTATGGAAAAGCACCAAACCAGTGAATCATTAGATCCTGGTTTCTTTGGTTTTCACTTTTATATGCTTTCTATTTTTAGAATTGTTTTCCACAGGTCGTGGTTGAATTGTCAGTTGGCATTAACACACACAGTGGTGAAATTAAGACTAGTTAGAGGCTGGCTTACCAAGACTGAGCATAACTGGAAAATAACAGTGTTATAAGCATTTGACACAGAGCTCAGCAAGGGCAGTAAATCAACATTAAACCGGCAAAGACTGTTAGTGCGTGTTAAATGTTGGCTGTCCCACAGAAACCATAAAGGAAAGGTGAGAGTGTTTGATTAGGTTATGAGTGTGTGTGAAACCAGCACAGCAGCAGTGCTGGGTTATCTCTGACCTCCTCTGGTGCAGAAAGAAGGTCACAGATGGATTGGCAAGGTGGGGGTGTGAGAGGCAGCTCCTGCCTCTCAGCCCAGGGGCAGAAAGAAGCCACGTGCTGGGACTCAGCCCGAAGCAGCCCTGCTGTGCAGAGTGAGGGGCAAAGCAGCTCCTCAGCCCTGGGCAAAGGGCTTGGAAAACAGGGTGGGCCATGGTCCTCCTCGTGCCATGTGGAAGTATCCTGCATTGCCAGTGAGGCTGTGACTTGAACCAAGCCCTGGTGCTGCTGTATATTTCTGTTATTTCATGTTTGTAGCTATTTAATTTTGTATTTTGGTGGTGTTGGCAGCACTAAATCACATGTTTAGACTTCCACAGACCCTCTAACTGGAGAGCTACCACAGCCATAACTTGTACACTAAAGTTGGTGTTTCTCATGAGTGAGCCCACAAAGGAGTAGCCTGATTTCCATGCTTGGCATGCAGCTCTATTTGTGGTGTGAAAGTATCATTTTAATAAAGTTCTTTCAGAAAATTTAATGTTGAAATGTAGGGAAATCTAAGTAATTGGTTTGCTATTTCTCCTGGAAATACTGTCTAATTATATTACATGTGCTTTACAAAGAAATTTAAACTTAATAAAATGGAAATAGCAAATTTATTGAATTACAGCAGATAAACATTAAGAGCATTTCCTAATAGTAGAATTTTAGAATAAACAACCCTGTAGCGCCACTAAAATTAATACTAGTTTAAACACATTTCACTCGTGTTGCATGCATAGGCTGCTGTTGCTAAGGGTGCTGCATAAAACAGAGCATTAAGTATAAACCTTTCACTGGTAACTCTCAGCTGATAATAAATGGCTTCTTGACCCAACTCATTTCTGAGCTGTGCCTCTGATTAGTTCGCAGAGGCTTTTCATACCCCTCAAATGAGCGTTGTTTGTCATTATGTATCTTGTAGGCTTGACAAGTAGATCGAGATGTTTTTAATACCTCTTTTCTATATTTTTAAAATATTCCTTAAAGCTTACAAATAAATGTCTTTTTGATGGAAGAGTGGTTAACTCAGCCCCAAAGGTTTGTCAGTGAACCTGTTGGGGCTGTCAGGGGGAAAGTGATCTTAGAAAGTACCTTGTCAGTTCCCTTTCTCAGCAATAAAAATTCAAAAATACACTCCCTTTCCCATATGTTGTCTTAGAGAAATATTTTCCCATTAAAATGGAACATTTCCTTTCACAGTAAAAGAAAAAGGAAATTTAAACATTCTTCAGCCTGAACTTGGCAAAGAATTTCTCTGTTTAAAGGTGCCACCACATGTTGCTTGCCCAAGTGATAGGTCTTGGGGAGCTTGCTGCTGCCAGGTACTGCTAAATACATTTTGTTATTAGAAACTATAAAGAAGAAATGAAATATGCAGCTCTTGAGGTTCTCAGGTGGCATATGATTCATTTCCTGAAATATGTGAGTGACTGCATTTGGACTGGTTTTGCCCAGGCCTTGTGTGCCATGGCAGCATGTGAAGCTATTTTAAGAGGTTTTTCTATTCACTGGCCTGCTCAAGAAGCTGGGATATTTGTTTGTTCATATCACGTATTTTAAATATGATAGCATAAGATTGCCAGCACAAGAGAATCCTAGTTTAAGATTAGCTCAGTTAAAATTAGGAGGGCCTTCAAAAATAAATGAGAGTGGTCCAACTTGTACAGAGATTTTGGACAGATTACATTTAGTTATCATTAGCAGTCATGTGCTTGGGTTTTTTCCAGACTCTGGCAAGCCCTGCAGAGATCAGAGAATAAAAATACCTTTCCAGTTTTCTGCATTCCTCATCAATCCCCATATAATTACACCACCACTCAGAATTTAAGAAAATCATTCTAAAATAAGAGAATTAGGTTTGAATTTGATGAGTCAGGAACTGAATGAAGTTGCTGTCTTCTGTGTATTTTCTATGTTTTTGCAATGGGAGGAAAAGTCACTTTAATTAAAGATGCCGTAGTTTTATTCAGACATTTATTTAAATAAGTGAATCAGGATGTAGAAGAGGAATCTGTATTCCAGCCTTTAGCAATGGCTTTTTTCCTTACACTGTTGCTATGGAGAAGCATATAAATATTTGTATCACAGACTAAATTTACTTCACTTATAGATGGCATGGAAATACAGATAAAAATGATAAGGAAAAGTTGTAGTAGGTGTGTTTTTATCATGCAGAATACTGTTTCGGAATGGTTCAGGCACAGACTAGCAGCGAAGAAAAGGTTGAAGGTGCTGTGTTAAAGCATATGACATCCTTGTATCCCATGCTGTGGGATAGAAACTGAATGATAGTGCCCACTTTATTTGCAGTTTCATCTTTTCCAGTTTTGTTGTAGCATTATTAGATACTTCTCTTTCTAATAGCTGATATGTCATGGGCCATTTCTATGAAATCAAATACAAATGTAAAAGAAAGAACTTCAGCTCAGTAGCACTTGTCCATCCTCCACTGGGGGAATGATACGGAACCCTCACAGCTGCTTAGGAGTTGAAAGCTGCTTAAATTGTTTTTTCATATGATCACTCAAATTTTTTCATGTCCAGGCTTTTCCTTTCCTTGCCTGCTGAATTGCCTCCAAGGAGGCAGTGATGCTGGGCATGAGCAGTGAGTTCCAGCAGTGCTGTGGATCTCCTTGCCCCTGCTCCTCACCCTGTCCTTTGGGCTGGTCTCCCTCTCGTCTCCTTTCTGTGACTGTTGTCCCCGTCTTTTTTCTTCAGGGTGTTAAGTCGCTCTGACTATTTCTTGGTTTATCAGGGTGGTTCCAGCCATCCAGATGTTTCCAGCCCCTTGGCTGATAACCCCCAGGTGATGTATGAGAGATGCCTTGGGCACAATTTAAACTCTTGTTGCCTCTGTAAGTTCTGTGTTACGAAACATCCTCTTTAACAAGAAGCTTCACAGAGTGGCTCTGTTTTCTGTTATTCAGCAGATACTTTCCACACCTGGGACTGTTATCCTGGTTTCACGTGGAGATCTCTCTGGTGACATCCTAAGATAATGAAAACAGTGGTTATCAGCAGGATTGGAAATAACACATATCACCATAGCAGTCTGATACCTCCTTCTTATATCACAGCATGTTTTTATTCAATTCAACAACAACAAAAAGAGAAACACTGGATAACAGTTAACAGATTGTTGCAGTGGGAAGTGGGGACAGCAGTTTGTCAGTAGTTCACTGACCTTTTGAGATCAGCTTAAAAGCCTAAATATTTAAAAGGCTAAATGACTTTCATGTAAGGCATTATTCATCACAAAACTAATTAAGTAATTAACATACAGATTGCATTGCCATTTGATGAGTGTTTTGGTGGACAAAAGTAAAGCCTCTGTTAAAACCGTGTATTTTGTAAAAATCAGGCATGATAGACTTGCGTTTTTTGTTTTTAAATGCTCAAGCTCTTTTTTTGGTGTGGTTTTATTACTCAGTGTCCTGCTTTGGGCTCTGGCTGGTTTGTGTAATTCCTTCTGCTGCCGCTGTACTCAGCGTCTCTCTCCGCTGTTCTCTCCTCTGGCAGCAAATGAAGCTGGCGGCGGAGTCCCTGAAGGAGTAAACACGGAGGAATGAGGATGACTAAGGCGGTCACATGCGGGGCGGAGCCAGGGTTTGTGGTCGTGTGGCGCTCAGAGTGCACCCTCCACCATCTACCGAGTAGGTGGCACCTGCTTAAATGAAACTTGGTAAATAATCTTTGCCTGACACTGTAAAGAACCTTTTTTTCTCCTGCTCTCTTTGTTTCTCATATGCAATTGCTTATGAAGGTAACACCAAATAAAGCACTCCAGCTTATGCCAGGTCTGGATGAAATCTGCCAGACTCCCTGTGCTTTGAGTGATTGAAAACAGATCCTGTGAGGTAGCATCCAGAAGCTAACTAGAATTTTCAGCTGCAACTTTCTAAAGGGGAAAAAAAAACCCCAACAAACTATTATTTAGTTCACAGTGTACTGTCCCTTTATGGTTATTGCCCCTTTCCTTCCTTTATTACAATAGCTAATCAATCCTGTATTATTTCAAAGATTTGCTTATCAGCTTCTGCTTGTCCACAGCAAATTAATTTAAGTATGTTATAGATTTCATAGGGAACAACAATGTATTTTCATTATGTGATCTAAGAGGTAGTTGAACATAAATATTTATAGAGTATGCATTATATACTCCTGTTTGCTAGTTCTCTAAATAGATCCCAGCTAAAATATTTTCAAAAACCAGGTAAAAAATATTTATTAGGCAACAGATTGCTGATCAGTGACTTATGAAGCATATTTATTTTCTAATTTACATTGGATTATGTATCACTCCCCTGGATTCTGAACTGCAGCATTGTATGAGTGGATCTTCTAGTTAAATAAACTAACAGTAACAGATCAATTAAACTTGATACTTGATACACCAGGACTTGTGTTTGTAGTGAATATCTGATTTGTTTTTCCTTGCACTTCACAAAAAGGTAGTTGTCCTAATGTTTCCTTGTTTTCTGACAGTAATAGGACCGAAATCTACAGTGTTTGCTCCTATGACCTTGAGACAGTTTATTTTTGGCTGCTGTGATACTCAGTTTTGGTAGATGGAACTGTATGTGGTACTTGCTGGAATTTTGTTTGCAAAAATCTGCTGCTGCCATAATTAAGTAGTTTGCCTACTTTGCACATTTAAGATTTCTGCCACAGGGCCCCCACAGCAGAGTAATACAACTAAGCCAAAATAATGGGGTTTTTTTTCTGGAACTAAAAACTAGGATTTCTCAGGCTCTGCAGGTGTGACCCAGTAAGAAATGACTGTTCCCCTGGGAAGAGGAGCAAACCTGTGCTATGGCTGCTCTGTTCTTGCTTCTCCCACTGAGTATCCCCCACGCTGCTGCTATTTCAGGGATATCTCATGGGCTGGTGCTTTCACAGCCTGTTCCTGAAGCAGTGGCAGGGCTGTGGCTGCACAGGCTCTGCCCTGAGGATCTCTGAGGGAAGTATGTCATCCTTCCTGTAGTGCTGTAGAGCTCCCAAAACCAAATGTTTTTGTAGGAGGGGAACAGTGTGTTCTCCATGAAAACTCCCCATCTTTGCAATCTCCTTCCCACTTTGGTCTGAAGTAGCTCATGTTTCTTCAAGTTTTAACTGCCTGGTCAGTGTTTTTGAGTGAGCAGTTCCAGAGAAGAAAAATCAATGGGATGAGTTCCTGATGGAGTTTGTTCTTGTGACCTTGTAGCCATTTTGAAGGGAATCTGCTGGTCTGCTAACTGATGGTGGTCTGGGAGCATGAAGTTGGTGTGTTTTGCTGAAGTCGTGTGTCAGCTGTGATCATGTGAAACAAATAAGTCACCTTCTGCAAAACTGACTTTGTGGTTTTCCTTGTGGGGTCCATTTCTTCTGGTTTTTTGTGGATTAACAGGAAAATCTCTAGTGAGGTGTAAGTACCCAGTGACATCAGTAATGTCAGCTGTAGCCTTTGCCTTGGGCAAATCCCTTCACTTCTGCTTAGTTTCTGTATCTATAAACAGGGATACTGTTCTTAGGTGCATTCTCCACCTAAAGCAAGTAGGTATGGAGGAATTCTGACTTTCCATGGCGTGAATGAATGAGAAGTATGAGACTCCTTTGTTTCACAGGGATTTAAAGTTTGTTCCACATACTGGGAGAACTCTAGTTGTAGCATCAGAGATGCTACATGATCATGAGAGAGACTGTTTCTGTCCTAAAAACACACACTTTAACTTGCTAAGAAATGTTCCCTCATAGTGCCAAGTAGTATTTTTTCACTGAACTGAAATTCAGCTCCTATTCCTCTGTATGCAGCTCTTTGTCCTGTCACTGGGCAGGAGTTGCTGTGTTTCATACTCCTTGGTACTGGGTTTTGTCTTCAGGGGTTTTTTACATTCATGATGGCATCTATTTTCATTTCTCATTTGGGAGAAGAAAATGTTTTTGTCTGTGCTCCTGAATGTGTTGTTTCCTTTCTGTAGTGGTTTGGTCCAAAATACTCATTACTGTTTATCTGCTGTGAG